>NC_090371.1:229297223-229602723 GCF_036365525.1 Heterodontus francisci
TTCACTCAGAGAGTGGTGAGCCTGTGGAATTCGCTCCCACAGAAAGCAGTTGAGGCAAAAACATTGTATGTTTTTAAAAAGGAGTTAGATATAGCTCTTGGGTTTAGAGCGATCAAAGGATATGGGGATAAAGCGGGAACAGGTTACTGAGTTGGATGATCAGCCATGATCATAATGAATGGTGGAGCAGGCTCGAAGGGCCGAATGGCCTACTCCTTTTACCATTTTCTATGTTTCTATGTTTCTGTGAGTCTGGAGTGTTAGCTGGTGTTGCTCAGTGAGTGATGGGTGTGTGGTGCACTCACCAGTGTGAGAGGTTGGTGGTGTGGTGGGTACGCGATGTCATTAGAGGAGACATTCACTGACCTTGACATGACTGTCAGGTCAATAAACTTCATGTGGCACTGGTCCTTGAGGTCAGACTCTGCTCATTCAGCTCCCTTGCCATATGCACCCACTCCCTTCAGAGGCCTCTGTGCAGTGGGCCTCCTGGACCACCTGGTTTCCTCCGCAGAAATATGGTCTCTCTCCTGAACTCCACCTGGGTCACTTGTGCCTCGAATGCCACGCTGCTAAATCTTGGAACCCTCTCCCTTACCTGGTGTTCCATTTTTCTTGGCCTTCAGTGTTCCAAAATCACTTTCTGTCAGTCTTCCGTTCATTAGTGCAGCTTTCCTTTAAAAGGGAGAATCTGCTGTTAAGAGCTGGAGGCAAGCAGTACCACATACGAATCTCGAAATATGTTAGGCACCACCCCGCTCAATGTGTGGCAGACAGTCAGCAGCGTGGCAGACACTATAATTGTAGTAATAAGATGCCAGCATGAAACTTTGCGGGCAGGTCACGAATTGTTGCCTGCATGCCTGAAAATCAGAGTAATCCCATTTTTATCTCTATAGTTTGTTAATGCATGCAAAATAAAATGGACAATAATTTTCAGCTAAGGAACCTGTACAAGATGGAGATGGATCTTGTCTTTTAGTGAGCACAAGCAAAGACAAAAATTATGTTTAACAGAAACATAGCATGAAATTGGAACGTGAGCTGCCATTTGGATAAGTAGGAAGAAGCATATAATGGAGGTAAGCTGTTAGTCACAGAGATGCCGTACAGATATGAAATTTGAGATAACTAGAAAAGAATGTAATAGATGCATTGTAAGGTGGAAAAGCAGAGCATGAAGTGAGACTTGGGCTATGCTAACAGATGGAGTGAAACACAGGAGAAACATAGGCACTGGATTTTCTTGTGAATTACCATCACATTTGGGGCAGATGTGGGGCAGTAAACAGAGTAAAATGGGTTTTTAAATAAAATGGATTCAATATTACTGCCTCAAATCTGCCATTAAAAAAATCCACCTGAAGTGTCCTCGGAAAAAAGGGCTATTCCCTTTAAGGCTGGCTGTGTGTCTGTTATGCTTCATGTAAATAGGATGAAAGAACATAACTGACCCCTTCAAACACATAATTGATGATAGGAGCAGCTAGATGGTATCCCTATGGCAGATACCAGATTGAGGAGACCATTTTTAGTCCTTTACTGCAGTTTCCCAAGGATCAATCCTTGGCTCCCTCCTATTTCTCATCTACGTGCTGCTCCTCAGCAACATCACTCAAAGTCACAACATTAGTTTTCACATACACGCTGATGACACCCAACTCCACCTCACCACCACCTCTCGCAACTCCTCCACGGTTGTTAAATGAACAGACCTGGCTCCCCGCTATTTACTGTCTACCCCACCTCTGTTCCTGCCACCCGGTGGGGGGTGGTAAATATCGGCCCATTAGGTCAAATGACCAAAAGCTTGATCAAAGAGGTTGGTTTAAAGGAATTTCTTAAAGGAGGAAAGCAAGATAGAGATATGTAGGGAAGCAGTTCCAGAGCTTAGTGCTTAGGTAACTGAAGGTATGACCATTATTGGTGGACTGATTAAAATCAAGGATGCTCAAGAGGCCAGGATTAGATGAATGCAGATATCTCGCAGGGTTGTGTGGCTGCAGGAGATTACAGAGTTTGGGAGGGGCAAGACCATGGAGAGAGTTGAAAATAAGAATGAGAATTTTAAAATCAAGACATTACTTGACCAGGAGCCAGTGTAGGTTAGCGAGCACAGGGGTGATAGGTGAATGGGATTTGTTGCAAGTTAAGATTCAGGCAGCAGAATTTTGGATGAGGTTATGGAGGGTAGATGTGGAAGACCAGCCAGCAGTGAGTTGGAGCAGTCAAATCTAGAGGTAAGAAAGGCAGATGAGCTGAGATAGGGATGAAGTCGAGTGATGTTACAGAAATGAAAATAGTCTTAGTGATAGCGCAAACATGTGATTGGAAGATCATCTCAGGGTAAATATGACACCAAGGGCAAACAGACTGATTTAGTTTTAGACTGTTACCAGGGAGAGGGATGGAGTCCTTGGCTAGGGAACTGAGTTTGTGGTGGGAACCAAAAACAATGGCTTCAGTCTTCCCAATATTTAAGTGGAGGAAATTTCTGCTCATCCAGTACTAGGTCTGTTCATTTAACAACCGTGGAGGAGTTGCGAGAGGTGGTGGTGAGGTGGAGTTGGGTGTCATCAGCGTATATGTGAAAACTAATGTTGTGACTTTGAGTGATGTTGCTGAGGAGCAGCATGTAGATGAGAAATAGGAGGGAGCCAAGGATTGATCCTTGGGAAACACAGAGGTAACTGTGCAGGAGCAGGAAGAGAAGCCATTGCAAGTGGATACAGTTATATAGATAAGAATGAAACCAGGTGAGAGCAGTCCCACTCAGCTAGACAACATTGAAGAGGCATTGCAGCAGGATGGTTTGGTCAACCTTGCCAAAGGCTGCAGACAGGTGGAGTAGAATGAGGAGGGAAAGTTTGCCTTTGTCACAATCACACAGAATGCCATTTGTGATTTTGGTAGGAGCTGTTTCGGTACTGTAGTAAGGGTGGAAACCTGATTGGAGGGATTCAAACATGGAGTTCTAGGAAAGATGGGCACTGATTTTGGAGGCAATAACATGCTCAAGGACGTTGGAGAGGAAAGGAAGTTAGAGATGGGTGGTAGTTTACAAGGACGGTAGGGTCAACAATTGTTTTTTCAGTGAGAAGGATGATGACGACAGATCTAAAGGAGAGAGGGGAAAGACCTGAAAAGAGAGAACCATTTACCATATGGGCTAACATGGGGACCAGCAGGGGAAGTTGGGTAGTTAGCAGTTTAGTGGGAATAGGGTGGAGGGAGCAAGAG
This sequence comes from Heterodontus francisci, assembly GCF_036365525.1. Lineage (NCBI taxonomy): Eukaryota > Metazoa > Chordata > Chondrichthyes > Heterodontiformes > Heterodontidae > Heterodontus > Heterodontus francisci. The sequence goes on from NC_090371.1 coordinate 229,300,464, forward strand.
GTTAGTTTCATGGACTAAGTGAGCTCAGAGAGGGTATGAAGAGAGATAGGAGAGAAACTAGACAAAGATGTGAGTTGAGGGCTAGAGTGGGGAGAGCATTATAGGATATATGTCCAGGTGGGTTAGTGGAAGGGAGGGACGTGGCAGAGGCAGCAGATTGGATGGTCTCAATTTTAGTGACAAAGAAGTCCATGAGCTCCTCGCACTTATTGTTGGAGGTGAGGGTGGAGGAGGCAGGGGACAGGGGAGAGGGGTTTAAGAAGACAGTTTGTAGCAGAGAAAAAAAGCCAGGCTTCTTTGCATTCTAGGATGATCCTGGACTACTGAGCCATTTTAGCAGATGAGACCAGGACCCAATAGTTTTTTAGGTAGTCCAGCCAAATTTGGCAATGGATGGCTAAACCAGTTGTTCGGCATATCCTTTCAAGTCTGCAGTCTTTGAACTTAAGGGAATGGAGGTGAGGGCCATATCAGGGAAAGGATAAGATGCCAAGAAGAAGACCTGCTGCCTAATGAACCCAGTGGCCATGCAGTACCAGTGGCTGTCAAAGTCACATTGCCCTCAAGGTTTTTCCGTCTGGACCCTTGCAGAGCTGTCACTGACATAAGCAGGATCTCCCAGTTGGTCACCCACAAATGCAAAAGACGGGTAACTGATGGCTCGTTGGCCAAGTCCGACAATTATGTCAATATTGCCCGTTGTGATACCAGTCAGAATGAGCAAGCGCACATTAGGCTTCCAATCCATCAATGTGCAACTGGTATGAAATCACAAAAAAGATATTTCTGCAGGTATGCACAAGATTTCTGGGCAGCTGCCATTCATTCTGTGGCAGTCAAAGCAAGCTGATCTCTTCGGACCTGGAAGCAGACTTTAGGGGTAGCTGCTATGCAACAAGGGATATCCACAGCCAACTTGGCTTCGGACACCTATCAGAAACCCCAACACTGAAGCCAAACAGTGCTACAGTGAATAGCATATCACCACCAGATGTGCAATTGATCAGATCATCAGGAGCATTAGGATGATAGGATCACAAGAAATAGGAGCAGGAGTAGGCCATTTGGCCTGTCGAGCCTGCTCTGCCATTCAATGAGATCATGGCTGATTATCTACCTCTATGCCATTTTCCCCACTATCCCCGTATCCCTTGATGTCACTAGTATCCAGAAATCTATCGATTTCTGTCTTCAACATGCTCAATGATTAAGCTTCCACAGCCCTCTGGGGTAGAGAATTCCACAGATTCACCACCCTCTGAGTAAAGAAATTTCTCCTCATCTCAGTCCTAAATGGCCCACCCCTTATTCTGAGACTGCATCCCCTTGTTCTAGACTCACCAGCCAGAAGAAACATCCTATCCACATCTACTCTGTCAAACTCTTTAAGAATTTTGTAAGTTTCAATGTGATCACCTCACATTCTTTGAAACTCTAGAGAATACAGGTCCAGTTTCCTCAATCTCTCCTCATAAGACAATCCCGCCATGCCAATGATTAGTTTGGAGAACCTCCGTTGCACTCCCTTTATGGAAAATATATTGTTCCTTAGACAAGGAGACCAAAACTGTACACCATACTCCAGGTGCCGTCTTACCAAGGCTTTATGCAATTGCAGCAACACATCTTTATTCCTGTACTCAAATCCCCTTGCAATGAAGGCCAACATACCATTTGTCTTCTTAATTTCTTGCTACATCTGCATACAAGCTTTTAGTATCTCATGAACAAGGACACCCAAGTCTCTTTGGACGTCAACACTTCCCAACCTCTCACCATTTAAGAAATATTCTGCCTTTCTGTTTTTTTCTAGCAAAGTGGATCATTTCACACTTATTCACATTATATGTGAAGGAGTAACAGGAATGCAGAGTACTGGGCTAATGGGAAGATTCTTGGTAGTGTAGATGAACAGAGAGATCTTGGTGTCCAGATACATAAATCCATGAAAGTTGCTACCCAGGTTAATAGGGCTGTTAAGAAGGCATATGGTGTGTTAGCTTTTATTAGTAGGGGGATCGAGTTTCGGAGCCATGAGGTCATGCTGCAGCTGTACAAAACTCTGGTGAGACCGCGCCTGGAGTATTGCGTGCAGTTCTGGTCACCACATTATAGGAAGGATGTGGAAGCTTTGGAAAGGGTGCAGAGGAGATTTACTAGGATGTTGCCTGGTATGGAGGGAAGTTCTTACGAGGAAAGGCTGAGGGACTTGAGGTTGTTTTCGTTGGAGAGAAGGAGGAGGAGAGGTGACTTAATAGAGACATATAAGATAATCAGAGGGTTAGATAGGGTGGATAGTGAGAGTCTTTTTCCTCGGATGGTGATGGCAAACACAAGGGGACATTGCTTTAAGTTGAGGGGTGATAGATATAGGACAGATGTTAGAGGTAGTTTCTTTACTCAGAGAGTAGTAGGGGCGTGGAACGCCCTGCCTGCAACAGTAGTAGACTCGCCAACTTTAAGGGCATTTAAGTGGTCATTGGATAGACATATGGATGAAAATGGAATAGTGTAGGTCAGATGGTTTCACAGGTCGGCGCAACATCGAGGGCCGAAGGGCCTGTACTGCGCTGTAATGTTCTAGTGTTCTAATTCTAATATACCATCTGCCATGTTCTTGCCCATTCACTTAGCCTGTCCAAATCCCCTTGAAGCCTCCTTGCATCCTCCTCACAATTTACATTCCCTCCTAGTCTTCAAATTTGGAAATATTGCAATTGGTGCCCATATCCAAATCATTGATATAGATTGTGAACAGCTGTGGCCCAAGCACTGATCCTTGCGATACCCCACTAGTAACAGCCTGCCATCCTGAGAATGACCCATTTATTCTACTCTCTGCTTTCTGTCTGTTAACCAGTTCTCAATCCATTGCAGTATATTACCCCAAATCCTGTGTGCTCTAATTTTGTTTACTAATATCCTGTATGGGACCTTATCAAAAGCCTTCTGAAAATCCAAATACAGCACATCCACGAGTTCTCCTTTATCTATGCTGCTAGCAAAATCCTCAAAAAACACCAACAGGTTTGTCAGACATGATTTCCCTTTCACAAATCCATGTTGATTCTGCCCAATCATATCATTATTTTCCAAGTGTTCTGTTATCTCATCCTTTTTAATAGATTCTAACATTTTCCCTACTACTGATGACAAACTAACAGGTCTGTAGTTCTCTGATTTCTCTCTCGTTCCCTTCTTAAATAGTGGGGTTATATTTGCTACTTTCCAGTCTGCAGGAACCCTTCCAGAATCTATAGAATTTTGAAGGATAACCACCAATGCATCCACCTCCTTCAATACTCTGGGATGTAGCTCAGCTGGTCTAGGGGATTTATCAACTTTCAATCCAATAATTTTCGAGTACTACCTCTTTATTGATACTAATCACTTTCAGTTCCTCATTTTTACAAGTCCCTTGGTTCCCTTGTGTTTCTGGGAGATTTTTTCTGTCTTCTTCCATGAAGACAGACACAAAGTATTTGTTTAGTCTCTCCACCATTTCCTCATTCTCCACCACAAACTCTCCTGTCTCCGCCTGCAATGGACCCACATTTGTCCTTGCTAACCTTTTCCTTTTCACATACCTAAAGAAGTTTTTATAGTTCACCTTTATGTTTCTAGCTACTTTGCATTCATAATCACTTTTCCCTTTCTTTATCAGTTTCTTATTCCTCCTCTGTTGGACTCTAAATTGCTCCCAATCCTCAGGCTTACCACTTTTTCTGGCAACCTTATAAGCCACTTCCTTTAATTTCATGCAATCTTTAACTTCTTTTGTTAGCCACTCTTGATTCACCTTTCTGTTAGATTTTTGTGTCTTTTAGGAATGTATATTTGTTGTAAACTATATAATACTTATTTAAATACCAGCCATTGTCTGTCTACCGTCAAATCTTTTACTGTACTTTCCCAATCTACCATAGCCAACTTGCTGCTCATACCTTCATAGATTCCTTTGTTCAGATTTAAGACCCTGGTTTCAGAATGAATTATATCGCTTTCAAGTTTAATGTAGAATTCTATCACATTGTGGTCACTATTTCCTAATGGCTCCTTTACAGCAAAGTTATTAATTAGCCCTTTCTCATTACATAATACTAAATCTAAAATAGCCTGATCCTTAGTTGGTTTCTTCTACATACTGGTCCAGAAACCCATCTCATACACTCTCCAGGAATTCTTCCTCCACACCATTAGTGTTAATTGAGTTTACCCAATCTATATGTAAATTGAACTCACCCATTATTACTGTATTGGTCATGCTACATGCAACTCTAATTTCCTGATTTATACTGTGCCCAACATTACCACTACAGTTTGGTGGCCTTAAAACAACTCCCACCAATGTTTGCTTTGCTTTTTCTTAGCTCCACCCAAACTGATTCTATATCTTGCTCCTTCAATCTAGGATCCTCTCTCACTAATGTACTGATCTCATCCCTTATTAACAGTGCTACCCCACCTCCTTTTCCCCTCTGCCTATCCCTCCTAAATGAGGAATATCCCTGAATATTCAGTTCCCAGTCCTGGTCACCCTGTAACCACGTCTCTGTAAAGGCAATTAAATCATATCCATTTACCTCTATTTGTGCCTTCAAGTCATCTACCTTAATGTGAATGCTGTGTGCCTTCAGATAGAGTGCCCTTAACTTTGTTTTAATATTATTCCTCATTCCGTTCCAATTTGATGTTTGTCTTCGCCTCGTCTGCCTTCCAATTTCACTTGCTACTTTTCTACTTCCTGTTACCAGTTTTGCTTTCCTCCAATCTGAGCTCCCTCGTAGGTTCCCAACCCCCTGACAATTTAGTTTAACCTCCCCAACAGCACCAGCAAATCGCCCTGCGCAGATGTTAGTCCCGGTCCTTCTAAGGTGCAACCCATCCATCTTATACAGGTCCCACCTATCCCTGAACATATCCCAATGCCTCAGAAACCTGATGCCCTCCCTCCTGCACCAACTCTCCTATTCCTTTGATCAATAGCACGTGGGCACTGGGAGTAATCCTGAGATTACTGCTTTTGAGGTCCTGCTTTTTAATTTCTTTTCTAACTCCTTAAACTCTGTTTTCAGGACCTCATTCCTCTTCTTAACTATGTCATTGGTACCATTGCAGAATAAAGAAAAAAAACTGATCACAGAGCATTTTCTCAAACATTCATATGTATACCCTTGTACAACTACAAAGCCTTACTCTTCCCTTTTCTGCTACTCCTATGTCATAGAACCTGTGTAGCATCAAAAACCTGCTTAGATCCCTGCTCTGACTGCTGAGATGCTCTTGGCTGTTTTGGAGCTCATGAGGGCACTGCTAAAGACTTGCTACACCTGCACATGCAGAATCAGCCATCAGAAGACAATGCAGCATGGCAGGTACTGCCTGACAAATGGGCTGTGGGTCAAAAATGGAAGTGCTTTGAGTGAAGTCCCCATTTCCATGAGCCCTTTCGCTATCATCCCTCTCAGGGTCTAGCTGCACTTCACGCTGCCACTGTGCTGGAGAACACTTTGGAGCAGATCAGTGTGGCTAAGGTATCTGTCAAACTATTTAAAGTGGCAGATAAGTTGTCATCCAAAGTCTACACAGTAGTGTTGAAGGTGTGAATGTATTGATTTGATTGTAATGTTTGATGATTCATGGTGCTGGCCACTCTATCCATGGAAGAAGACCTCATCTCTGTGGCCTGTGACATCACCTCCCACATGCTTGAGCTGGACTCATTCAACCTCTCTGAAATTGTGATGAAGGTCTGTTGAAGGCCTTACAGTAAATCACACATTATCTACTAGTGCTCAATGATTCTCCTCTTTATTGACAGCCTCCGGGGTACAGCATCTGTGTCCAGCTGAGCTTGGAGAGGGTGACTCTCTACTGCTGTCCCTGCCACCATCATCTGCTCATGCATTCTTGTGAAGTGTGAGTCAGGAGGTGAAACCCCAACTATCTGCCTTACTGATCCCATCGAAGTGTGAGTGTCTGAGCTGCTACATGGTTTGAATGTGTCCTGTGATGGTGCACCATTGGAAGATCTTAGCTCCTTTGAGGGCTCATCGCCCACCATGTGCACTGACTCTTTCTGCATACATGCAGGCCCTGTGGGACTTAAAAGCCATGAATTAATCTTAGCAAGGGAAGAACATTGCAAGTTATCATTATGAAGATGATTATATTTCACTCACTGTGGAAACCAAGTCAACAATGACTGAATGCCATATGACATGTGGGTGCCTTTTATTTAATTGTGTCACCAGGCTGGAAGCTCCCTGTCTCCCCATCTCCAACAGCCGGGAATGCCAGAACTCCACTTATTTCCAGTGCCTCCTCTACAGTTGTGAGCTGCCTGATCTGCTGAGCACCCCCCCCCCCCCCCTCCAGTTCTCTCCGTTTTCCCGTTGTTCTGTGTTCTTTTCTCCTGCAAGGATGGAAAAGAGAGACCTATCATTGAATGTAATGACATGTGTTCATCTGAAGGATGGAGTGCATTTGGTGATGGTGACTATGAGGGAGAGGCATGACGCTGCATAAGGAAGAGGGTGAATGGCAATGGTGGATGGATATATGGGGATATGAGGCAGTGCATAGAAAGAATAGTATCGGTGCACTTGAAAGTTAAGTGGGTGTGAAGAATAATGTGATAGAGAGATGGCTTGAGAAGGGAGAGTGAGAGGGAGATGAGCACAGCAGGATGTAGGTGACTGGATGCAACTGTACTCACTTTTCCTGACCTGCTTAGGTCATTAAACCACTTTCTGCCCTGAATCCAGGAGCGTTGCACTACACTCCTGCTGCTGACCTCCTCTGCAACCTCTAACCACACCTTCTTGGTCTCAGTTTCTTCCTCTCATTGCTCGGGAAGAGTACCTCTCACCAACTCCTCACAGCAACTAGCAGCAGATCCAGGGACATATCAATAAAGCAGAGTGCAGCCTTTGCCCATTTGGACACCATTCTGACTTTTTTAATTCTCTGACAGCCAACTCCAACTCCTTCAATGGCCACGTTTGGATTGTCCTTTTAAATATTGGAGTTGATATCGCCTCATGTGGGTGCATATCACACCTGTTAGTGCTGATTGGATGGGAAGCACAGAAATGAAATGATAATGAGGTGACTGAGTTAAAGAGCCACTGATAGGCATGCTGAACTTACTTTCCAGTTTTCCGCATACTATCGGAGGCCCTCTCCCCTCAACAACAGCTCCTGCTTCCACCACCTCACAAACTTAAAAGTGGGGCCAAAATCTCCTGGGCTTCATATTTCAGGGGCTGTAGGGTTTTCAGCCTGCTTCCCCACACTGCTGAACACCACTCCCAGTTAAAATCTGCACAAGTATATTTTCCCATTCCCACACCTGCCATCCTTGTAGCGTTCTCTGTGCAAACTTCCACTTTTAGGAATAGTTTCTGTTTGAAAAAACTTTGCTCACCAGGAACTGAGTTGAATCTGCAAAATCTTATCTAAAGCAGGAATCTTACATCCTGCAGAAAGACTGAACTTGATTAAAACACGAGTCCTAGAAATGAAAGGACAGTGTATAAGCTTATTGTTCGTCCTAATCTCTCTCAGGTTTTTCCTGTTTAAATAATAATGAGAGAAATATCATCTCCTGAAATTCAGCATTTATATTCTTTACATTACTCTTCTAAATTGAGATAATCTTGGCTTACATTTTATGTTATTAACACTGCTGATTTTCAAGAAAATACAGTTCTGCTCAACATTGCTCCTTCAATAAGCAACACAGAAACAGATTGGACGAGCAATAGGGACATGCAGTGCTCAAATTTCAGGCACTACAAATCCTCCTAAATTTATAAAATGGCAGACTGCACTCAAGAAATCCAGCCCTAGCGGGGGAGTGATTGTGGTTTTCCCAACAAGTTAGCTTGGTAGGAAGAGGAGATGGGGCAAGAAGAGGTCCGAATAAGTCATTTTATTTTATTATTGCTTTACTTGCCTTGTGGGGTCAAGAGGGAAAGAGTTCCTCCAGGCTCCACAAGGAAGGTTGAGAGCTGGCCTGCCTTGGGATCTCTCCTGCTATTCCCTCCCACCACCTGATTTACCCAAATGCCAGTCTGTTCTTTTGGCACCCAGCAGTGATCTCCTGCTGCACAAGGTTGTGCTCCTGCTGGACAGCCATCTGCCAGTTCCAGATAGTTTTGGACAGAAAACTGACCAGACACATGCAGATACAGTTTACTGTCCACCCTGGGCTCTGCCCACCCAAATTTCATGCCAAGATAAAATAATGGACTTATGAATCAGTTTTTGAAATGTATTTGGATGCAAAATAACATTTTTTTTTGCCTTACTGTTGGAGAATATATCAGTTTATCTCTGCAGGATAAGGCAGCGCACAACACCTGGGAGAGGAGTAAGAATGAAAGAGGACCAGACAGAAAGAGAGCGGGCCACTAAGAATAAACAGCGCCGGAGACACATCGTTAAAAGCATCTGCAGGGAGTCACCTGGGGACAGAGAGAGCAAGCCTGAGGGAAAACAATGTTGGAGATCCACAGTTAAAAGCAGTGGCAGAGAGTCAGTGAGAAACAGAGAGCGCGAGTCTGAAAAAAAAGAAAAAATTCAAAGTGTGACTCACAGGAAAGCAGGTTGCTTGGTGAGCATTTTTCCCTTTTTATCTCTCTAAACTGGGGCATTCAAATAAATTAGGAGCTGTGAAATTAAAAAAAATTAATGGGGGTAAGTCTAATAGTAAGTGAATTAGTAAGAGAGGCATTAATTAAAATTAATAGTTGATACAAGGTTCTAAAAGAGGGGATTAGAGTTATTTTTTTAGACCATGGACAGGCAGCTGAGACCTGTTGCTTGCAATTCCTGCACCATGTGGGAATTTCAGGACACTTCATGTGTGTCTTGCAAAACCATGTGTGTAGGAAGTATCTCCAGCTGCTTGAGTTCAAGCAGGATTTCTGAGCTGGACAAGCAGCTGGAGTCACTGCGGAGCATCAGGAAGGATGCAAGTTTCCTGGAGCTTCAGGAGTTGGTCACCCCACAGGCAGTGAGAGTTCAGGATAGTAGATGGGTGGCCATTGAGAAGAGTAGGAAGAGGAAGGAGGTACAAGAGTCTTTAGGCTGTGTGCCACTCTTTCAAACCGGTACTCAGCTTTGGAGGCTGCTGGCAGTGATGGCAACTTGAAACAGTGCAGTCCAACTGGGCAAAGAACTGTACAGGAGAGAATAGCAAAGAGCAGAAATTCGTCATTATGGGTTATTTCATAGTTCGAGTGAGAGACAGACATTTCTGTAACCATCATCAGGACTCCCACATGGCTGTGTAAAGGACATACTGGAAAGGGTGCAGAATATTATGCCGAAGGAAGGGAGTGAGCCAGAAGTTGTGGTACGCATCGGCACCAATGACATAGTGAGGGCAGGTATTGAGGTCCTATGGTCAGACTTTCAGGAGATAAGGAGACAATTAAAAAGTAGAACCTTGAAGGTAGTAATCTCTGGATTATCCTCAGTGCTATACACCAACAATAAGAAGCTAGGGAGGATCAATGTGTGCCTTGAGGCATGACGCAGGAGGGAGGGATTCAGATTCTTGGGGCATTGGGACCAATTCTGGGGCAGGCAGCACCTATTCAAAAGGGATAGGTTGCACCTCAGCAGGACTGAGACCAATGTCCTCCTGGAGATGTTCAGTAGTGTGGTTGGGAGGGTTTAAAATCATTTGGCAGTGGAAGGGGCATGACGATATAGAAGTGGAATAGAGCAATAAGGTGCATAAAGTGAGAGAATTGGATAGTACTAGAGAAAGAAGTAGTACCATATTAGATAGGTGCAGACTAAGAAGGACTATGAGTATTACTAGGACAGGTTTAGAATGTATGTATGTGATTGCACAAAGTGTGGTGAATCAGGTTCGTGAGCTACAAGCACAAATAGCCATGTGGGAATACGATACAGTGGCAATAATGGAAACATAGTTTAAAAATGGTGAGGACTGGGCAATTAATATTCAGGGATACAAAGTGTTCAGAAAAGATAGGGAAGGAGAAAAGGGAAGTGAATTGGCAGTACTAATTAGGGAAGACATTGTAGTGTTGGAAAGAGAGGATGTCCTTGAGGAGGCAAGGACAGAATCCATTTGGTTAGAGTTGAAAAGAAAAAGGAGGATGATCATGCCACTAGGAGTATTCTATAGGCCTGCAAACAGTAAGACTGAGATAGACAGGGGAGCAAATCTGCAGGGAAATTACAAGGATGGGCAAGAACTATTGAGTGGTGATACGGGGAACTTTAATTATCCCAAAAACGATTGGGATAATATTCAAGTAAAGGGAAAAGGAGGGGGAGGAATTTCTGAAATGTGTTCAGGAGAACTTCCTTTACCAGTATGTTCTCAGACCAACTAGGAAGGAGGTATTGCTGGATCTGGTGCTGGGGAATGAGTGGGCCAAGTGGACCGAGTGTCTGTGAGGGAACACTTGGGTATGAGTGATCATCATATCAGGTTTGGAAAGGAGCAAAAACAATCTAGTGTAGAACTTCTAAATTGGAAGAAGGCTAACTTCAATGAAATGATACCCACCAAGGTATAACTTGATGTGTCGTTGAGGGTAAAGCAGCTGATGTAGTCCACATGGACTTCAGTAAGGCTTTTGATAAGGTCCCGCTTGGGAGATTGATTAAGAATGTAAGAGCCCATGGGATCCAGGGCAATTTGGCAAATTGGATCCAAAATTGGCTTAGTGGCAGAAGGCAGAGGGTGATGGTTGAGGGTTGTTTTTATGATTGGAAGCCTGTCACCAGTGGTGTACTGCAGGGATCGGTGCTGGGACCCTTGCTGTTTGTAGTGTACATTAATGATTTAGACGTGAATATAGGAGGCATGATCAGGTAAGTTTGCAGATGACATGAAAATTGGTGCTGTCGTAATTAGTGAGGAGGAAAGCCTTAGACTACAGGACGATATAGATGGGCTGGTAAGATGGGCGGAGCAGTGACAAATGGAATTTAATCCTGAGAAGTGTGAGGTGATGCATTCTGGGAGGACTAACAAGGCAAGGAAATATATAGTGGGTGGTAGGACCCTAGGAAGTACAGAGGGTCAGAGGGACCTTGGTGTACTTCTCCATAGATCACTGAAGTCAGCAGCACAGATAGATAAGGTGGCTAGCAAGGCATATGGGATACTAGCCTTTATTAGCCGAAGCATAGAATCAGGGAGGTTATAATGGAGCTGTATAAAACACTAGTTAGACCACAGCTGGAGTACTGTGTACAGTTCTGGGCACCACAGTATAGGAAGGATGTGATTGCACTGGAGAGGGTGCAGAGGAGATTCACCAGGATGTTGCTATGAAGAGAGACTGGATAGGCTAGGGTTGTTTTCCTTAGAGCAGAGAAGGCTGAGGGGGGACCTGATAGAGGTATACAAAATTATGAGGGGCATAGATAGGGTATATAGGAAGAAACTTTTTCCCTTAGCAGAGGTATCAATAACCAGGGGGCATAGATTTAAGGTAAAGTCATAGAGAGATACAGCACTGAAACAGGCCCTTCAGCCTACTGAGTCTGTGCTGACCAACAACCACCCATTTATACTAATCCTACATCAATCCCATATTCCCTACCACCTACCTACACTAGGGGCAATTTACAATGGCCAATTTACCTATCAACCTACAAGTCTTTGGCTGTGGGTGGAAACTGGAGCACCTGGTGAAAACCCACACAGTCACAGGGAGAACTCGCAAACTCCACACAGGCAGTCCCCAGAAATGAACCCAGGCTGCTGGAGCTGTGAGGCTGCGGTGCTAACCACTACACCACTGTGCCACCCAGGAGGGCAGGAGGTTTCGAGGGGATTTAAGGAAAAATGTTTTCAGCCATAGGGTGATTGGGATCTAGAATACGCTGCCTGAAGGGGTGGTAGAGGCAGGAACCCTCACAATATTTAAGAAGTATTTAGATGAGCATTTGAAACGCCATAGCATACAAGGCTACGGGCCAAGTGCTGGAAAATGGGATTAGAATAGATAGGTGCTTGATGGCCAGCACGGACACGATGGACCAAAGAGCCTGTTTCTGTGCTGTATAACTCTATGACTCTGTAATGGAACCAAAGATTGACAGGAAAAACTGTAACATCTTTAAGGAGATGTTTCAGGTGCAGGCTAGGTGCATTCCAACAAGAGGTAAAGGCGGGGAACAAAAGCCAAGGATTCTTGGATGACGAGAGCGATAGGGATTATGATGAAAACAAAAAAAAAGGTGTATGATGCATGTCAAGTGAATTTTTCAAGTGAGAACCAGGCCAAACACAATAAGTTGAGAGGGGAGTTGAAGAGGAAAATACGACAAGCAAAGAGCGAATATGAGAATAGAATGGCAGTTAACATAAAAGGGAACCCAAGAATCTTCTACCGACATGTAAATAGTAGGCAGGTAGTAAGAGGCAGCGCGGGGCCTATTAGAGACAAAGAAGGTGATATATGCTTACAGGCGCAAGGCAAGGCTGGAATACATAATGAGTACTTTGTGTCGTTGTTTACCGAGGAAGAGGATATTGACAAAATATCGGTAGAAGCAGAGATAGTAGAGGTAATGGATGGGGTGAAAATTGATAGGCAGAATGTACTGGAAAAGCTGGCTACACTTTGAATGGATATGTCATCTGCTCTGGATGGTTTGCATCCCAGATTGCTATTGGAAGTGGGAGTGGAGATAGTGGAAGGGCTTGTCATTATCTTCCAATCTTCCCTCGATATGAGGGAGGTGCCAAAGGACTGGAGAGTGGAAAATGTGAAACTCTTATTCAAGAAAGGGTGTAAGGATATTCCTAGTAACTACAGGCCAGTCATTTTAATATCAGTGGTGGGTAAGGTTTTAGAAGCAATAATTAGGAAAGAAATTAACAGGCACTTGGAGAGGTTTGAGTTAATTCAGGAGAGCCAGCACTGATTTGTAAAAGGCACATCATGCTTGACTAATCTAATTGAATTTTTGATCAAGTATCAGAGAAGGTTGTTGAACGGAATGCAATAGATGTGGTCTGTATGGATTTTAAGAAAGTGTTTGACTAAGTCCCACATAAAAGGCTGGTTAACAAAATTGAGGCTCATGTAACAGGAGGGTCAGTGTCAGCTTGGATAAAAAAATTGGCCTAAGAACAGAAAATGGCGAGTCATGGTAAATGGTTCTTTCTCAGACTGGAGGATGGTAGACAGTGGTGTTCTCCAAGGTTCCTTGCTGGGACCATTGCTTATTTTATATATATAAATGATTTACATCTTGGAATACAGAGTAAAATGTCAAAATTTGTTGATGATGCCAAATTTAGAGCAGTGGCAAACAGTGAGTATAATACCAATCAACTGCCAAAGGACATAGATAGATAAGCCAAAAGATTGGATAGGCAAGGGGCAGATAGAATTTAATATGGAGAAGTGTGAGGTGATGCATTTTGGCAGAAGGGATAGGGAAAGGCAATATAGACTTAATTGCACTGTTCTAAAGAGCGTGCAGGGACAGAGAGACCTAGGTTGTTCATGTGCACATGTCCTTGAAGGTGGCAAAACATGTTGAGAGAGTAGTTAGCAAAGCACATAGGATCTTGGGCTTCATTAAGAGAGGTATTGAGTACAAAAGCAGAGAAGTTATGCTGAACCTTTTTATAAAGCTCTGGTTAGGCCACTACTAGAGTATTGCATCCAGTTCTGGTCACCACACTTCAAGAAGGGTGCAGAGGAGATTTACCAGAATGGTTCCGGGGATGAGGGATTTTAGCTATAAGGTTAGGTTGGAGAAGCTGGGTTTGTTTTCCTTGCATCAAAGGAAATTGAGGGGAGATTTGATAGAGATGTACGAGATTATGACAGGTTTAGATAAGGTAGACAAAGAAAAGCTGTTCCCATTAGTTAATGTTGCACAGGGACAAAGATTTAAGGTTTTGGCAAGAGTTACAGTGGGAATGTGAGGAAAAAACTTTTTTTTAGGCAGCAAGTGATAAAGACCTATGAGGATGGTGGAAGCAGAGACAATGAATGATTTCAGAAATAAATTGGATGGGCACTTGAGGGAAACAAACTTGCAGAGCTATGAGGATGGAGCAGGAGAATGGGACTGACTGGATTGTTCTACAGACAGCTGGCATGGACTCAATGGGCTGAATCATCTCCTTCTGTGCTGTAATGATTCTTTGACTCCATGACCAGCCAACATCATAAACCTACCCGAGCTGGAACAGTAAATTAGTGGCACCTCCAGAGCTGCCATAATAAGTCATTTTGAGGTGAAGAGCTTCTGTGACAGGGTCTCTGACTATTACTTGTATTCTTTCAGTAATCTCAAAAAAATTATGCCAAGTTGCATTGAGATGCCTGATCTGTTGCTATCCAGCCTCTCAATGATGTGCTAACTGTTTTCCCTTTTCATTTCCTGTTGGCCCTTCTCAGCACTGCGGTCTGCAGAAGGTAGGTCCTTCTAGGGATGCACTGACATGCACCAATGTAGAAATTGACATCCTGGCTGGTTTAGAGAGTGAATTAGAAGGGTCTGTTCATGGTGAAAAACACAGGACTTGTGAGCAGTAGCAGGTACTGGTGGCAGAGGCAGTCCAGGCAACAGTTCACTGAAGAGTCAGTGCTCTTCCAGCTCTGCTGAAGAGGACAAAGGTAATAGTTATTAGATTCCTGCTTAAGATAATACTTTGCAGACTGAACTCTATTTCAAGTGAGCAAACTCTTTCCAAACAAAACCAATCCATAATGTGGCCACAAATCACAAGTTCACTCTGAGAAGCTGCACGGATGATTTGTCTGGAAATGAGAAAATAATCGGCTGCATCTTCCTCAGTGAATAATGGATTAAATGGGAAAGCGGGGAAAGTGAGAACAGGTTACTGAGTTGGATGATCAGCCATGATCATAATGAATGGCGGAGCAGGCTCGAAGGGCTGAATTGCCCACTCCTGCTCCTATTTTCTATGTTTCTAAATGGCTATTTCTCTTTGCCAGTTTCAGCTAGCTAATAACATCTCAGGAATAAGTTATTCTGAAATTTACAGGTTACTTGCAAACTAAAAAGCAGTAATTGCAAGAGTTTATGAATGATTCTTTAATACTTCTCATGCATGGTGCATGGGTGGCACAGTGGCGCAGTGGTTAGCACCGCAGCCTCACAGCTCCAGTGACCCGGGTTCAGTTCTGGGTACTGCCTGTGCGGAGTTTGCAAGTTCTCCCTGTGTCTGTGTGGGTTTCTGCCTGGTGCTCCGGTTTCCTCCCACCTCCAAAGACTTGCAGGTTGATAGGTAAATTGGCCATTATAAATTGCTCCTAGTGTAGGTCGGTGGTAGAAGAATGGTGGGGATGTGGTAGAGAATATGGGGTTAATGTAGGATTAGTATAAATGGGTGGTTGTTGGTCGGCACAGACTCGGTGGGCCGAAGGGCCTGTTTCAGTGCTGTATCTCTAAATAAAATAAAACAATGAAAGTAACTTATATCAATCTTCAATTGTACATTAATGCTGCTGTGGAATGTGTAATATTTGTCCAAAGTGGCTCAATGCAAATTGAGTAATCCTGATTTAGCTACAAATTCCTAACAGCATAAACAACAATAAAAGAAACCAGAATAAAAATTGGGAGAGATATGAGACAGGCTGTCAATTCACTATCACTCATTTACTTTATCACACAAAGTGAAGATCTATTTCACTTTCTTTGTAGTTGATTATATCGTCAGTACATCTCAAATCTGGTGGAAGATAACAATTGATATCTTGGCATTATTAGACAGGAGCTGCCACAAGCTCCTGGTTTTCAATCTGGTGAGGTCTTCTCTGGTTTTTATAGGTTAGCAGCATCATAAACACAGCAGAAATCTTTTCTCTGATTGATAGTTGCACATCTATCGCCTTAGAACACGTCCACGATTTTTCAAGAAATAGGAAATCGTTCCTCTGTATTTACAATGGGGTGAATACATAGCTAGCTGAAGAAAGGTTCCAAACAAAGCAATTGTAATATGAAACAAATTTAAACCATTAAAATGTGATACAACAATAATATATGACTGCATTTAAAAAAAAATAATAAATCTGCTGAAGTCTTATGCACTGACTATAAGGTAATTTGGTAACTGTATAATTTGTGTATTTTGTGTTTATAAACAAGCTACACTCTCCCCACCCCACCCCACCCCACCCCTATCTTGACTCTATGGCATAGGTTTTTGTCTTTAGCACTTGGGCATTAAGCATCACCCACAACAGCACAGAGAGGAAAATTGGGCGGGAGGATCACACACTTGTAATGGATCCCACCCGATTTTCATTCAGTTACGCCCAAGTGCTAAAGACAAAACTCTACTCATATGTGTCACATTATCATCATATTTCTTTACCCCAACACTGTGATTTTACCAATCACTCTCTACAATAACAGCAAAATATCATCCAGAACCTATCTCTCCTGCACCAACAGTCTGTTTTTACACCCACCACCCTTGATAAACTATATTGATTTTATACCCCAATATCCATATGTGCCAGCCTACCTTCCCACAGATCAACCAATTCCTGTTTAGATGCTGTTCTTATCCTGTATTTTTCTGTTCATTTTATTTTTATGTGCATCTTCTCATCTCACTATTTCTGCCTATAACCTCATGTATAATCACCCAGTTCTTGGTTCTCCCTGGTTATCTATGTAACCAAAGTAACTTTTTGAAACATACTTTTGAATTGACCTCTTGCTGTACCTGTCATACAAAACTGTGTAATATCAATATGTTAGTTGATTTATTGTAGCATTGCAATTGGGGATTCAGGCTAAGCACATTAGAAAGCGATAGAGTGATTGCACCTTGGTGAGAGAAGGGGTTGGGGTGAGGGAGGTAGAAGGAGAAAGGGAGGGAGAGGAGGAAAGGCGGGGCGGGGAAGGGAGGGAGAGAGGGGAAGAGGCAGAGAGGTGAGAATAGAGGGATGAGAAGAGCTGAGGGGTACAGGGAGAAGGACAGATGATGGGAGAAAGAGAATGGGAAAACGCCAAAAGTAGGGGCTAGAAGAAAGGGGTAACAAGCAGGCAGCTAATATAACGTACTGGGCCAGGACCCATTTCTTCACAGTGTGAGGTGAGGAGGAGGAGTGCAAGGGGGAACTGGAGGGGAGCAGGAAGGGAACAGGAAGTGGAGGGAGAAGGAGGTAGATGATGAGAAGGAAATGGAAAAGCAAAGAGGAAGTGGAGGGAGACATGGCTCAATGAGTGGAGGAAAGGATCAATCGGAAATGGTTGATTGACATTGAGCCAGGGTAAATTTTCTTCTCAGGAGGAGAGGACAGCTGCAGAGGAAAACTGCTCAGGTCTGCAAATGAGACCCGCCCCAAGCCAGACAGAACCCCATCCAACCCCGAGCCCGATCCGGCCTGAGTCCTTCAATTTTTTCTCGCGCCCGACCCAACCCGACCATCAGTTAACCTACCTTCTGTTTTTCACTTTGTTCCTGTGGAAGTATAAAACATTTATTGAGGAGGTATTATTACCCTACGCGCACCGCTCCACCCCCTGAGGGCGGCACAGTAGCTAGCACTGAAGCTTCACAGCTCCAGCGACCCGGGTTCAGTTCTAGGTGCTGCCTGTGTGGAGTTTGCAAGTTCTCCCTGTGACCACATGGGTTTCTGCTGGGTGCTCTGGTTTCCTCCCACAGCCAAAGACTTGCAGGTTGATAGGTAAATTGGCCATTGTAAATTGTCCCTAGTGTAGGTAGGAGAATTGTGGGGATGTGGTAGGGAATATGGGATTAAATGTAAGATTAGTATAAATGGGTGGTTGTTGGTCAGCACAGACTCAGTGGGCCGAAGGACCTGTTTCAGTGCTGCATCTCTCTATGACTCCTTACCTGCTCAAGCTTAAAATAACTGTAACAAAACCAGCTTTCAAGTCCAAAAAGTAAATTAACATTAGAGTCACTTACCTGAGGTGGTGATAGAGCATGTCTGATCTGACCTGAGCCCAAATGCCAGACCTGCGAGTCCGACCTGAACCCAACACATGTTGTCAGGTAGCAGGCCTTTAGCTGGGAGGGAGAGCATTTTTCTTCTTGTAGTGCAGGCATTTACAGAGGGTTAGTTTTTGGCTCAGGGTTGGGGATGGGTGGAGACTGGGAGACAATGTTAAGTTGCTTCTGGGTGAGAAGCTGCAAAATAAGTCAGTTGTTTCTAATTTCAGCTCAATGCAGCATGCCTTATTATTTTGCTTGGTGGATGAGGGACTGTTCATATTTGGCATGAAGGGGTTGCAATCTCTGTTGAGATGGGGGGAGGTAAGGAGGATTTCCCACTCATGTTGTTTGCCCAAATTATTCTGAGTTTCTTACCTTGATTTGTGAGAAGGCCAGATGATTAATGTCCAGCTTGTGCATTTCCATTCCTATGTAATGACAATTCATCTCGTTGGTTTGTCCTTAAGCATTCTTTTTCATCTCTGACTGCTGCAAAAGTATTTGCTCAGTGAAGAACATTCGTTGTTTAAAGTGGATCCTCACTGTGTGTGTGATTGTGTGTGCATGGTGGGGTTGGTGGGGGAAGGGTTGCATGTTATGGCTTGCTGCTTTCTTTGTTCAGTCAGAGGGTGGAGGGTGGAGGGTAATCACTGCTCATAGGATAGTAGTGAAGGGACATTCTTTAGTACACAGGATGCATTGGATCTTCACTTTAGTAAGGAGGGATTTGTGTTCCGTAGAGAGGGTGACCTCCTTTGTTCAGTTGAGGAGGCATTCTCTGTCAGATTGATGGTGGGATTTGGGTCTTGCCAATGTCTCATGGAGTGGAGGGAGTGGAGCGGTGCGCGTAGGGTAATAATACCTTTTCAATAAATGTTTTATACTTCCACAGTTCTTCCACTGTTTCTTTCTTGGAATTTGTTTCTCACTGGGTACTGGAAGTACACTGAAAGTGTACTTTTGCTAGCTATATTATACTATTCTGAAAAAAAAGCAAGAAATGCTGGAAATACTCAGCAGGTCTGGCTGCATCTGTGGAGAGAGAAGCAGAGTTAACATTTCAGGTCAGTGACCCTTCATCCGGGTCCTGATGACCTGTCACTGACCTGAAGCGTTAACTCTGCTTTTCTCTCCAAGAATGCTGCCTGACTTGCTGAGTATTTCCAAAATTTCTTGTTTTTATTTCAGATTTCCAGCGTCTGCAGCATTTTGCTTTTATTATACTATTCCGACATCGGTTTGCACTTGCATCAAGGGCTTCTTCTTCGTACATGCAAATTAATTGAGAAGTATACAGACTTCAGACTCCAGAGATACTCTTCCCTGATCTTTGCTTCAATAATTTATGCAGGTACGTGCTTTTCCATTTCAATGTTTGGTTCTTTTTGCTTGCAAATAACCTGGATGCTTGGAGACATGATTATATCCTGACTGGGCTATAATGGATATTCTTATGGTTGTGTGCAGGGGTATCACATACCTTAGATGCTGCCCCATTATGCTCAATTAGTCACACAACTTTACATTCACAATACAATGTCAGATACAGTTGCTTTAGAATACTGAACAAATCATTGGAGTAATTGTAATTTTGGCCGCTGGTGTAAAGCAGGTGATAACGGATTGGCCAACCGAGTGGTATGTAACAGGTAGCAATCCAATATCATCTGTTTTGCACCATCACTGAAAGTTAAAATGACTCCCACTGTTTTTAATAGATAGTAGATAAAAGTCAATAAGGTAGCTAACAATGTTTGATAGTGCTGTTATTCTGTGGTGTTGAATCCAAATCTTTTTCTTCATTGAACTCACTGATGCCTGATCTGATAAAAGTATGCACTGCTGCACAATACAGCATACATTCCTCAATAAAGATCTTCAGCATGAGCATGATAAACAAAAAAATATTTACTCTGGCAGTTTTACTAGTATTCTGTATTATTTTTATGAAGGTTACATACCTCAATCAACACGAACCACCAATAAGCAGCATGCTAGGTTCCACTACCTTTTACTCAGATCTAGTTTCTTTTTATTAAAATTTGTGAACAGAAGAAAATACCACTTAAGGTTTTTTTTAAAAACACATGCTGAGAAATAGCTGGCAATTCACTCACACCTGATACTGTATGTCTCTCCAACAAGTACCATTTGCTTCTGTAGGGGATGCTATATGAAATTTGTTTGTCTGCTATTATGTCAAAGGCACTAAAGATAACAGAAAGAGCAATATCCGAATGAGTGTATTTGTTCTTATTATCACACAGCATGTTCTCATCAACAATGTATGTTTTTGAATCTTAAAATGATCATGATGGTAACAATAGGGTTTTCATGCAGTGCCAGTCACACTGTACTTGACCCAATATACACCTGTCCAGAAATGAACTAAACTTGCATTCGCCTCATTTTATGAAACTCTGAGTAAATGTATTGCAGTACTGCGGTGAATGGTTAGTATCAGATACCAATGGAGAGCTGCGCTCTTCCTGTTGTATGCCGAGGATGTTCCAACACATGCAAGGAAGGAGCATAAAGCCAAGGAAGATGGACGGTGAGTACGGTGGTACGAGTGCTTAGCCTGACTGGGAGCTTTAAAAATATAATTTAACTTCCTATTCAATGCTCATTCCAAACACATAGGCAATAGTGTTTCAGCTGCATTATAGAGCATTCACCTAATTTAAGTGGAAGTCACGGGTCTATTAAGTCCTGTACAGCAGCTTACACCGTAATTACTGATTGCATTGTGCGATGCTGGGCATATTGTAGGCCTCAAGCCTGCATAGCCAATTAGCCAATAGCACTGCGATTATATTGTTGGCCCCTCATCTGAAGGAGTGTTCTCCCACATATATATACATTTCATGAATTCCGGCTGCTCACATATATCGTGGATGAAACTTGATCAGGGCCTTTTATTTACATTAATAATTCAGTGACCGAGGATTTTCAGAAGAAAGCTAAACAAAACATGACAATATTTTGTTTCCTTTCTGTTTATTATTTGTCTATAACAGTATCTTTTTTGATCAGGGCTATCTGAGATGTGCCTGGCAGTTTAAGGGATCTGAAGATTATTGCACATACAGTCAATAACTCTGATTTGATGAACTAATATAGATTGACAGTTGATTTATAAACCTCATTAGTGGCTTATTTAATTGCTAACAGATCAGAGCTCTTTACAAAAAACTAAGGTATGAGGACTAAGGGACACAGATTTAAGATTTTGGGCAAGGGATGCAGAAGGAATGTGAGGAAGAACTTTTTTCACGCAGCAAATGGTAAAGACCTAGAACTTGCTGCTGACGAGGGTGGTGGAAGCGGAGACAATCAATGATTTCAAAAGGGCACTTCAGGGAAATAAACTTGCAGCGATTTGGGGATAAAGCAGGAGCATGTGACCGACTGGATAGTTCGATGGAGAGCGGGCACAGACTCGATGGTCTGAATGGCCTCCTTCTATGCCAAAATGATTCTATGACTATAAACTATGGGCTTTGGGGACGGGCTGGGAGGTGGGAAGGCTGGCATGGGAAGGCTGCGAATGGTATGCCTGTCTTCTTTCCACTGCTTCCCATCTTGCCAGTGGTGGGAAAGGTGGCAGATGGCTCTCGTGCCCAGAGTCCAAATGAGCCACTGAAGTGGGCAATTAAGAACCTCTTCCTCCTCCGCTTGCATTTAACGAGTGGTGGGGGGGGGCCTTCTGCCACGTGGAGAGACCGCAAAATAAACCTGACACCTTCCAGCGAGGTCCGGGGGCCGGGAACTTCCTTTTTGGGCACTCCTTAGAGCACAGAAGGATCCCCCAGCAGCAATGTCTGCTCCCACAGCAACGGTACGCCTGTCCTCACCAACACCACCCCAACCCTCGCCAGGGCATGCCTGACTGACCTTGGCACCCCCAGATCCCACCTACCAAGTTGTGAGAACACATGTCCATCGATGTGTCCTCCTCCTCCCGGTGCAACCCCAACAGTAGCCACCCCTCCAGGTGGCGCTGCTAAGCTGTCAGCCCTCTGATTGGCTGGCAGCCCTCTGATTGGCTGGCAGCTTTTGAGGGAGGTCAGCCATCCTTAATCGGGAAGACCACCCTGACAGCAGCTAATTAATTGGTTGCCACTGACAAGATGCAGCCCTGGGTCCCGTTTACTACTGAAGTAGGGTCATCCCCTGCTTTCCAGCCTGGCAGCGGGACCCCTGCTACCATCACTAAATTGAGTCTATGTGACTACATCTGAAAATACTTAACAAAGAAATCTTTTAAATCCTACCTGTTACCCAGGTATGATCACGGCTCTCTGATTTGTTCTATTCCCTCCACTTTCCCCAAAGCCCTGCAATGTTCTCTTTGTCAAAATTTATAAGTAATGCAGAAACGAACTCCTTCCTCCCCAGTCATTGTCGATACAAGAAGTGAGTGATTGCTTTGCACAAAACATTGAGGCAAGTCATGTTTGCCCATATAATAAGCACCAGTAATTTCCACAGGGCTCTTCCCATCAGCCACTTTAACTTAGGTGGAAGGCCCAGAGAAAAGATGGAAACAACAGTTCCTCTGGAGTTTTCATCGATTGTTCACAGATGTTACAGGGAGATCAAGGAACCACCATGGAAATTCTATCCCAGAGTTTGTTTTTAATGATGTAACTGATTGGATAGATAAAAGGAACTTAAAATTATGAACAGGGCTACTTTCCTATATTAGTGACAATGCTTCAAAAGTACTTCATTGGCTGCAAAGCACTTTGGGATATCTTGAGGTTATGAAAGGTGCTATAGAAATGCAAGCTCTTTCTTCCTTATGATGGAGGGAAGGCCTTTGATGAAAGCAGCTCAAGTTGATTATGTCAAGGACATTTCCCTGAGAAACTCCCGCATTAGTATTCTAGGCTGGCCTCAACCAACAATTTCCCTTGTATCAGGTATGATTCCAACCACTGGAAGGTTTTCCCTATGAGCACATTGATTTCACTTTTACCAAGGCTCCTTAGTGCCTTACTCCATCAAATGCTTCTTGATGTCTGCAGCAGGTACTTTCACCCTTACTGTGGCATTGAACTCTTGTGTACATGTCTGGAACAAGGCTGTGATAAAGTTTGGAGCTAGTCATTCTGGCAGAACACAAATGGATCTCATTGATAAGCACATTATTGATGAATAGGTGCCACTTGATAGCACTTATGTAGACTCCTTCTATAGTATATGGTAAGAGCTGATCATATTGTAATACTTCCCTCTCTGTTCAGAGGAGTGATGAACAAAGGAAGGAGAGAACATGGCTGATTAAGTAGAGTCTCCAGGCAGAATTTAATGGGCCCCTGGAGGCTAGGAGGTGGAGGGGTGGGCCCATAAAATTGCGACAGAAGGTGAGCGACAGAATTGCAACAGAAGGCACATCGCCTTCCCATTGTACCACAATTTAGTCAGGGGCGGGAAAGGCTGAACACAGCCTTCCCACTCAGAGGCCAATTGAGGCCCTCAGAGTGCCAATCAGTAGCCACTTAAGGGCGTCTTCCTATTGCCACTGGAATTGCCACATGGGCCACAGAGAGCCCTTATTGAAAAAGGCCACCCCTCCATTAACACCCACCTGCCCGCAACGCCCACCTTTCCTCCACCCATTGCCGGGGCCTGTTAGACTGGCCTTAGCAACCCTGTCTCACTTACCTTTGATCTGAGGCTCCAGCGCTGGGGCTGGTCCCAGGCCTCCTGTAGTACAGCTGGTGGCCACCACTCCCGGTGACGCTGCCGATGCAACTGAACTGCCGGCCCTCTGATTGGCCAGCAGCTCTTGGAGATGGGATCCCCCATCCTTAAAGGGACATGGGTCCCGGTACCAGGCTGTTAATTGCCCGAGTGCTGTTGAATCACACTAAGTGCGGAGGGGTGGGGTGGGTGCTCAGAAGGACAAAGGCAGGGTTCCCCTCACCTTTTCAGCCCAGTACAGGACCCCCGCTGGCACATCTAAATTCAGCCCTCTATGTGAGTTATTTCCAGTCAGAAAACCAGAGTAGGCTTCTACTTCCAATTTCCTGATTAATCTTTAATTTTTTGCTTCTTCCTTCCTATATACTCACAATTAACCTAACTGGCTTCTTTCTCTTTCTGTCTGGGTATCTTCTCCCATTTCCATTTCCATGAATTTGACTCTGATCACTCAACATTTCAGACTGTGTCAAACCTGAACTTTGACGTTGACAACCAGCTCCACTAAATGGTTGGGTCTGTGACATTGAGTGATTATTTATTTATTTAATTTAATTAGAGATACAGCACTGAAACAGGCCCTTCGGCCCACCGAGTCTGTGCTGACCAACAACCATCCATTTATACTAACCCTGCAGTAATCCCATATTCCCTACCACCTACCTACACTAGGGGCAATTTACAACGGCCAATTTACCTATCACCTGCAAGTCTTTGGCTGTCGGAGGAAACCAGAGCATCCGGCGAAAACCCACGTGGTCACAGGGAGAACTTGCAAACTCCGCACAGGCAGTACCCAGAATCGAACCCGGGTCCCTGGAGCTGTGAGGTTGCGGTGCTAACCACTGCACCACTGTGCCGCCCCCTTAGCCTTAATCAAAGTCCCTGGCTCACTTTGATCTAATGGTGGATTCTGTGATACTGGCAAACATTCAATTTCTTTGTGACTTTCCCTTTCTTTCTGACTTTTACTTTGGACTGTATAAGGAATTTGGACTAATGGAGGGTTATCATGCTCTCC
The DNA here is from genome assembly GCF_036365525.1 of Heterodontus francisci. Lineage (NCBI taxonomy): Eukaryota > Metazoa > Chordata > Chondrichthyes > Heterodontiformes > Heterodontidae > Heterodontus > Heterodontus francisci. The sequence goes on from NC_090371.1 coordinate 229,325,168, forward strand.
TTTCGTCCGATTCCCTCATTCAAGCAAATGATCTACTTTACACTGACGGAGTCTGTTTCCAATCTTCACAATATATGTGAATGTGCCTAGTCTCTTTACAACATCTCCAAACACATACTTGTTCTACCACCTCAGTGTTTTTTTTTTACCAGGACCTTCTGAGCAGTACTGAACTCTCTATGTTTCATGCCTGGTATATCATGACTCATCTTCACTTTGTCACTGACGTCAGGCTTAAGCAAGTTAAACCTTGTCCAAGGAGCATGTTTAAACACTAACTCGTAAGGTGAGCAACCTGTTGTAAACTGTAAGAGAACTGAAAATTGTCCAGCTTGTGTCGAAGGGAAACATAGTAATTACTGTCTAGCTTCTAGACCTCTTCACAATCTGCACACTCCTTTCTGCAGTACCATTTGTTGCAGCGTGATGTGGGTGGTACCAGAGTGTGTTTGACTCCATTCTTACCAGGAAATATTCCGAACTCTTGTGACATAAACTGCAGGCCGTTGTCTGGCAACCCATAAATTGCAAACCAACCTCTGAAAGCCTCAACAGTTTTGGCACTTGTGGTATTGGGCCTAAACTCAACTTTTATCCACTTCTTATAGCTATTGACCAAAACAAAGTACTTTTTCCCTTCCACTTCAAAGAAATCAACATGCATTCGTGCCATGGTTTCCTTGAGCTGGACTTTCTTCTCCCGCTGCCAAGAGTAGCGGCGGGTAAAAGAAAAGCGGCCCACACACACGGGCTTGACACGATTTAGCGTGTGGCGACTCATTTAAATACGCAGGCCGGGCCGCCCCTACCAATCACGTGGTGGGAGCAGCCTCAGCGAGACTGTGAATGGCGTCAGCTGCCTCTGCACAGGTGCTGGTGTCATTTTTAAAGGGCTGCCAGAATGGCACAGAAACCATAGATTTGATCCTCATACCCACCCTCCCACTACACTGTAAATAAATTTCTGACCCGTCCTCCCTAATGCAATGAAAGTAAATGGCCGCCTCGCTTCTCCACCCCAACCCCCTCCCCAAAAAATGAACACTTACATGAAGAGTTGAATTCTCCTCCACAACTGCACAAAGTGCAGACGTCACCCCTTCCCACCCACCCCACACCTCCCCCCCACCCCCGCCACACCCCCCACCCCTTGCTAATGCTAGAAATGCAGAAATGAAAACAACAAGTGCTGGAAATACTCAGCAGGTCAGGCAGCAACTGTGGAGAGGGAAGCAGAGTTAACATTTCACATCTGTGACCTTTCATCAGAACTGGCAAAGGTATGAAAAGAATTAGGTTTTAAGCAAGTGTGTGTGGGGGGGGGGTGGGTGGTGGGTGCAGGGTGGGGGGTGGAGGTGATGATTTGGTGGGGAAGAGAACAAAAGGGGAGGTGTGTGATAGGGCAGAGGGCAGGAGAGATTAAATAACAAAGCTGTCATGGGACAAAGGCTAAGAAAGTGTGAATGCTTGTGGTGAAAGCTTTAGTCCAGAGAGAGTGTTAATGGTAGAATAATGAGCAGCTCTGTCCACATGATAAAACAGGCACATGGTTAAAAAATAAAATAAAATGATAAAAAAAATAGAAAAATATACAAAAGAGGCCAGTCATGCTCTGAAATTGTTGAACTCAAGGTTGAGTCTGCAAGGCTATATAGTGCCTAATCGAAAGATCAGGTGCTGTTCCTTGAGCTTCCCATGACACCTTCCCATGCAATCGCAGGGAATGTAATCCCTACCCTTTTACCTCCTCTCTCCTCACCATCCAAGGGCCCAAACACTCCTTCGAGGTGAAGCAGCGATTTACTTGTACTTCCTTCAATTTAGTATACTGTATTCGCTGCTCACAATGCGGTGCCTCGACATTGGGGAGACCAAACGCAGATTAGGTGACCGCTTTGTGGAACACCTCCACTCAGTCCGAAAGCATGACCCTGAGCTTCCAGTTGCTTGCCATTTCAACACAACCCCCTGCATTCATGCCCACATTTCTGTCCTTGGTCTGCTCCAGTGTTCCAGTGAACATCAACGCAAGCTTGAGGAGAGCACAGATGCTGCCTGACCTGCTGAGTATATCCAGCACTTTCTGTTTTTATTTCATATTTCTAGCATCTGCAGTATTTTGCTTTTATACTAGAAATGCAGAGTTGACCTCTTCCCCACCACCCCCCACCCTGCTTCCAATTTACTAAAAATCCTAAGTTCCTCCTTCCCCACCTCGGTGGCAGCAACTTTCCCTGGACAGGAAAGTGAAGGAGCATGAGTGCTGCCCATTGCACGGAAGATTCTGGACAGTCAGTAAGATTGTGCGGCACAGTGACGCAGTGGTTAGCACTGCAGCCTCATAGCTCCAACAACCCGGGTTCAGTTCTGGGTACTGCCTGTGTGGAGTTTGCAAGTTCTCCCTATGACTGCGTGGGTTCCCGCCAGGTGCTCTGGTTTCCTCCTGCAACCAAAGACTTGCAGGTTGATAGGTAAATTTCCCCTTGTGTAGGTAGATGGTAGGTAATGTAGGATTAGCATAAATGGGTGGTTGTTGGTCAGCACAGACTCAAAGGGCCTGTTTCAGTACTGTATCTCTGAATAAATTTAATAAAATTGCAGTGAATGGTATTTAAATGTATTTATTTCTCATTCTGAGACACACTTCACAACTTTTCACCAATTCTTCAATATCTCTGTCTACCTTTGGATATCAAAAATAGCTTCTTGCTTCTGCTTTCGACAGACTATCCCTGTGTGCTCTTGATGAAGTTCCTCTAACAATCTCTCTCTAAATCTTGCGGAATAATGTCTCTTAAACCCCAAAGGAGGCAGCCTTGATCTACACTCAGTTCATTTCTATGTGTGAAATAATGCCTGACAAATTTGTTGGACTTGCTTTTTTCCAAGGTCTTTGGCTGTGTAGAACTTCTGTAGGAACTTGCTGCATTTCTCTTTCTCGCCTTGGTAGTCTTTGAGCAGCATGGCGGGCTGTGCTGTGTTGTGTGGGTTCTCTCTCTGTTGGGCGGGCTCTCTGGCGAAGTCTGGACTCTGCATGCGAGGGTCAGGCTAGGGGGTTGGCAGGGTGGGGGGGTGGGGGGCGATCTCCCTCTGTCCTGGCTCCTGTATTCTTGTTGTTTAACCTCTTCAACTTTCTTTATAAGACGAAGATCTTCTGCTTAGGAGTGAGAGCTCCTAATTTCTCAGGACATAAAGAGCTGAATGTTATAAGCCCCCCGATGTCGGGGTCATGACAGGGGGCCCAGAAATACTTCCGGGAGAGGCCTACCATGGGCCTCGATGCCGGGAAGGCCCTGTTGCATTTTACTGGAGTTGGCAAGGCCTTGGGCAGTCCCCCTGCTGCCCGGCAGTGGAGCCTTCATTTAAATAGTTGAATAAATTTAAATACATGCAAAAGCACTTAACTTGTCCCAACGGCCGTCCCACACCGATATTCCGGCCGGTGGCCAGAAAGCTTGCGCCGTTGGATCTCCGTTCCGAGGCGTGACCATGGTGGGGCGGGGGGAGGAATGAATTTTTCAGGGCTGGGGAGCAACAAAAAGAAACGTGATTGGTTGCGGGAATGGTGGGAAGGGGTTGAGGGTCAAAGGGAGTAAAGTTCGGGGGGAGAGGGCAATTTATATATAAACATAGAAACATAGAAAATAGGAGCAGGAGTAGGCCATTTGGCGCTTCGAGCATGCTCCGCCATTCATTATGATCATGTCTGATCATCCAACTCAGTAGCCTGCTCCCACTTTCGCCCCATATCTTTTGATCCCTTTAGACCCAAGAGCTATATCTAACTCCTTCTTGAAAACATACAATGTTTTGGCCTCAACTGCTTTTTGTGGTAGCAAATTCCACGGGTCCATCACTCTCTGGCTGAAGAAATTTCTCCTCATTTCAGTCCTGAATGGTTTACCCCGTATCCTTAGACTATGACCCCTGGTTCTGGACTCCCCCACCATCGGGAACATCCTTCCTGTACCTACCCTGTCAAGTCCTGTTAGAATTTTATAGGTCTCTATGAGATCCCCCCTCACTCTTCTGAACTCCAGCGAATATAATCCTAACTGACTCAATCTTTCCTCATACGTCAGTCCCGCCATCCCAGGAATCAGTCTAGTAAACCTTTGCTGCACTCCCTCTATAGCAAGAACATCCTTCCTCAGATAAAGAGACCAAAACTGCACACAATATTCCAGGTCTGGCCTCACGAAGGCCCTGTATAATCGCAGCAAGACATCCCTGCTCCTGTACTCGAATCCTCTCGCTATGAAGGCCAACATACCATTTGCCTTTTTTACCGCCTGTTGGACCTGCATTTTTTGATTCACAAGAACACAGAAGAACACAATAAATAGGAGCAGAAGTAGACCATTTGACCCATCGGGTCTGCTCCACCATTCAATACAATCATGGCTGATCTTGAGCTTCAATTCCATTTTCCTGCCCGCTCCCCATATCCCTTAAATGTATTCAATGATGGAGCATCCTCTGGGGTCGAGAATTCCAAAGCTTCACAACTCTTTGAGTGTAGTCATTTCTCCTCTTCTCAGTCCTGAATGATTGGTTTCTTATCCTGAGACTGCGTCCCTGTGTTCTAGATTCCCTGACCGGTGGGAACAATCTCTCAGCTTCTACCCTATCAAGCCCTTTCAGAATCCTATATGTCTCCATTAGATCGCCTCTCATTCTTCTAAACTCCAGAGAATATAGGCCCAATTTACTCAGCCTCTCATCATCGGACAACCCCCTCATCCCAGGGACTAATTTAGTATATCTTCACTGCACTGCCTCTAGTGCAAGTATATCCTTTCTTAAATGTGGAGACCAAAACTGCACACAACATTCCAGGTGCGGTCTCACCAAACCCCTTACAGTTTTAGTAAGACTTCTTTATTCCTGACTCCAATCTCCTTGCAGTGAGTATGACTATGTTAGGCTGTTCCTTGGCTAGGTTGTGAGACAGCTCTCCTAACTTTGGGACAACAAAATTGTTAATGAGGATGATTTCTCAGGATTGACTTTGAAGGTTATGCATAGCTCGTTTGTGGCGCACTACAGATTGTGACGTGAACTGTGTCTTATGCTCGCACTGTTTGCCAACCAAATAATAAACAAAGTTTGGCAACAATTTTCAGTAATACTGTACCACGCCTAGCATTTAAGTCCTCAATGGACTGTGACTGAAGCATTCCTGGGTTTCCTTCATCAAAGCTCAACAAGATATTTTAAAAATTATGCATTTGTATCACATGATTATTGTTCAATAAGTGGGTGCCAGTTACCTGACCACTGTGTTGTAATGTTGTAAATGCATCAATGAAGACTGATAAAAGACGTTTGCATTTTTTCTAAAAATGCTGTGGAAATGCTTTTATGAATGCATTTGCAATGTTGACCAGAGATTTTTTTTCCTAATATGTGCATACACAGTACTTTTTTTTAACAAAATTCTCATAATATTTTCCTTTCCAATTTTTTAAAAATGAAAATAAAAATGATTAGAAACTCCTTTAGTTCTGGCTAGGATAGATGTAAGTTGAGACAACCCTGTTTATAACTTGTGGTTTAGCCATGCCTGCCTCTCCCACAGCCTGTGTAAATTAATCCCTTTACGTTTGAGACAAATATGTAATGTAAAACGGACTACAGACAGATAGAAATTTCACACCTTACTGCAACAATTACTTAAGTTCTACAAGCAGCTATTTTTGTAGTTGATAAGTCATCACATATTCAGATAATGATTTCATCCCCCACTGTAAGGTTCAGGCTGTATTTTGTTATGTTGCTGATTTACAGATCATATTCTTTCGCTGCCAAAAGTGTTGGATGTAGCATGAGGGCAGTACAGCTTACTGTTGCCTGGAATTTGTGCACAGGGCATTTTGTTTCACACAACAAATGTTGTGTTAGAAAAAAAAGCAGCTTCTGGCCCTCATCTGAATCTCCTTACCCATACCAGCTACTCTCATGTTGTATAGAGGTGTTCACCACAATGCAGTTGAAATTTAAATTCAGGGTGGAAATTTGATACAATCTATACAACTGAACAATTAATTAATTGTCCAGCTACAGTGTAAATACATTACAGCTCTCAGCTATTTCCAATGACAGTATTTTTTGTGTCTGCTTGTTATTTATTACTATGAAAGCAAACATTTCCCTCGACCAATTTTTTCCATTCCGGTGCAGAACGAGTTTTCTCATGCTGGGATACAATCCCAATTGCACCAACTTCCCTCGCCGAGTTGATTATTCCTAATGTGCAATTGTAAACAGTGAAGCCCACAGTGGGGTGGCAAAAACAGTGTGTGATAGCTCCAAAGCACACACAAAAACAACCGAGATGTTGAGGCCCAGCTGTTTTTAACCACTGGGCCTCATTTCCATACATTTCATCAGACGCCCTCTCAGCCAGGTCCACGAGCTGGCCAGCAGGCAGGAGCGGGAATTCAGCCTGCAGGATACCTCTGCCAGGGACTACGGGAATTGTCTCTGCTGTATTTTTTTTAAATGTATTTTATTGGGAGTGCCTGTGAAATTCTACTTTGGTGGTAGCACAAAGTTAGCGAATTCGCAGCATGTTTTACATACCGCCCGATTTTCTTTAAAATTGCTCAGTTATGGGGAAGGGTCAGGGGAGTGGGATGAGCAGAGTTACTCTTGTAGCGAGCCAGCATGGACAGAACAGGCTAAATGGCCTTCTTTTGAGTTGCAGCTTTTATATGATCCGATGATTCATTTTTATATCGCCCATTTTGTGCTGCTAACAATGTATTTCTAATGATGTGTAAAGCCTAGAAATTATGATGCTCAATATTGTTGCTTAAAAGAACAAAGAACAAAGAACAGTACAGCACAGGAACAGGTCATTCGGCCCTCCAAGCCTGCGCCGATCTTGATGCCTGCCTAAACTAAAACCTTCTGCACTTCCGGGGCCCATATCCCTCTATTCCCTTCCTATTCATATATTTGTCAAGATGTCTCTTAAACGTCGCTATCGTATCTGCTTCCACCACCTCCCCTGGCAACAAGTTCCAGGCACTCACCATCCACTGTGTAAAAAACTTGCCTCGCACATCCCCTCTAAACTTTGCCCCTCACACCTTAAACCTATGTCCCCTAGTAACTGACTCTTCCACCCTGGGAAAAAGCTTCTGACTATCCACTCTGTCCATGCTGCTCATAACTTTGTAAACCTCTATCATTTCGCCCCTCCACCTCCGTCGTTCCAGTGAAAACAATCCGAGTTTTTCCAACCTCTCCTCATAGCTAATGCCCTCCAGACCAGGCAACATCCTGGTAAACCTCCTCTATACCCTCTCCAAAGCCTCCACGTCCTTCTGGTAGTGTGGCGAAAAGCTCAATATTTTTATGGCAAAATGCTATATCCATTTTTTGATGGAACCATTAAAGTAATTGTATGATAATATTGTACAATGTAATTCACAGGCATAGGTGATTTGTTTCCTGAGGATCAATTTTCTATAAAACTACTAGTGCTTGACCAGATTTTCTCTATCTCACAAAACATTTAATTCTTAAGGGGAGCTTTTGCCTGGTAACTCCGGAGTTAAAACCATGTGATATATTCTGCCACAGCTTTTTTAACATCGAGATGTTGAGGTGTCTGCCCGAGAGTGGTGGTTGCCTCATAAATGTATGGAAATTGGGGCTATATCATTCATTTTGTACTGTGACACCATTTTAATGGCTCTTCAGATGGTAAAACCTGCTGGAGCAGAGGCAGTAAAATAAATACAAAACTTCTGAGTTCCACAAGGAAAGTCTGGGCCGTTGCTATCCCGGGCTCCCCTTGTTTCCAATCAAAAGCCTTTCCAGAAACACCAACCACCCTCGTATGCAACTTCCATGAGTGCTGGCAGGTGGCTTGTGAGCCATCCAAATTTAGAAGGCAGCAGCCAGACAGCTGCTCTTGATGCCCATTTCTGAAAGGCAGATGGCTGGCAAAATGTTAATGAGGCCCAGCCTTTATAATCAACCAGGCCTCCCATGACAACTCTCATGCAGCTCACCTCTGCTTTCCATTAAGGAGGTAAAATTCATGCTTGAATGTTCATCAATGAGTTTGCTTATAGGAAAAGTACCAGTGTTTCCAGGTCACTGAATATGGGGAGAGGGGAGAGCCAGATACGTTTAGCATGAGCAATGTCATGGACAGTTCACTGATGACACAATTAATCCTTCATTTATACTAACAAAGATACAAAGTGGCTGAAAGGGAAGAATCAATTGTTAAAATGTTATTTTTCTTCATCTTATGATTTTTTTTAAATTGGTCTGGAGTTTATGTCATGTGATTGGAGCATACAAAAGCTTACCGTGTCTGTTAGAAATTCCTCTCGCTTCTTTTAGCATAGGCTTTAACATGTTTTAAATAAATGGAGTAGCACATCCTTTGATCTTTCAGATGAATGTTTTAGCTGCTTGTAAGCTACTCCTTCATAGGCATTTTCAGGTAAATTAAAACATTGATCAAAAGCACCAAGTACTTTGAGACAGAGTTTCTGTTTCTACACCTGAGGGTATTTTGTTGCCTGAGTTCTATCCTTTATGGATGGAAAATCAGCTGGGTTCCTTTATGGGTAGACAAGTTTCCCCACCTTATTTTCCATGCAATACAGACAGGTGCAGAAATAAGAAAATCTGCCCTATCATACTAAAATGATCCCTTTCATCACACTAATGGCTGATGTTAAACTTTAGACTCAATAGGTCTCAGCTATTAACAAGTAACTGCACAAATCTCAGAGCTGTAGTCTAACTTTTAAAGTCCAGCATCAATCTGAGTAATTACTGAGTCATTATGGGTGGAAGTCAGAAACAGGAAAGGAGCAGTCACTTTGTTGGGAGTTTTCTATAAACCCCCCAATAGCAGCAGAGACATGGAGGAACAGATTGGGAGGCAGATTTTGGAAAGGTGCAGAAGTAACAGGGTTGTGGTCATGGGTGACTTCAACTTCCCTAATATTGATTGGAACCTCCTCAGTGCAAATAGTTTGGATGGAGCAGTTTTTGTCAGGTGTGTCCAGGGAGGTTTCCTGACTCAATATGTAGATAGGCCGACTAGAGGGGAGACTATGTTGGACTTGATGCTTGGCAACAAACCAGGCCAGGTGGCAGATCTCTCGGTGGGAGAGCATTTCGGTGATAGTGATCACAACTCCCTGACCTTCACTATAGTCATGGAGAGGGACAGGAGCAGACGGGATGGGAAAATATTTAATTGTGGGAAAAGGTATTACAATGCTATTAGGCAGGAACTGGGGAGCTTAAATTGGGAACAGATGTTCGCAGGGAAATTCACGACAGAAATGTGGAGGTTGTTTAGGGAGCACTTGCTGCGACTGCTGGATAGGTTTGTCCCGATGAGGCAAGGGTGGTAGTAGATGGAAAGTATTCAGCATGGAGCTCAGTGACCAGTGGTGTTTCACAAGGATCTGTTCTGGGACCTCTGCTCTTTGTGATTTTTATAAATGACTTGGATGAGGAAGTGGAAGGCTGGTTTAGCAAGTTTGCCGATGACACGAAGGTTGCTGGAGTTGTGGATAGTGTGGAAGGCTGTTGTAGGTTGCAACGGGACATTGACAGGATGCAGAGCTGGGCTGAGAAGTGGCAGATGGAGTTCAACCTGGAAAAGTGTGAAGTGATTCATTTTGGAAGGTCGAATTTGAATGCGGACTACAGGCTTAAAGACAGGATTCTTGGTAGTGTGGAGGAACAGAGGGATCTTGGGGTCCATGTCCATAGATCGCTCAAAGTTGCCACCCAAGTTGATAGGGTTGTTAAGAAAGCGTATGGTATGTTGGCTTTCATTAACAGGGGGATTGAGTTTAAGAGCCGCGAGGTTATGCTGCAGCTCTATAAGGCCCTGGTTCGACCACACTTGGAATATTGTGTTCAGTTCTGGTCACCTCATTATAGGAAGGATGTGGAAGCTTTAGAGAGGGTGCAGAGGAGATTTACCAGGATGCTGCCTGGACTGGAGGGCATGTCCTACGAAGAAAGATTGAGGGAGCTAGGGCTTTTCTCATTGGAGCGAAGAAGGATGAGAGGTGACTTGATAGAGGGGTACAAGATGATGAGAGGCATAGATAGAGTGGATCGTCAGAAACTTTTTCCCAGGGTGGAAAGGGCTATCACCAGGGGGCATAATTTTAAGGTGATTGGAGGAAGGTTTCGGGGAGATGTCAGAGGTAGGTTCTTTACACAGAGAGTGGTGGGTGCGTGGAATGCGCTGCCAGCGGTGGTAGCAGAAGCAGATACATTAGGGGCATTTAAGCGACTCTTGGATAGGTACATGGATGATAGTAGAATGAAGGGTAGGTAGTTAGTTTGATCTTAGAGTCGGTTAAAGGTTCGGCACAACATCGTGGGCCGAAGGGCCTGTACTGTGCTGTACTGTTCTATGTTCTATGTTCTATGTTCAATCATATTGTCTGTGTTCTGTGAGATATATGGATGTTTAAGAGAAGCGATGATCCCTGTCAATAATATTTGTGATCTTCTTTCTGCTCCATTAAAGATCCTGATCAGACAGAATTATCATTGTTTAAGGTACTGAGAAGAATGCCTGACTAATAGAGTACCTCCCCTCCGCACCCCATGGGATCTGCCTCGTAAATAACGGGAAACCTAATTCTCCACTTCTGGGCTTCTGACACTGACTTTGAAATTGATTGTTTAAGGGTCGTGAAGAATGAAATTGGAACACAGATAGAAATTGTAGATAAGTCACTGAGAAGTGCAGTCATCTGGTCTCCACCATGAAAAATGAGCGAGTGACCCCAAACTTCATGGTCTTGATGAATTAACATCAGAATTTTCTCACACTTATCCTCATCTGGAGAGCTTTACATCCTTAAAGCCAAAAACAAGAGCATATAAAATATCAAATAATACGAGGTGATAGTTGATCCCAGTCAGATTAGATTGTGAAGAGACACAGTTTGTGACAGGGTGAATTGATGACAGAGTGAATTGATGAAAGATGATAATGGTGTCTTTGAAAAGCTTACCATAATATTTCAGAAATCACCACTTCTTTTAACCTAATAGGGTGACTTGCAGTCCTCCTTCACAATAATACAACAGGAGGAACACTCCTGTTCATCTGGGGTCCACAAGAATAATTGAACCTTTACAATCCTATGTGGATTTTAGCAAGGCTTTTGACAAGGTCCCACATGGCAGACTGGTTGAAAAAATAAAATTCCATGGGATCCAGGGAAATGCAGAAAAGTGGATACAAAATTGGCTCAGTGGCAGGAAACAAAGGATAATTATTGACGGCTGTTTTAGCGACTGGAGGGGTGTTTCCAGTGGCGTTCCGCAGGGCTCAGTACTGGGTCCCCTGCTTTTTGTGGTGTCTAGTAACGATTTGGACGTAAATGTAGGGGGTATGATCAAGAAGTTTGCAGACTACACAGAGATTGATCGTGTGGTAGACAGCGAGGAGGATAGCTGTAGGCTGCAGGAAGATATTGATGGTCTCGTCAGATGGGCAGAAAAGTGGCAAATGGAATTCAAACTTGGAGAAGTGTAAGGTGATGCATTTGGGGAGGTCAAACAAGGCAAAGGAATACACGTTTAATAGGAAAATACTGAGACGTGTCGAAGAAGTAAGGAACCTTGGAGTAAATGTCCACAGATCCCTGAAGGTAGCAGGACAGGTCGATAGGGTGGTTAAGAAGGCATATGGGATCTTTTCCTTTATTAGCTGAGGAATAGAATACAAGAGCATGGAGGTTATGCTGGAACTGTATAACTCATTAGTTAGGCCACAACTTGAGTACTGTGTGCAGTTCTGGTCACCTCATTACAGAAAGCACTAGAGAGGATACAGAGGAGATTTACGAGGATGTTGCTAGGACTGGAAAAATGCAGCTTTGAGGGAAGATTGGATAGGCTGGGGTTGTTCTCCTTGGAACTGAGGAGGCTGAGGGGAGATCTGATGGAAATGTACAAAATTTTGAGGGGCCTAGATAGAGTGAAGGTGAAGGGCCTATTCACCTGATCAGACAGGTCAGTGATGAGGGGGCATAGATTTAAAGTGATTGGTAGAAAAATTAGAGGGGAGATGAGGATAAACTTTTTCACCCTGAGGGTAGTGATGGTCTGGAACTCACTGCCTGAAAGAGTAGTTGAGTTAGAGGCCCTCAACTGATTCAAAAGGAGTCTGCATATGCACCTCAAATGCCGTAAGCTGCAGGGCGACAGAGCAAATGCTAGAAAGTGGGATTAGAATAGGTGGATCGTTTTTCAGTTGGCACAGACACGATGGGCCAAGTGGCCTCTTTCTGTGCCTTAACCTTTCATAATTCCATAAAAGTCTCTTCTCTTCCAACACCCATGGAACTGATGGAACTGGCACTCTGATTAATTCTTACCTAAAAAAGCAATTGAGGTCCTATTTCTCATTTTCCACATTAAAAGGGGCTATCGCTTGAGTTGGTCGGACACATTGGACACATTTTAAATATATCTAGCTGCATTGTGGTGTTAATGAGGCAGTAAGGCTATCGACCACATTTTGAGGCCATTGATGCCCAATTAATTTCAGGCAAAGGCACTCAAAAAATCATCCCCAAGGAGTTTTCATTTAAGTATCAAATTTCAAATTCAAGTCTTTTTTTCATGCATGTTTTGTGCACAGTGGATTCTGCCATTGAGCTACACTAAAACTAAAGTTAGCAGAGGAAGGCCAACCAGAACAGGAAAGGGCTGTCTATGATGTTAGGTGGCACTAAGGGCATACTGTCAACTGAAGGCATTTGTCCACACAACAGGTCTCCCATACCAGATGCAGTGGCCTTTAATATTTATGTCTCATACTCCTTTCAGATTGTTAAACAAAAAGTAGCCAGCACTGGCAGTTACCTGTCAATCAGTTGAAAGTAGTTAGGTTCAATAGGTGTTAATTTTTGTAGCAGAAAGCTGAGCTAGCTAGTCAGTCACCAGAATTTCTATATAAAGCAGACTGTTTCTTAGCCTGACACAGTGATGGGATGCAGTGAGAGGTTACATCTGCCTGAGTGAGACATTTCCAGAGTGAAGTTGGAGATAAGGTGCACGTGAAAATTCGGTGCAGAGGGGGAAAGAGGGGCTCTTTTTCCTACCTTTTTAAGCCTCCAGCAGCTGATGAGTCTTCTTCCTTTGACTCTAAGGTAGGTGAGTGCAACTTTCCATTACTTCAGCTGTGTGAATTATTAACTAATTGACTAATTAAAAAAATAAGGTTGCACAGAGATGGCAGGGCCAGTGGTGTGCTGCAACTGTAGCGTGTGGGAATCTGTGGAATGCACTGCAATCCCGGACAACCATGTCTGCAGTAAGTGTCTGTAGCTTGCACAACTTCAGCTCAGAATTGCTGAGCTGGAGACTGAGGTGCAGACATTGCGGAGCATCAGGGTGGGGGAGAGTTACCTGGACACTTTGTTCCAGGAGGCAGTCACACCCCTTAGAGTAGGTAGAACATTAGAGATGGCCAATGGTCAGGGACAGGAGGGTGTAACTGCAAATGAGATAGGTAGAGGGAATCAGTATGTCGTGATGGAGGAGCCTCAGCTCCTGACCTTGTCCAACAGGTACAAAGTCCTTGCTACCTGTGTGGATGAAGAGAAGGACTGCAAGGTAGATGAGCGGACTGACCATGGCACCATGATGAAAGATGCCATTCCAGTGGGTGGAGTGAAAAGGAATATGGTAGTGATAGATACTGTTCTCTGCAGCCGTGCCGTGAGCTCCGATGGCTGTGTTGCCTGCCCGGTGCCACGGTTAAGGACATCTCCTCATGGGAGAGGATCCTGTTGTTGTGATCCATGTGGGAACCAATGACATTGGTAGAATCAGAAATTATGTTCTGCCTGGAGAATTTGAAGAGTTAGGGTCCAAACTAAAATGCAGAACATCAATGGTAATCATCTCCAGATTGTTACCTGAGCCACACACAAATTGGCACAGGGTCAAGATTAAAGAACTAAACCCATGGCTCAAAGAATTGTGTGGGAAGAAGGGCTTTCGATTTCTTGGGGCACTGGCATCAGTACTCAGGGAAGAGGGAGCTATTCCTTTGGGATGGGTTTCACTTGAACCGGGCTGGGACCAGTGTACTGGCCAATCGCATAACTAGGGCTGTGGGCAGGGCTTTAAACTAACTGTTGGGGGCGGGGAGAGGGGCTGGGGAAAAGGAACTTTAGAAATCCAAAGAGAGAGCTCAGGGCATCTGAGCAGGATAGTGAGGTGGGTAAATGCCAACAGAATGGGACAGGAAGAGACAGAAAGTTGAACAAAAATTTTACATCAGCAAATAAGGTCATTGCAGGGAATAGAGGTTAAAAAATGAAATTAAAGTTCCTCTGGCTGAATGCACGAAGCATCTGTAATAAGATAGATGAACTAGTGGCACAATTTTTAGCTTTATCCGTTTATGGGATGTAGGTGTCGCTGGCGAGGCCAGCATTTATTGTCCATCCCTAATTGCCCTTGAGAAGATGGTGGTGTGCTGTCTTCTTGACCGCCCATTTTGCCCTTGGCCGGTCGGGTGGCCTAGGTCTGAGAAAAGCCGCCTGACAAAAGCTAGCGGATTTCTGACGGCCTGGTGGGGCCCTCATGATCAGGCACCCTGTGCCCGATGGAGGGCCGCCTCCAATGCCCCAATTACCGCCAACACCCAACACGCTCCCCATCCTCCCAATCGACCACTCTTGCCTCGCCGGGGCCCAATTGATCACCCCGACGAGGCCCTAAAACTTACCTTCTCCCAGAGAGTCCTTCCTCTTCTTGTTGATGCTGGGTTGCAGTCCCGGCAGTGGCCACCGCTCCCATCCGATGAAAGTAAAATTCCAGCCATGGTTACAAGGAGATCAAGGTTGGGAAATGAATATTGCAGGGTACACAATATGTCAGAGAGACAGACAGAATGGCAAAGGAGGAGGGGTAGCCTTGTTAGTAAAGGATGGCATAAGGACATTAATAAGAAGGGATCTGGTCTCAGAAGTTCATGAAGTAAAATCAGTTTGGGTGAAAATTAGGAATAGCAGGAGTCAGAGAATACTGGTGGGAGTAGCTTACAGACCCCTAACAGTAGTTATATTATTGGACAGAACATTAAACAGGAAATTATTGGAGCGTGTAAAAAAGGTAATGTATTAATTGTGGGGGACTTTAATCTGCATATAGACTGGGACAATCAAATTGGCAACAGTGGTCTCGAAGATGAATTTGTAGAATGTTTCCGTGACAGTTTCTTGGAGCAACACATTGTAGAGCCGACTAGGGATAAAGCTATCTTCGATCTCACACTGCATAAAGAAACAGGGTTAATTAGCAATGTCGTAGTAAAAGATCCACTGGGAAATTCTGATCATAATACCATTGAATGTGACACATTTCAAACACAAACAAGAGTCTTAAACATAAACAAAGCCAATTAGGAAGGTATGAGGGGAGAACTGGCTAAGGTTAATTGGGTAAATAGACTGGAATGTATGGTGGTAAATGAACAGTTGGAAACATTTAAAGAAACAATTCAAAGGGTTCAACAAAAGCAGATTCCATTCAAAAACAAAACCTTGTCAAGAAAGACCCATCTGTGGCTCACTCAGGAAGTTAAGGAGAGTATTAGATTAAAAGAAGAGGCTGACAATGTTGCAAAAAGTAGTAGAATGTCTGAGGATTGGAAGTGTCTTATAAACCAGCAAAGGACCACCAAAAGTTGATAAAAGGGAAAAATGGAATATGAGAGTAAGCTAGCCAGCAATACAAAAACAGATGTAACAGCTTTTATAAGTACATAAAAAGGGAGAGAGTAGCTAAAGTAGACATTGGTCCCTTAGAGGCAGAGACAGGAGAAATCCTCATGGGGAATGAAGAAATGGTAGAGGCATTGAACAAATATTTTGTGTCTGTCTTCACATTAGAAGACACAAGCTCCATACCAGAAATAGGCAGTAACCTTGGGGCTAAAAAGAATGAGGAAATTATGAAAATTGATATCAAATAGTCGTTTGGTGGTACAGAACCTGAGAATTGCTGAAAATAGAGGCATGTTGTCGAGGTAAGGTTACATTGGTAATTCTCGCATGTCCTGATGAGTGCAAAATGAAAAGCTTTGACAACATGTCTCTATTCTCAGCAATTTTAAAAATTGGTATCAGCCAAGAAAAAATATTGGAGAAATTTGAGGGTCTAAAATCTAACAAGTCCAGTTGGCCTGCACCCTAGGGTAGAGATAGTGGATGCACTGGCTATGATTTTCCAGAATTCCTTAGATTCAAGAATGGGCCCATCAGATTGGAAGTTGGCAAATGTTACACCGCTTTTCAAGAAAGGAGGTAAAGAGAAAACAGGGAACTACAGGCCAGTTAGCCTAAACATCAGTCGTAGGAAGATGCTGGAAACTATTATTAAAGAAGTCTTAACAATGCACTTGAAAAAGCATAGTATGATTCGAACAAGTCAGCATGATTTTACTAAAGGGAAATCCTGTTTGACAAATTTATTAGAGTTTTTTGAGGATGTAACTAGTAGGGGAGATGAAGGGGAGCCAGTAGATGTAGTATACCTGGATTTTCAAAAGGCATTTGATAAGGTGCCACACAAAAGATTAATAGGCAAGAGAAGGGCTCATGGTGTTGGGGGTAATATATTAGCATAGATAGAGGATTGGTTAACAGACAGGAAGCAGAGAGTGGGCATAAATGGGGCATTTTCAAGTTGGCAGGCAGTGAATTTTGCAAGGGTTCCACAAGGATCAGTGCTGAGGCCTCAGATATTTACACTCTATATTAATGACTTGGGTGAAGAGACAGAGAGTAATGTATCTAAGTTTGCTGATGATACAAAGCTCGGTGGAAAGGTAAGCTGCGGAGAGCATGTAGAGAGACTGCAAAGAGATATAGACAGGTTAAGTGGCTGGGCAACAAGATGGCAAATGGAGTATAATGTAGGGAAGTACGAAGTTGTTCACTTTGGTCATAAAAATAGAAAAGCAGAATATTTTTTAAAAGGTGTGAAACTGGCAAGTGTTGATGTTCAGAGAGACTTGGGCGTACTTGTACTGTGATGGAATATAGGTATAAGAGGCTTAATTAGGTAGAATTAAGAAATAGTTAAAATATTATACCTTTTAGAATTAAAGTTTGAATAAATGGTAAGGTTTTTAAGATGCACTGACATTCCCCTTTAAGAGGGTAGAAAATTTCATGGTCCCTGTTATGAACCAGATACAAGTTGGGAAATCCATTTGTGTCTCGGTTGTCAGGGGGTTTGGAAGATAAACACACACATTGAAATATCCTGTCAGTAAGAGGTAGCAATAAACTTAACTAGTTTGTGCAGACAGGTCATACAAACATAGAAAATAGGAGCAGGAGTAGGCCATGCGACCCTTTGAGCCTGCTCCGCCATTCATTATGATCATGTCTGACCATCCAACTCAGTAACCTGTTCCCGCTTTTGCCCAATATCCTTTGATCCCTTTAGACCCAAGAGCTATATTTAACTTCTTCTTGAAAACATACAATGTTTTGGCCTCAACTGCTTTCTGTGGTAGTGAATTCCACAGGCTCACAACTCTCTGGGTGAAAAATTTCTCCTCATCTCAGTCCTGAATGGTTTACCGTGTATCCTTAGACTATGAACCCTGGTTCTGGACTCCCCCACCATCAGGAACATCCTTCTTGCATCTATCCTGTCAAGTCCTGTTAAAATTTTATAGGTTTCTATGAGATCCCCCCTCACTCTTCTGAACTCCAACGAAAATAATCCTAACCAACTCAATCTCTCCTCATACGTCAGTCCCGCCATCCCAGGAATCAGTCTGGTAAACCTTCGCTGCACTCCCTCTATAGCAAGAACATCCTTCCTCAGATAAGGAGACCAAAACTGCACACAATATTCCAGGTCTGGCCTCACCAAGGCCCTATATAATTGCAGCAAGACATCCCTGCTCCTGTACTCGAATCCTCTCGCTATGAAGGCCAACATACCATTTGCCTTTTTTACCACCTGTTACACCTGCATGCTTACCTTCAGCGACTGGGGTACGAGAGCACCCAGGTCTCGCTGCATATTCCCCTCTCTCAGTTTATAGCTGTTCAGATAATAATCTGCCTTCCTGTTTTTGCTACCAAAGCAGATAACCTCACATTTATCCACATTATACTGCATCTGCCATGCATTAGCCCACTCACTCAACTTGTCCAAATCACCCTGAAGCCTCTCTGCATCCTCCTCACAACTCACCCTCCCACCCAGTTTTGTGTCATCTGCAAATTTTGAGATATTACATTTAGTTCCCTCATCTAAATCATTAATGTATATTGTGAATAGCTGAGGTCCTAGCACCGATCCCTGCGGTACACCACTAGTCACTGCCTGCCATTCGGAAAAAGATCCCTACTCTTTGTTTCCTGTCCGCCAACCAATTTTCTATCCATCACAATACACTATCCCCAATCCCATGCGCTTTACTTTTACACGCTAATCTCTTATGTGGGACTTTGTCGAAAGCCTTCTGAAAGTCAAATAAACCACATCCACTGGCTCCCCCTTATCAACTCTACTAATTACATCCTCGAAGAATTCTAGTAGATTTGTCAAGCATGATTTCCCTTTTGTAAATCCATGCTGTCTCTACCCAATTCTACCACTGTTCTCTAACTGCTCTGCTATAAAATCCTTGATAATGGACTCGAGAATTTTCCCCACTACTGACGTCAGGCTGACTGGTCTATAATTCCCTGTTTTCTCTCTACCTCCCTTTTTAAATAGTGAGGTTACATTAGCTACCCTCCAATCTGTAGGAACTGTTCCAGAGTCTATAGAATCTTGGAAGATGACCACCAATGCATCCATTATTTCCAAGGCCACTTCCTTAAGTACTCTGGGATGCATATCATCAGGCCCTGGGGATTTATTGGCCTGCAATCCCATCAATTTCCCCAACACCATTTCTCTACTAATACTAATTTCTTTCAGCTCCTCTCTCTCACTAAGCCCTGTGTTCCCCAACATTTCTGTTATGATGTTTGTGTCCTCCTTTGTGAAGACAGAACCAAAGTATGCATTTAATTGGTCAGCCATTTCTTTATTCCACATAATAAATCCCCCTGTTACCGACTGTAAAGGACCTACATTTGTCTTCACCAATCTTTTTCTCTTCACATACTTATAGAAACTTTTACAGTCAGTTTTTATGTTCCCCGCAAGCTTGCTCTCGTACCTTATTTTCCCCTTCTTAATCAATCCCTTGGTCCTCCTTTGCTGAATTCTAAACTGCTCCCAATCCTCAGGTTTGTTGTTTTTCCTGGCAAATTTATGTGCCTCTTCCTTGGATCGAATGCTATCTCTAATTTCCCTTGAAAGCCATGGTTTGGCGACCTTTCCTGTTTTACTTTTGCATCAGACAGGGATAAACAATTGTTGCAGTTCATCCATGCGGTCAGCTCTGGAGTTTGCTTTGGGGTGTCATGGAAAGGGCAATTATAGATAGTGAAACAATAAATGGCATAGACTAATAGGAACAAAAGGTTAAATAAGCAGAATTATAAACATTTTGACCAGATAAATGCTCACAACTTCAACAGCAAAAGAATTTCAAAAAAACATTAAGTGGAGATGGTAATTAAAGATATGGATTTTAAAAGGAAGCAAGACACACACAGAAAGGTCACATCCATATTCTAAAAGTCAGATGACACTTCAGAAACAGTATAAACATGAGAGGTTTTGAAGCAAAAAAATAGAAGAGTTGAGTCCTCAAACAATGCTTCCTAACGAAGGGGAATTTAAGATCAAAAGTTTACTTTAAATTTTGATGGATAGTCTGGATATTCTCAGATGTTTTTGCTGTAACATTAGCAAGGTTAAACTTTTGGATTCTATGTTAGAAATAAGATTGTGTGTTACATATTTTAGTAATATTTGATATTAGAGTCATAGGGTCATGCAGCACAGAAACAGGCCCTTTGGCCCATCGGCCGGAATTTTACAGTGGGCGGACGGGAGTCGGACTCCGACGTAAATGTCGGTGACAACCCCGCTTCCACCCAGCCTGGGTATCCGTCCCGTATTTTACACATCCCCTGGCTTTAATTGGCCCGAGGGGGACTTCTACCCACTTGAGGGAGGAGGTCCCGCCTCAGTGAGCTGCCGGCCAATTAGCGGACCGGCAGCTCTTAGTCTCAGCAGCGCCACTGGAAGCGGTGGCCACTGCTGGGACTGCAGCCCAGCTGACTTGATGGAGCCAAGAGAGTGGGTAAGTTTGGGTTGCCTCACCAGGGGGATCGGTCGTGCTCTGGTGAGGCTAGGGTGGTTGTTTGGGGGAGGGGGGCGTCTTGGATTCCGGGGTGGGTTGGGAGGCGGGGGTGGCCCTCAATCGGGCACCCTGTGCCTGACTGCCATGGCCCCCCCACCACACCCCGGGGCGTGGAAAGGCCGGTAGCTATCTCAGGGCGGCCTTTCACGTCCCCAGCACACCCGCTTGCCACGGGTAAAATACCCGTGGAGGTGGGCGATGGCCACTTAAGGGTCTTAAGGTCTGATTGGCCTCAGGCGGGCGGGCCGTTTCCCACCTCACCGCTCGACCTCTGTAAACTTGTTCGGAGGTGGAATCAGGGCGGGTAGGCCTCCCGGAGCCTGCCGCTGAATTTTACACTGCCCTCACACCACCATCCTACCCTCTGGGGCGACATAAAATTCCGGCCATCGTGTCCGTGCCAGTCATCAGGCACCTATATTGTGCTATACTTATCCACTTCGAAGTGTATTGCATGTTAAATTCTTTAATAAATCTATAAAAGTTAATAAATCGTTTCATGTAGCATTCTGCATGCAACTACAAAGAACCCCCCTCTCTGTGTCTGTTTAAGTGGAGAGATACATATTGAAGAGAGTTCCCAAACCCTTATAATATCTGGGATATTTATGACTCAGACATAATTATTAAAAATAGGATATCCGAAAGATGATAATATTTTCTGTTGGTTTTCTTTCTTTAAGGGAAAGCCAGTACAATTCTTTGGACCCAAATAACTGTCTATGAGAATTTGTCTGGTTTGAACTTGATTAAATGAGATTCATAGGGATGGACTCCTGAGTTGGTTTAATCCCTATAAGGGGTTAAAGTCATAAATCACTTCAGTGCAAGGAACGCACAAAGTTAACATGCAAGTGCAGTAGGCTATTAGGAAGGCAAACGGCATATTAGCCTTTATTGCAAGGGGATTGGAGCAGAGAATTAAAGAAATTTTACTAAAATTGTACAAGGGTTTGGTGAGACCGCACTTGGAATACTGTGTGCAGTTTTGGTCTCCACATTTAAGAAAGGAGATACTTGCACTGGAGGAGGTGCAGCGAAGATTTACGAAATGGGTCCCTGGGATGAGGGGGTTGTCCTAGGATGAGAGGCTGCTTAAATTGGGCCTATATTCTATGGAGTTTAGAAGAATGAGAGGCGATCTAATTGAGATTCTGAAAGGACTTGATAAGGTAGAAGCTCAGAGATTGTTTCCGCTGGTGGGGAAATATAGAACATGGGGGAACAGTCTCAGGATAAGGGGCCAATCATTCAGGACTGAGATGAGGAGAAATTACTTCACTCAAAATGTTGTTAATCTTTGGAATTCTCTACCCCAGAGGGTTGTGGATGCTCCACTATTGAATACTTTTAAAGCTAGGATAGATAGATTTTTGGTCTCTCAAGGAATCAAGGGATATGGGGAGTGGTCAGGAAAGTGGAATTGAAGCCCAAGATCAGCCATGATTGTATTGAATGGCGAAGCAGGCTCGAAGGGCCATATGATATACTTCTGCTCTTTGTGTTCTTGTGGATTAGTGACTGCTGGCCTCTGCAGTTACAGCCAGTTTGTCAAGGAGAATATAGATTCATTATAGTTATAGGGGACTGTAATTATATTATAGGAGAGCAATAGTTACAGGGGACTCTATAGTCAGGGGCACAGATAGGCGCTTCTGTGGACGTGAAAGAGACTCCAGGAAGGTATGTTGCCTCCCTGGTGCCAGGGTCAAGGATGTCTCTGAACGGACAGGGGGCATTCTGAAGGGGGAGGGTGAACAGCCAGAGGTTTTGGTACACATCGGTACCAACGACATAGGCAGGAAGAGTGACGAGGTCCTGCAGGGGGAGTTTAGGGAGTTAGGTAGAAAGTTAAAAGACAGGACTTCTAGGGTTGTAATCTTGGGATTACTCCCTGTGCCACGTGCCAGTGAGGCGAGAAATAGGAAGATAGTGCAGCTAAACACATGGCTGAACAGCTGGTGTAGAAGGGAGGGTTTCAGATATCTGGACCATTGGGATCTCTTCAGGGACAGATGGGAGCTGTACAAGAAGGACGGGTTGCATCTAAACTGGAGGGGCACAAATATCCTGGCTGCAAGGTTTGCTAGCGTCACTCGGGAGGGTTTAAACTAGTGTGGCAGGGGGGTGGGAACCAGAGCAGTAGGACAGCAAGTGAAATAAATGAGGGGGAACTAGTAAATAAGGCCAGTAAGACTAAGAGGAAGAGCAGGCAGGGAGATGTTGCAGAGCACAGCGGGACTGGTGGTCTGAAGTGCATTTGTTTCAATGCGAGAAGTATAACAGGTAAGGCAGATGAACGTAAAGCTTGGATTAATACTTGAAACTATGATGTTGTTGCTATTACAGAGACTTGGTTGAGGGAAGGACAGGATTGGCAGCTAAATGTTGCAGGATTTAGAAGCTTCAGGCGGGATAGAGGGGGATGTAAAAGGGGTGGGGGAGTTGCATTATTGGTTAAGGAGAATATCACAGCTGTATTGCGGGAGGACACCTCGGAGGGGTCATGCAGCGAGGCAATATGGGTGGAGCTCAGGAATAGGAAGGGTGCTGTCACGATGTTGGGGGTTTTCTACAGGCCTCCCTACAGCCAGCGGGAGGTGGGGGAGCAGCTATGTAGACAGATTTTGGAAAGATGTAAAGGTAACAGGGTTGTAGTGGTGGGTGATTTTAACTTCCCCTATATTGATTGGGACTCACTTAGTGCTAGGGGCTTGGATGGGACAGAATTTGTAAGGAGCATCCAGGAGGGCTTCTTGAAACAATATGTAGAGAGTCCAACTGGGGATGGACCCATACTGGACCTGGTAGTGGGGAATGAGCCTGGCCAGGTTATCGATATGAACTTTAGTAAAGCCTTTGACAAGGTACCGCATGGCAGACTGGTACAAAAGTTGAAGTCACACGGGATCAGAGGTGAGCTGGCAAGATGGATACAGAACTGGCTCAGTCATAGAAGACAGAGGGTATCAGTGGATGGGTGTTTTTCTGAATGGAGGAATGTGACTAGTGGTGTTCCGCAGGGATCAATGCTGGGACCTTTGCTGTTTGTAGTATATATAAATGATTTGGAGGAAAATGTAGCTGGTCTGATCAGTAAGTTTGCGGACGACCCAAAGGTTGGTGGAGTTGCAGATAATGATGAGGATTGTCAAAGGATACAGCAGGATATAGATCGGTTGGAGACTTCGGCGGAGAAATGGCAGATGTAGTTTAATCCGGACAAATGTGAGGTAATGCATTTTGGAAGGTCTAATGCAGGTGGGAAGTATACAGTAAATGGCAGAACCCTTAGGAGTATTGACAGGCAGAGAGATCTGGGCGTACAGGTCCACAGGTCACTGAAAGTGGCAACGCAAGTGGATAAGGTAGTCAAGAAGGCATACGGCATGCTTGCCTTCATCGGTCGGGGCATAGAGTATAAAAATTGGCAAGTCATGTTGCAGCTGTACAGAACCTTAGTTAGGCCACACTTAAAATATTGCATGCAATTCTGGTCGCCACACTTCCAGAAGGACGTGGAGGCTTTGGAGAGGGTACAGTGGAGGTTTACCAGGATGTTGCCTGGTCTGGAGGGCATTAGCTATGAGGAGAGGTTGGAAAAACCCGGATTGTTTTCACTGGAATGACGAAGGTGGAGGGGCGACATGATAGAGGTTTACAAAGTTATGAGCGGCATGGACAGAGTGGATAGTCAGAAGCTTTTTCCCAGGGTGGAAGAGTCAGTTACTAGGGGACATCGGTTTAAGGTGCGAGGGGCAAAGTTTAGAGGCGATGTGCGAGGCAAGTTTTTTACACAGAGGGTGGTGAGTGCCTGGAACTTGCTGCCAGGGGAGGTGGTGGAAGCAGATACGATAGCGACGTTTAAGAGACATCTTGACAAATACATGAATAGGAAGGGAATAGAGGGATATGGGCCCCGGAAGTGCAGAAGGTGTTAGTTTAGGCAGGCATCAAGATCGGCGCATCAAGATTGGGGGGCCGAATGGCCTGTTCCTGTGCTGTACTGTTCTGTGTTCTTTGTTCTTTGTTCTTTGTTCAGGTGGTCGAAGTTTCTGTCGGGGAGCATTTCGGGAACAGTGACCATAATTCCATAAGTTTTAAGGTACTTGTGGATAAGGATAAGATTAGTCCTCGGTTGAAGGTGCGAAATTGGGGGAAGGCTAATTATAACAATATTAGGCAGGAACTGAAGAATTTAGATTGGGGGCGGCTGTTTGAGTGTAAATCTACATCTGACATGTGGGAGTCTTTCAAACGTCAGTTGATTAGAATCCAGGACCGGCATGTTCCTGTGAGGAAGAAGGATAAGTTTGGCAAGTTTCGGGAACCTTCGATAACGCGGGATATTGTGAGCCTAGTCAAAAAGAAAAAGGAAGCATTCGTAAGGGCTAGAAGGCTAGGAACAGACGAATCCCTTGAGGAATATAAAGACAGTAGGAAGGAACTTAAGCAAGGAGTCAGGAGGGCTAAAAGGGGTCATGAAAAATCATTGGCAAACCGGATTAAGGAAAATCCCAAGGCTTTTTATACGTATATAAAGAGCGAGAAGGTTACTAGGGAAAAGGTTGGCCCACTCAAGGACAGAGAAGGGAATCTATGTGTGGAGCCAGAGGAAATGGGCAAGGTACTAAATGAGTACTTTGCATCAAAGATGATTGATGAAGGAAGGGCAGTGGATGTTATCTATATGGACTTCAGTAAAGCCTTGGACAAGGTCCCTCATGGCAGACTGGTACAAAAGGTGAAGTCACACAGGATCAGAGGTGAGCTGGCAAGATGGATACAGAACTGGCTCTGTCATAGAAGACAGAGGGTAGCAGTGGAAGGGTGCTTTTCTGAATGGAGGGATGTGACTAGTGGTGTTCCTCAGAGATCAGTGCTGGGACCTTTGCTGTTTGTAGCATATATAAATGATTTGGAGGAAAATGTAGCTGGCCTGATTAGTTTAGTTTAGTTCAGAGACACAGCACTGAAACAGGCCCTTCGGCCCACCGAGTCTGTGCCGACCATCAACCACCCATTTATACTAATGCTACACTAATTCCATATTCCTACCACATCCCCACCTGTCCCTATATTTCCCTACCACCTACCTACACTAGGGGCAATTGCTAATGGCCAGTTTACCTATCAACCTGCAAGTCTTTGGTATGTGGGAGGAAACTGGAGCACCCGGAGGAAACCCACGCAAACACAGGGAGAACTTGCAAACTCCACACAGGCAGTACCCAGAATTGAACCCGGGTCACTGGAGCTGTGAGGCTGCGGTGCTAACCACTGCGCCACTGTGCCGCCCATTAGTACGTTTGCGGATGACACAAAGGTTGGTGGAGTTGCGGATAGTGATTAGGATTGTCAGAGGATACAGCAGGATGTAGATCGGTTGGAGGCTTGGGCGGAGAAATGGCAGATGGAGTTTAATCCGGACAAATGTGAGATAATGCATTTTGGAAGGTCTAATGCAGGTGGGAAGTATATAGTCAATGGCAGAACCCTTAGGAGTATTGACAGGCAAAGATATCTTGGCGTACAGGTCCACAGGTCACTGAAAGTGGCAACGCAGGTGGATAAGGTAGTCAAGAAGGCATACGGCATGCTTGCCTTCATCGGTCGGGGCATAGAGTATAAAAATTGGCAAGTCATGCTGCAGCTAACTACAGAACTTTAGTTAGGCCACCTTAGAATATTGCGTGCAATTCTGTTCGCCACACTACCAGAAGGACGTGGAGGCTTTGGAGAGAGTACAGAAGAGGTTTACCAGCATGTTACCTGGTCTGGAGGGCATTAGCTATGAGGAGAGGTTGGATAAACTCGGTTTGTTTTCACTGGAACGACGGAGGTGGTAGGGCGACATGATAGAGGTTTACAAAATTATGAGTGGCATGGACAGAGTGGATAGTCAGAAGCTTTTTCCCAGGGTGGAAGAGTCAGTTACTAGGGGACATAGGTTTAAGGTGCGAGGGGCAAAGTTTAGAGGGGATGTGCGAGGCAAGTTCTTTACACAGAGGGTGGTGAGTGCCTGGAACTTGCTGCCGGGGGAGGTGGTGGAAGCAGGTATGATAGCGACATTTAAGAGGCATCTTGACAAATACAGGAAAAAGATGGGAATGGACGGATATGCTCCCCGGAAGTGCAGAAGCTTAGGCAGGCATCAAGATCGGTGCAGACTTGGAGGGCCGAATGGCCTGTTCCTGTGCTGTACTGTTCTTTGTTCTTCTTTGTTCTTTATTATTCAGCAGGCCAAAGACTTAATCATTTTCACTATTGCCCAATACCAGTAACATGAGAGGATAACTGTTTGAGACAAAACAGTTGGCTTTCCTGATTGACAGGTTCATCATTTGCACTCAGTGTTGTCATTCAGGTAATTGTGGACAGTGCTGTTGTGGACAGTGCTGTGTCTTATGTGATCTGTATAGTTACTGCCAATTTTATTTTGCTCAGTACTACCAGTACAGAATCACCTAGCAATCACTTCAAGCAATGCTTGCTTCCCTGAGACCTCTTCTTTTTCAAGCAATTATTTATGTTATTATTGCTTGAAGGACATTGAAGAGTGAGAGAATGGGGTGGGAATACACCTGATGCATTCTTAGGTCCACGCTGGACCATGCGCAGGTAATGTGCCCCAACCGAGAGTCCGAGGCCAGCCTAAAATTGTCTTTCATTGGCACAATTCCAGTTGACAGTCTGCTTGGAATGCCACATAACATCAACGGTGCCTATCACACCTCCTGAGGCAGCTCGCACATTGAGGTGATGAAGGCCAGGCTGCCTTTTTTGCCAGCAACAGTCCAAAGTTAACTCCTGGAATAGGAAAATAGGATGTTGGGGGCATGAGGAGGGGGGACACAGGGAGGGGAGATGACAGTGTTTGGGGAGTCAGAGGAGCATTTTGCTCCTCATGGCTCCACAGGAAAACTTTGAAAAAAATGCAATTTGAAAACATACCTTTTGTTGGTGGTTATTGCTTTGGCCACAATAGCCATTGCAAAATCCTTAGCGGCACTCATCATTTCCGAATTTCTGGGGTAGTGGGGGGAGGGTGGGAGGCATGAAACAGACATTATGCCCCTCATCTCTATATGCAAGGAACCTAATGACTGTTTCAAGTAATCATCAGGGATGGGCCTCTTTTCTGGCATCCTTCGGGTGGAGGAAGTTTGTCCCTCAAATTTACATACAAATGAACATACAAACTGGGAGCAGGAGTAGACTATTTGATCCATCATGCCTGTTCCGCCATTCTATAAGATCATGGCTGATCTGATTGTGGATTCAACTCCACTTTCCTGCCTACCCCCGATACTCTTTGACACACTTGTTTCGCCAGTTTTGCCCAGCTGCACCAGATCCAATTTCTACTTGGATGCTTTCAAGGAGAATTGAGCAATTCTATGCAGCTATGATTCATGAAACCTAATGGACAACCACAGATAGATGCAGAGTACAGTAAAGCTCATGCTTATCAAATGTACCATTGCAGAAATATTTGATGCCAGCAAAATTGAAACCATGGGATTGAAGAGTCTGTGCGAGCATGATTACAAATAGATTAAGGGAGAGAAAGTGGTGAATGATTGCTTTTCAGAATGGAGGGAAATGTGCAGTGGTGTCCCCCACCATCAGTATTGTCACGCCCATGCAATCTGAATTTATGAACTATAAAATAAACTTATGAAGTAAACCTGAAATGGACGCTTTTCTTGTAAATAAAATGGAGTAAGAGGTCAGGTGACCTTTACTTTCCTGCCAATACAAATAGACTACAAAAACTCTGAGCTAATTTTCATGTCTGGATAAGTCTTGGAGAAATCATTGAACTGCAAATGACATTTTCTGTGGTGATGGCTGCTTCTCTCCAACTGATTAGGTCGACAATACTGTCAAAGACTTTTTGACTCCAAACTCAAATTCCAAAGAATGGATGTGGGAAAAAAACCTACTTTATCAAGGTGAGATGAGGATGAATGACACCTGGACTCCATTGTCTAACAATGGCCTCACCATCAGAAACCATTTATAGGGACAATGGAAGGAGAAACTATGGTCGCAAGATAGAAACTAGGTTTCTGATAAGGAGCTTTAATAAAGGTATATTCCAGGCAGACAAAGGAGATCCATCTATGCCATCAAAGAGAAGAGAACCTGCCTAAGATTACCAGCTTTGAGCTATATGTTGGCAGCGATTGGAACTCGGCCTTGAACTCCCTACCTGAGAAATTGTACCAGGACTTTGCCGTTAACTTTTGGTTAGAATATAACAGGAGCAGTCTGCAGCAGCACATCCATGTTTCTGAACCTTCAGTGAGCAAGGGAAAACATTACAGGCCTGCACTATTCAAGTCCTCATTCCAGGGAAAAGCAAGTTTAACAGCGGACTCTTTAAAATCATCTGACTTATCACATTATCTTTATAATCTCTAACTTTTCTTGAGTATGTGTATATCTGCATGAGAGTGAGAGTGGGTGATGCGTACATTTCGGGTGTTGTATAATAAACACTTATCTTTTAAACTTACAAGAAATCCTATCATTTGTCTCATCTTGACAATTGAAGCACTCAGGGATTTTAAAAAACCACTTGATTTAAAAAAGAAACAATGTCTTTGGCCTGTATTTTCTAGAGTTTTGAAGAATGAGAGGTGATCACAATGAAACCTTCAAAATACTTAAAATAGATGGACAGGGTAGATGCAGGTAAGATGTTTCCCCTGGTTGGGGAGTCTAGAACCAGGGGACACAATTTCAAAATAAGAGAGAAGTCTCTTGGGACAGAGATAAGGAGAAATTTCTTTACTCAGAGGGTTGTGAATCTTTGGAATTCTCTACCCCAGAGGGCTGTGGAAGCTTAGTCATTGAGTGTGTTTAAAGCAGAGATTGACAAATTTCTAAATACCAATGCTATAAAGGGGGGGGAAAAGGCATTGAAGTGGATGATCAGCCATGATTGTATTGAATGGCAGAGCAGGCTCGATGGGCTGAATGGCCTACTGCTGCTCATACGTTCCTATGTTCCATGTCAATCAAGAGGTGAAAAAGGGGGAACCATCCCTATCATCTCTCACCTGTCCATTACAGTCTTAGGATCACGACTCCTTATGATACATATGAATGACCTGCACCTGGGTATGCAGGGCTTAATTTCAAAGTTGCAGATGATACAAAACCTGGTAATATAGTAAACAATGAGGAGGATAGTTACAGCCTGGTGAAATGGGAAGACACATGGCAGATGAAATTTAATGCAAAGTAATGTGAAGTGATATATTTTGGTAGGAAGAATGAGGGGAGGCAATATGAACTAAATGGTACAATTTTAGTGTGTGCAGGAAAAGAAAGACTTGGAGGTACATGTGCATAAGTCTTTGAAGGTGGCAGGACACAGTGAGAAGGTGGTTAAAAAAGCATATGGGATCCTTGGCTTTATTAATAGAAGAATACAAAGGAAAGAAGTTATTATAAAGCTTTATAAAATACTGCTTAGGCCTCAGCTAGAGTATTGTATTCAATTCTGGGCACCACAATTTAGGAAGGCCTTAGAGAGGGTGCAGAAAAGATTTACTAGAATGGTACCAGGGATGTGGGACTTCAGTTACATAGAGAGATTAGAAAAGCTGGGGTTGTTCTCCCCAAAGCAGAAAATATTAAGGGGAGATTTAATAAGGATGTTCAAGATCATGAATTTTTTAATAGAGTAAATAAGGAGAAACTGTTTCCAGTGGCAAGCGGGTAGGTAGGCAGAGGACACAGAGTTAAAGTGATCAACAAAAGAACAAGAGGTGAGATGCGGTAACATTTTTTGACATAGCAAGTTGTTGTGATCTGGAATGTACTGCCTGAAATGACAGTGGAAGCAGATTCAATAGTAACATTCAAAGAGAATTGGATAAATACTTGAAGAAAAATCATTTACAGGGCTATGGAGAATGCACAGTGGAGTGGGATTAATTGGATAGCTCTACTAAAGAGTTAGCGCAGTCATGATAAGTCGAATGGCCTCCCACTGTGCTATATCATTCTATAAATCTACAAACATTTAACATATCCAGACTGGGGTAGCCTTACAGTAAAGTGTCCTCCCAAGCCAAGCCCAGAGTTTTCAGACTAATCCTCATCTGTTGAATGGCTTATAAATTTACCCTGAAAAGAGGCCTCAGCATGCATCTTGATGCCAATATATCAAAGCCATGGCAAAGGAAGAGGGTGAAAATGCCAATGAGGAGTTCAGAATGATACTAGTAATGCAACAAGGAAGATTCATGTGTCAGAAAGTAATTCCTGATGGCTTGCAAATTGTGTAACTCTACTTAAATCATCTTGTCCTACACATTCACAATTCAGTTTATCAAATCTTTTCTATTCTCACCTTATACTGGTCCCCTGCTATACTCAGTGACAAACAATGAGGAGTAACATACTTCAGGAGGGCAGAGACAGGTGGGTGAGATGGGCAGATAGCTGATGAAATTTAATGAAGAGAAGAAGTGATGCATTTTGGTAGGAGGAATGAGGGGAGGCAATATGAACTAAATGGTTCAATTTTCAAGGGTTACAGGAACAGAGACCTGAGGAGTACATACACAAATATTTGAAGGGTGCAGGACAAATTGACAGAGCTGTTCAAAAATGCATACAGGATCATTGACTTTATATAAAGACAGAGTACAAAGGCAAGGAAGTTATAGTGAAACTTTACAAATCAATATTTAGGCCCGAGAATTGTATCCAATTCTGGGTACTATATTTTAGCAAGGATGTCAAGGCCTTGGAGAGGGTGCAGATGTGATTTACTAGAATGGTATCAGGGGTGTGAAACTTCCATTATGCAAAGAGACTAGAAAGCTGAGGTTGTTCCCCTTAGAGCAGAGAAGATTAGGGGAGATTTAATAGAGGTGTTCAAAATCATGAAGCGTTTTAATAAAGTAAATAAGGAGATATTGTTTCCAGTGGCAGAAGGGTTAGTAACCAGAGGGACACAGATACAAAATAATTGGAAAAGAATGAGCAGTGAGATGAAAAGTTTATTTAGCCGGCGAGTCTTGATCATCTGAAATGTTTGACATGAAAGGATGGTGGAAGTAGATTCAATAATAAGTTTCAAAAGGAATTTGGATAAATATTTGAAGAGGAAAAAATTGCAGCACTGTGGGAAAAAGGAGTAGAACTATTTGGATTGCTCTTTCAAAGAGGCAGCACAGGCATGATGGGCCAAATGGTCTTCTTCTGTGCTATATCACTCTATGATTCTAATGACAAATAAATAGCACGATGTACAAATCAATTCCAAAGAATTATTTTCCTCCACCATAGAATATATGAATGTTGGCAGATTAAGTTGAGCTGGCAGGATTCTGCCCCTTGGTACTATGCTTTGTTTCAAAGATGTGACTCTGAAAATACCATTTATCATACGTGACTCCTTGTGGAAGGAGTAACAGAACTGGCTTGTTACATGATTTCACTGAGATCCTCTTGTGACCGCCTTGGGCTGTCTGTGAGGGCCCGACATGTAATTCAGCCACTATAATTAACTGAAACTGTCTGCTTTCAGAAAGCTCCTCTTGCAACAGGTGTTTCTGTTGGCAACAGAGGAATGAATAGCCATTCGGCACCTTGGGTTTGTTCTGTTGTCATTCAATCCGATCATGTTTGATGTGTATTTTAACTCCATCTACTCACCTTGGTTCCGTGTAATGCTTAATACCCTCGCCGAAGAAAAGAATGATCAATCTCAGTTTTGAAAAGTTCAATTGATCTACCTTCAACAGTTTTTATGGGGAGAGCATCTCAGATTTCCACAACCCTTTTGGTAAAGAACTGTTTTCTGACATCACCCCTGAACAGCCTACCACTAATTTTCAGATTTTGCCACCTTTTACTGGACTCCCCAATGATAGGAAATAGTTTCTATTTTTTATTCTAGTTTCTATTATCTAGCCTATCAAATCCTTTAATCAGTGTTATGGTCAAGTGAATAGGGGTTGAAGGGCTTCCCTCTTTTCCCTCTCCTTGTTTGACCACAACAGGTTGAATTCCTTTTTAAAGTTGATGTACTTGTCAATTCAGTAGGTGCTTGATTAATTACTTGCTGTGATCATAACAAGAACCAATCGGACAGGTTTTCTTGAGTTCAACAAAGAAAGAGGTTACCTTTATTATACCTAAACCGAACTAATGAAAATAATAAACTAAGCGCCAACTTTAAGTCTGTGGCCTTTGATGATTCGGCTGGCTTCTAGCTGAATTCGGTGGTCCAAGGCTTTTAGTTTGAAGAGGTAGATGACTGGTTCAGTGGGTCTCTTGGAGACAGAAATGTGGATGATTTCCTCGAACAGGGTTTCTAATTGTAACTGGAGTATGAAAAGGTGGCTAGTCAACAGACAGTGTTTGAAGCTTGTAAGCTGAAATGGAAAGAGAGAGAGAGGGACCCCCACTTAGGTGTGTGCGTGTCAGAGTCCAGAAGCTTCTCCTCTCTCTGCTGCAGAAAGCCACAAGCTTAAAACCACAGATGGGGCAGGCTTTTTACATGACTGTCACTCAGTCATTCAAACATAGCTGTTAGCAGTATTTATTTTTGCTAAAAGAACAGGTAGTTCCTTTAAACTTCCTGGGTCCTGGTTCTTGCTGGGAAATGAGCAGATAATTTGTCTCCCTCCTCACAAGCCTTGCAATGTAGGATACAGTGTTGCAAATTAGGTCCTAAGCTGCTAACAAAGTCATCTTTTTTATCTGTTTTTTTTTAAAATTTAGTCAAAAAAATATAAATTCAGATCTCCAGTCAGTGGATTAGAGAAAATTATCATTCAACAAAGCACATTGGTGTGACATCATCTTAAACACCTCAATTAGATAACCCCTTAATTTTCTATATTCCAGGAAGTATAAGCTTAACCATTAGTCCCACCAGTATTGTGCCCTCCTCTCCTTTATTCCTTGCAGCATATTTGCAGTGCCTGGCTTGTAAGACTGGCTTTCAACACTTTAAAATGTCTAATTCTATAGCTATTCTTCTGCTATTTCAGAATTGCAGTTAACGTAGATTACGAGAATGACTGCTTCTCTCTTGTAATTGCTGGCCCACTGTATGGGAGGTATAACTCACATTTTAGCCCACAGACTGAAAAAGAGAAAAGCTGCAACGAGCAGACTGAGTTATTCTCGAAAACATCAAGTAAACAACAGTTACCACCTGAATAGCACACATGCCAATGGTATTTCTAGACTATAACTGTATGGACTGTGTCTTTCACCTGAAAGACATTACCAGCTCGGCTTTGGATAGATCTGAAACAAGACAATCCTTACCATAAAACATTTCTGCTGTAAAGTTTGGTTGTGTAGCGCCTGTATTTTTGGTGCAATGGGTTCCATTTTGGGTCCAAAATGGCATCTGTGCATGCACACACTTCTGGTGCTGGACGTGCGAGATGCAATTTTGGGTAGGTTGGTAGCGTGAGTTGAGTGTGCGTGCTGGAAGTATTCAGATTCGGCAGATTGGGACATCAGTCAGCATGCAACACCGATTTGACTCTAGCGGTGCCATTTTCAACCTGAGTGCTCCAGCTAACGCCTTCTCTTAACCTCGCGGAACTGAATGCAGCAGGAGGAATCGCCCACCAGCCTTATTAATAGGAATCAACTATTTTCAGGTTGATTGTTGATTGATTTCTACTGGCTGTTGCTGAGTTTGTTGAAATGTTTGGAGGTTTGTACTGCTACTTAATGTTGGTAAAGCCTACAGGCAGTGGTATGGCATGTGGTGAAGTCCTTGGTTCTCACTTCACGGGTTCTGATCAGCCCACTTACTGAACATGGGTGCTGCTGCTTGTATCCCCTTGCCCTGCAGCATGACAGAGAGAGTGAGCAAAGGTGAGATAGAGGAGGACAAGCTGCTCAAAGAGGGGGGGAGGGGAGGAGCAGGAGGGAGAAGTGCTCTCAGCAGGTGGCCATCTCCACCCAGGGGCTTCACGGAGCAATTTTCCTACCTCAACCTCAGTGAGGAACAGTGAATTAGACACCTCTGTTTCACTAAGGAGGTGCTCACTGAAATCTGTCATCTGTTGCAAGCAGACCTGCAGCCGGAGAACTTCTTTGTGTAGGCCCCTTCCAGGCTGAGGCAGATGACATCTCCAATATCTCCAGAGAGAAGCAGACTGAGTGAGCACATGGCTTTGCCGGGGTAGTGGACTTCCCATGGTGCAGGATGCTATTGATTGCACACACTTTGCGACAGCACATCTAAATTCAGAGATGCACTGGAACCACAAAGGGCTCCATTCCCTCAATGTCCATCTGGTGTGTGACCATACGCAGCATACCATGCAGGTCAGCGCTCGTTATACTGGCAGCAGTCATGATGACTTTATTCTGCACCAGTCTGCTGTACCATCAGCATTTGAGCCACCATGTGAAATGAGACGGTGGTTACTGGGAGACAAGGGCTATGTGCTAATCACCAGGCTCCAAGCAGTGCACAACACATGCATATTGGGCAGCATGCATATAACAAGAGCCATGCTGCCACACAAAATACCATTGAGGAGATTATCGGGATGCTTAAACAATGCTTCTGCTGCCTGTACTGCGTGAGCAGAGCCCTGCAGTACTGAGTGAGTGTCACAATTCGTTGTGGTCTGCTGCTGCATCCTACACAACCTCACCATCATGAGGGTACAGCCCTTGCCACCAGGTGTATGGTGAGCAGCTGAAGAGGAGAAGGGAGAAGAGGAGGAGGAGAAAGAGGAGAGGAAGAAGAAGAGGAGGAGAAAGGGAGGAAACAACCAACACATGCCTTTTCCATCCGGGCTGTCCGTGATCAGACCCTCCTGCTATGATGCGAGTGAATTAAACCCCAATTCCACATTATTCATCAACAGTCCCTGTTTCTGACCATCACAATGTTCTCTTGGTCACAATGCTGAAATAAAAGCCACCACAGAAAGAACAACTTTAGCAATCTAATTTTTTTTTAATTTATTCATGGTATGTGGGCATCGCTGGCTAGGACAGCATTTCTTAAGCATCCCTAATTGCCCTTCAGAAGGTGGTGGTGAGCTGCCTTCTTGAACCGCTGCAGTCCACGTGGGGTAGGTACACCCACAGTGCTGTTAGGAAGGGAGTTCCAGGATTTTGACCCAGCGACAGTGAAGGAATGGCGATATAGTTCCAAGTCAGGATGGCGTGTGACTTGGAGGGGAACTTGCAGGTGGTGGTGTTCCCATGCATTTGCTGCCCTTGACCTTCTAGTTGGTAGAGGTTATGGGTTTGGAAGGTGCTGTCTAAGGAGCCTTGGTGCGTTGCTGCAGTGAATCTTGTAGATGGAACACACTGCTGCCACTGTGCGTTGGTGGTGGAGGGAGTGAATGTTTATGGATGGAGTGCCAATCAAGCAAGCTGCTTTATCCTGGATGGTGTCGAGCTTCTTGAGTGTTGTTGGAGCTGCACCCATCCAGGCAAGTGGAGAGTATTCCATCACACTCCTGACTTGTGTCTTGTAGATGGTGGACAGGCTTTGGGGAGTCAGGAGATGGGTTACTCGCCAGAGGATTCCTAGCCTCTTGACCTGCTCTTGCAGCCATGGTATTTATATGGCTACTCTAGTTCAGTTTCTGGACAATGGTAGCCCCTAGGATGTTGATGGTGGGGGGTTTAGCGATGGTAATGCAATTGAATGTCAAGGGGAGATGGTTAGATTCTCTCTTGTTGGAGTTGGTCATTGCCTGGCAATTGTGTGGCACGAATGTTACATGCCACTTATCAGCCCAAGTCTGGATATTGTCCAGGTCTTGCTGCATTTCTACGTGGACTGCTTCAGTATCTGAGGGGTCGCGAATGGTGCTGAACATTGTGCAACTTATGACCTTATGATTGAAGGAAGGTCATTGATGAAGTAGCCGAAGATGGTTGGGCTCAGGACACTACCCTGAGGAACTCCTGCAATGATGTCCTGGAGCTCAGATGATTGACCTCCAACAACCACAGCCATCTTCCTTTGCGCTAAGTATGACTCTAACCAGCAGAGAGTTTTCCCCCTGATTCCCATTGACTCCAGTTTTGCTCGGGCTCCTTGATGCCATACTCGGTCAAATGCTGCCTTGATGTCAAGGGCAGTCACTCTCACCTCACCTCTTGAGTTCAGCTCTTTTGTCCATGTTTGAACCAAGGCTGTAATGAGGTCAGGTGCTGAGTGGCCCTGTCAGAACCCAAACTGGGTATCACTGAGCAGGTTATTGCTAAGCAAGTGCCGCTTGATGGCACTATTGATGACACCTTACATCATTAGGGTGACATCTCATCCATCCGAGCAATGTGTGTGTTGGCAGACAGATTGCTGGACTGCTGTGTTTTGTTTTCAAACACTAGTCTTTTGATTCCATTTAGGCTCTGCTTTAATGTAAGACTCCCAACAGCTCTCTGCTCGTGACTTTTTTACTCCAAGGGTGGTGCTGCGGACAAATATTTCTTCTACAAACCAAATATATTTGTCATCTCCAGCAGAATGATAATCGCCTTTCTTCCCAATAAGTAGTATTGAATTCAAAATCTAATTTGTAGGGTTGCATTTAAAGAACAGTGATCATAGTATCGTAGGGTTTAGGTTACCTATGGAAAAGAAGAAGGAGCAACACAGACTAAAAATAATTAATTGGAGGAGGGCCAATTTCTGTGCAGTGAAAACAGATCTGGCTCATGTAAACTGGAATTAAAGATTGGCAGGCAAAACTGTAAATGAACAATGGGCTGCCTTTAAAGAAGGGATAGTTTGTATACAGTCAAGGTACATTCCCATGAGGGGGAAAGGTAGGACAAACTAATCCAGATCTCCCTGGATGACAAAAGGGATAGAAAGTAAGATGAAGCAGAAAAAAGGTACATATGACAGATGTCAAGTTGATAATACAAGTGAGAATGAGGCTAAATATAAACATTTCAGAAGGGAAGTGAAAAAAGAAATAAAATAAGCAAAGAGAGAATATGAGAAGAGGCTATCAGCCAACATAAAAGGGAATCTAAATAGTAAACGGATGGTAAAAGGATGAGTAGGGACAATTAGGGACTAAAAGGAGGACTTATGTATGGAGGCTGAGATACTAAATGGGTACTTTGCATCTGGCTTTACCAATAAGATGATGCAGCTAAAGCTGTAGGGCTCAATTTTCTCAGATGCCAGCGGGAGGACCTGGGGGTGCCATTTTACTGGTGGTGGCCAATTAAGAGGCAGCCAATTGAGCCAATTGAGTTTGGCTACCCACCTCCAAGAGTTGCCAGTCCAATTAGAGGGCTGGCAGCTTAGCAGGCTTTGCAACGCTACCATTACAGTTGGCTACCGCTGAGGATGCAGCATGAAGGAGAGGGCGCCTCAATTCCAAAGTGTCCTCAAAAACGAAGTAAGTTTTGTTGAGCAAACTGGGACCTGGCAGGTAAGCTGCAGCAATTAGGGGGTTGGGGCGTTGTGGGGGCATATTCCAGCAGTGGCGCCTTAGCCGCAGGGTAAGCTATTGCCAGTGGGGGGGCCTCGCCATAGACCATGGAATGGCCATAAAGCTGGGTCCCCTTGCCAGAACCCACTGGAAGGCTGCCAGGGATTACCTTGGCAGTCTCCCCACATGGTGTGATCTCCTGACACAGACTGGAAAGGGCACTTAATTGGGCACTTAAGTAGCTTAATTGGCCACCTGGCGGGCTGCCACACCACTGACATTCCCGCCACTGGTACTAGCCATGGTGACAGGAAAATGTCCCTCCCAACGCCTTCCCCGACCATATTACCAACCCTCCCACCTCCCAGCCCATTGTCATAAGGCTGGTAAAATTCAGCCTTAGTGAAAGAGGAGGTAGTTGCAATCCTGGATGGGCTAAAAATTGATAAAGAGGAGGTATTAGAAAGGCTGGTTGTACTTAAAGTTGATAAGTGACCAGAACTGGATCAAATGCATCCAAGGATACTGAGGGAAGTAAGTGTGGAAATTGTGGAGGCACTGGCCATAATCTTCCAATCCTCCCTAGATACAGGGATGGTGCCAGAGGAATGGAGAATAGCAAATGTTACACCTTTGTTCAAAAAAGATGCAAGGACATGCCCAGCAGCTACAGGGCATTCAGTTGAACCTAGGTGGTGAGAAAGCTTTTAGAAACGATAATCCATGGCAAAGTTAACAATCACTTAGACAAAAGTGGATTAATGAAGGAAAGCCAGCATGGATTTGTTAAGGGCTAATTTTGTTTAACTACTTTGATTGAGTTTTTTGATGAGGTACAGAGAGGGTTGATGACAGTATCAGGCAAGCCCCCCACCAGCCAAGAATGACGAAAAATTTATTTTGCCACATGAACATTGATTTTAAACTATTGTTGGTGAAGAAAGAACTTGCTTTAAAAAACAATTGGAGACTTTGGCTGGAGAGAGACATTAGCATAGCAGCAGACAAGTAGTTCAAAGGACAAATGAGCTATTCCCTGCCTCAATTTAATCCACAATGGACTTTGATTACCAGACATTGAAGCATTCCAGGTTAACTACTAACATGGCCGAATACACAAACAGACATGGTGGCCAGTTTGGTCACATGACTGACTGACTGCTGGAGTTCTTTTGAATTTGAACTTCCAACAGGGAAAGAAATCAGAAAAGCACTTTTCTCCTGGACTGAGAACACCTCTCTCCTGTCTGCTCTCATCTCACTCTCACCAGCTTTGAAAACCATTGAAGACATATGAACCCCAAGAGAGAAAAGTCTCCGACAGTGAACAAGGTTTAAGAAGAATACTGCGCCCCAATGAAAAGTAAGAGCTGTCTACAATCAAGGACCCTACGTCGAGCTGGCAACACAGAAACAGTAACAAGAAACCCCCTTTTGAGACTGCCTCAAACCTCTCCATTTTATTTTTCTTCTGCTCTTTTCTATCCTTATTTGCACGTGTGTATCGCATGTGTATCCTAGCTTGGGTGCATCATATATTCATAGGCGTTAACTGTATTAGAGTTTAAAATTAAGGTTTAATAAATTTCACTTTTCTTCTTTAAACCGAAGAAAGCCTGCTAATGCTCATTTCTTTGCCTTATAATTGAAAAGTGGTGAACAAGGTATCACAAAGGGGGAGCTCAAAACACAGTGTGTTTAAAATTAAACCCTGTTACAATAAGACCAGGTGAAGGCTGAAAAGACCCCTAGACACCTTTCACACCTGGTCGTAACAGTTGTTGTGGTGTGCACGAACTTCCAAAAAGTGTTTGATAAAGTGTCACATTATAGGGTAAAATGAAAGCAAAAAACTGCAGAGACTGGAAATCTGAAATAAAAACAAGAAATGCAGGAAATACTCAGCAGGTCTGGCAGCATCTGTGCAGAGAGAAGCAGAGTTTACATTTCAGGTCAGTGACCTTTCACCAGAACTGGCAAAGGTTAGAAATGTAATAAGTTTTAAGCAAATGAAGCAGAGTTGGGGCGAGAGATAACAAAAGGCAAGGTGTTGATCGGGCAGGGTCACACAGAATAACTGACCAGAAGGTCATGGAGCAAAGGCAAATTATATGTTAATGGTGTGGTGAAAGACAAAGCATTAGTGCAGAGAGGACATTAATGGACAGAAAAATGAACAGCCCTGGCCCAAAGCACAAAAACTAAAAGAACAGTGGGCAGGCATATGGTAAAAAAAATGAATGATGAAACAAACTTAAATAAAAGAAAAAGAAAAAAGAAAACAGAAAAAAAAATGAAAATAAAAAAGGGGGGGGCCCGTCATGCTCTGAAATTATTGAACTCAATGTTCAGTCCGGCAGGCTGCAGCGTGTCCAATCGGTAGATGAGATGTTGTTCCTCGAGCTTGCGTTGATGTTCACTGGAACACTGCAGCAAGCCAAGGACAGATATGTGGGCACGAGAGCAGGGGTGTGTGTTGAAATGGTAAGCAACCGAAAGCTCGGGGTCATGCTTTCAGACTCAGCAGAGGTGTTCTGCAAAGCGGTCACCCTATCTGCGTTTGGTCTCCCCAGTGTAGAGGAGACCACATTGTGAACAGCACAATGGGTAGGCAGTGGCGTAGTGGTATTATCACTGGACTAGTAACCCAGAGACCCAGGGTATATCTCCAGGGACATGGGATCGAATCCCACCACGGCAGAAGATTAGATTAGATTAGATTAGAGATACAGCACTGAAACAGGCCCTTCAGCCCACCGAGTCTGTGCCGAACATCAACCACCCATTTATACTAATCCTACACTAATCCCATATTCCTACCAAACATCCCCACCTGTCCCTATATTTCCCTACCACCTACCTACACTAGTGACAATTTATAATGGCCAATTTACCTATCAACCTGCAAGTCGTTTGGCTTGTGGGAGGAAACCGGAGCACCCGGAGAAAACCCACGCAGACACAGGGAGAACTTGCAAACTCCACACAGGCAGTACCTGGAATCGAACCTGGGTCCCTGGAGCTGTGAGGCTGCGGTGCTAACCACTGCGCCACTTTGAATTTAATTAATAAAAAATCTGGAATTAAAAGCTAGTCTAATGATGGCCATGAAACCATTGTCGATGGTTGTAAAAACCCATCTGGTTCACTAATGTCCTTTAGGGAAGGAAATCTGCTGTCCTTACCTGGTCTGGCCTACATGTGACTCCAGACCCACAGCAATGTGGTTAACTCTTACATGCCCTCTGAAATGGCCTAGCAAGCCACTCAGTTGTACCTAACTGCTACAAAGTCAATAAAAAGGAATGAAACCGGACGGACCACCCGGCATCGACCTAGGCACCGGAAACGACAACAGCAAACCCAGCCCTGTCGACCCTGCAAAGTCCTCCTTACTAACATCTGGGGGCTTGTGCCAAAGTTGGGAGAGCTGTCCCACAGACTAGTCAAGCAACAGCCTGACATAGTCATACTCACGGAATCATACCTCACAGACAATGTCCCAGACACTGCCATCACCATCCCCGGGTATGTCCTGTCCCACCGGCAGGACAGACCCACCAGAGGTGGTGGCACAGTGGTAGACAGTAGATAGGGAGTTGCCCTGGGAGTCCTCAACATTGACTCCGTACCCCAAGAAGTCTCATGGCATCAGGTCAAACATGGGCAAGGTAACGTCCTACTGATTATTGCCTACCGCCCTCCCTCCACTGATGACTCAGTACTCCTCCATGTTGAACACCACTTGGAGGAAGCACTGAGAGTGGCAAGGGCACAAAATGTATGCTGGGTGGGGGACTTCAATGTTCATCACCAAGAGTGGCTCGGTGGCACCACTACTGACAGAGCTGGCCGAGTCCTAAAGGACAGAGCTGCGAGACTGGGTCTGCAGCAGGTGGTGAGGGAACCAACACGAGGGAAAAACATACTTGACCTCGTCCTCACCAATCTGCCTGCCGCAGATGCTTCTGTCCATGACAGTATTGGTAGGAGTGACCACCGCACAGTCCTTGTGGAGACGACGTCCCGCCTTCACATTGAGGATACCGTCCATCGTATTGTGTGGCACCACCACTGTGCTAAATGGGATAGATTTTGAACAGATCTAGCAATGCAAAACTGAGCATCCATGAGGCACTGTGGGCCATCAGCAGCAGCAGAATTGTACTCAACCACAATCTGTAACCTCATGGCCCGGCATATCCCCCACTCTACCATTACCATCAAGCCAGGAGACCAACCCTGGTTCAATGAAGAGTGCTGGAGGGCATGCCAGGAGCAGCACCAGGCATACCTCAAAATGAGGTGTCAACCTGGTGAAGCTACAACACAGGACTATCTGCGTGCCAAAGTGCTTAAGCAGCATGTGATAGACAGAGCTATGCGATCTCATAACCAACAGATCAGATCTAAACTCTGCAGTCCTGCCACATCCAGCCGTGAATGGTGGTGGACAATTAAACAACTAACTGGAGGAGGTGGCTCCACAAATATCGCCATCCTCAATGATGGGGGAGCCC
Organism: Heterodontus francisci; assembly: GCF_036365525.1. Lineage (NCBI taxonomy): Eukaryota > Metazoa > Chordata > Chondrichthyes > Heterodontiformes > Heterodontidae > Heterodontus > Heterodontus francisci. Next base: position 229,367,446 of record NC_090371.1, read on the forward strand.
AGCACATCAGTGCAAAAGATAAGGCTGAAGCATTAGCCAAGCGGTTCCAGTACAGCTACAACACTGGCATCTACCCTGCAATGTGGAAACTTGCCCACATATGTCCTGTGCACAAAAAGCAGTACAAGTCCAACTCGGCCAATTACCGCCCCATCAGCCTACTCTCAATCATCAGTAAAGTGATGGAAGGTGTCATCAACAGTGCCATCAAGCAGCACTTGCTTAGCAATAACCTGCTCAGTGACGCTCAGTTTGGGTTCCGCCAGGGCCATTCAGCTCCTGACCTCAGTACAGCCTTGGTTCAAACATGGACAAAAGAGCTGAACTCAAGAGGTGATGTGAGAGTGACTGCCCTTGACATCAAGGTAGCATTTGACCGAGTATGGCATCAAGGAGCCCTCGCAAAACTGAAGTCAATGGGAATCAGGGAGAAAACCCTCCGCTGCCTGGAGTCATACCTAGTGCAAAGGAAGATGGTTGTGGTTGTTGGAGGTCAATCATCTGAGCTCCAGGACATCACTGCAAGAGTTCCTCTGGGTAGTATCCAAGGCCCAATTATTTTCAGCTGCTTCATCAATGACCTACCTTCAATCATAAGATCATAAGTGGGGATGTTCGCTGATGATTGCACAATGTTCAGCGCCATTAGTGACTCCTCAGATACTGAAGCAGTCCGTGTAGAAATGCAGCAAAACTTGGACAATATCCAGGCTTGGGCTGATAAGTGGCAAGTAACGTTCGCGCTACACAAGTGCCAGGCAATGACCATCTCCAACAAGAGAGAATCTAACCATCTCCCCTTGACATTCAACAGCATTACCATCGCTGAAACCCCAACTATCAACATCCTAGGGGCCACCATTGACCAGAAACTGAACTGGAATAGCTACATAAACACCGTGGCTACAAGAGCAGGTCAGAGGCTGGGAATCCTGAGGCGAGTAACTCACCTTCTGACTCCACCTGTCCACCATCTACAAGGCACAAGTCAGGAGTGTGATGGAATACTCTCCACTTACCTGGATGGGTGCAGCTCCAACAACACTCAAGAAGCTCGACACCATCCAGGACAAAGCAGCCCGCTTGATTGGCACCCCATCCATAAACATTCACTCCCTCCACCACCGATGCAGAGTGGCAGCAATGTCTACCATCTACAAGATGCACTGCAGCAATGCACCAAGGCTTCTTAGACAGCACCTTCCAAACCCGCGAACTCAACCAACTAGAAGGACAAGTGTAGCAAATGCGTGGTAACGCCAACACCTGCAAGCTCCCCTCCAAGTCACACGCCATCCTGACTTGAAACTATATCGCCGTTCCTTCATTGTCGCTGGGTAAAAATCCTGGAACTCCCTTCCTAACAGCACTGTGGGTGTACCTACCCCAATGGACTGCAGCGGTTCAAGAAGGCAGCTCACCACCACCTTCTCAAGGGCAATTAGGGATGGGCAATAAATGCTGACCTAGCCAGCGACGCCCACATCCCTGAATGAATTTTTAAAAATACAGTATACTGAAGAAGTACAAGTAAATTGCTGCTTCACCTGAAAGAAGTGTTTGGGGCCTTGGATAGTGAGGAGAGAGGAGGTAAAAGTGCAGGTATTACACCTCGTGCGATTGCATGGGAAAGTGCTGTGAGAAGGGGGCGAGGTGTTGAGGGTAATGGAGGAGTGGACCAGGATGTCCCGGTGGGAATGATCCCTTCAGAATGCTGACAGGGGAGGGAAGGGGAAGATGTGTTCGGCAGTGGCATCACACTGGAGGTACGGAAATAGCGGAGGATGATCCTATGGATGTGGAGGCTGGTGGGGTAGAAAGTGAGGACAAGGGGATTCCTGTCGTGGTTCTGGGAGGGAGGGGAAGGGGTGAGGATAGAGGTGTCTGAAATGGGCCGGACACGGTTGAGGACCCTGTCAACCACAGTGGGGAGGAATCCTCGGTTGAGCCACTTTATAGTCTTGTCAGCAAAGTGGAAGCATATGAATTAAAAGGGACAGTGGCAGCATCGATACGGAGATAACTGAGTGACAGGAAACAAAGAATAGTGGTGAACAGAGAATCGTGTTTTTTTGGACTGGAGGATGACATCTTGTGGGGTTCTTCTTGCTCTATAGTAGTACAATAAACTTGGGTGTGCAGGGCACAATTTCAAAATTTGCAGATGACACAAAATTTGGAAGTATTGTGAACTGTAAGGAGGATAGTGATAGACTTCAAGAGGACATAGACAGGCTGGTGGAATGCGCAGACAAGTGGTCGATGAAATTTCATGCAGAGATGTGTGAATTGGTACATTTTGGTAGGAAGAAAATGGAGAGGCAATATAAAATAAAATATGCATTCTAAAACAGGTGCAGGAGCAGAGGAAACTGGGGGTATTTGTACACTATTTGTTGAAGGTGGCAGGCCAGGTTGAGAAAGTGGTTCATAAGGCGTATGGAATCCTGGGCTTTGTAATAGAGGCGTAGTGTACAAAAGCAAGGAAGTTATGGTGAATCTTTATAAAACACTGGTTCGTCCTCAAATGGAGTATTGCGTCCAGTTCTGGGCACCACTCTTTAACAAGGCTGTGAAGGCATTGGAGAGGATGCAGATAAAAGTTAGGAGAATGGTTCCAGGGATGAGGGACTTCAGTTACAACGATAGATTGGAGAAGCTGGGGTTGTTCTCCTTAGAAAAGAGAAGGGTTGAGAGGAGATTTGATGGAAGTGTTCAAAGTCACGAGGTGGCTGGGGTAGATAGGAAGAAACTATTCCCATTGGTGGAAGGGTTGAGAACCTGAGGATGCCAAATTAAAGTGATTGGCAAAAGAACCAGAGGTGGCATGAGGAAAAATGGTTTTATGCAGTGAGTGGTTAGGATCTGGAATGCACTGCCTGAGAGTGTATTGGAGGCCAGTTCAATCATGGCTTTGAAAAGGAGTTGGATCATTAACTGAAGAGAAAAGATTTGCAGGGCTACGGAAGAAGCAGGGGTCATGGACCAGCTGAGTTGCTCTAGTAGAGAGCTGGCACGGACATGAAAGGCCGATGGCTTCCTTCTGTGTTGTAACCTTTCTATGATTCTATCAATTTATTATATTGTGAAATATCTTTTCATTAATTGAAGCTTCTATAAGATCAAAATGGTAATTTTCCATCCACTTTTTCTTCCTTCACAAAAATCTGCTTAAACTGTGAGAAAGTAGTTTTCTAAATCAGTTATTTCTTTAGCAGCATTTGTCCAGTAGGAATGCAATTTAATCTCCTTCTCCCCAGCACATGTGGATGTGTTGAAAACTGCAAAATCTCCTTTAAGGAGAAAAGTTTTTTATGCAAGTTTACTAATGTACAACAGGATTGCATAAATTGACTTGAAATTTTCAAAATGTTATCTTTCACAAGGAAACAGATGTTTGCCAAATCATTTTTCTTTTAAAGATGGTGGTCTAAGAGGGTTCCTACATGGGCTTAAATGCCATGGGAGCTTAGATGGGATGAGTGGCCTTTCCTCAGTCCTATCATCTAAGGTTCTAGAGGGAGTTCTGTAGTACAGACAGAGGCTGCTCAGCTGCTTGCAAATATATAGGCTTGCTGAAGGAGTCTTCATTGCCCTGTTTTATCCCCAAACCACTTTTAAATGTTTGTTTACTCAAGGTTATGATATACTTTCAGCTCCCCCAAACATTTATTTTAATTGTGCCTTTAGTCCAGCTGGACCTGCCTTCCTTCAGATTAACTGCAGCAATAAACATGGCGATATTGCACATGAAGTTTGTAAAATGATCTTTATCTGCAGGTGTGTGACAGTGTGCAGCTGCAATCTCCTCAGTTCTGCTGACATTACAAATGGTGACCATGAAAGGATAACAGGAATTCTACTCCTCTTCAACATTTTTAAATGAATTTCCATTACACATTTTTAATTTCTCCTTTTTAAACTCTTGTAACAGCACTAGCAAATAAAAGAAAAGTTTGTTTTATACAGCATCTTACCAGATCTGAAGGCTATCCCAAAGTACTTCGCCTCCAATTGAATACTTTTTATACTGAAGTTATTAATGTTATGTAGGTCAATTTGTATGTTTGCATAACAACAAATGCAATGAATGACCAATTCATCTGTTTTTGGTGACATTTTTGAGGGATGAGTATTGATCAGGTCACTAAGAGAACTCCCCACTCTTTGAAAAATGTCATGGGATTTTTTTATGTTCACCAGAGCAGGTAGATGGGAACTTGATTTAACTTCTCATCCAAAAGACAGCACCCTAACTGAACTAAAGTCTTAGCTTTCATTTTGTGCTAACTCTTGAGCCAAGTAATGCCAAATTATCTTGCAACAAAACAGTTACTAATGATTTCCCCACAGTAGATGGGGTAGTTTGGCAGGGGTATGGGAACCGGAGCTATGGAACAGTGGATGGGGTAGCTGTTGAACAGGCAGATACAGAGTGCAGAGAGTCTGTGAGGAAGGGTAGACAGTTGACAGGGCAAAGTTGCAGCCAGTATGATGGGTTGAAGTGTGTCTATTTTAATGCAAGAAGTGTCAGGAATAAGGGTGATGAACTTAGAGCATGGATCAATACTTGGAGCTACGATGTTGTGGCCATTACGGAGACTTGGATATCACAGGGGCAGGAATGGATGTTGGATGTTCCGGGGTTTAGATGTTTCAAAAGGAATAGGGAGGGAGGTAAAAGAGGTGGGGGAGTGGCATTGCTAATCAGGGATAGTATCACAGCTGCAGAAAGGGAGGTCGTCGAGGAGGGTTTGTCTACTGAGTCATTATGGGTGGAAGTCAGAAACAGGAAAGGAGCAGTCACTTTATTGGGAGTTTTCTATAGACCCTCCAATAGCAACAGAGACACGGAAGAACAGATTGGGAGGCAGATTTTGGAAAGGTGCAGAAGTAACAGGGTTGTTGTCATGGGTGACTTCAATTTCCCTAATATTGATTGGAACCTCCTTAGTGCAAATAGTTTGGATGGAGCAGTTTTTGTCAGGTGTGTCCAGGAAGGTTTCCTGACTCAATATGTAGATAGGCCGACTAGAGGGGAGGCTATGTTGGATTTGGTGCTTGGCAACGAACCATGCCAGGTAGCAGATCTCTCGGTGGGAGAGCATTTCGGTGATAGTGATCACAACTCCCTGACCTTTACTATAGTCGTGGAGAGGGACAGGAGCAGACGGGATGGGAAAATATTTAATTGGGGGAGGGGGAATTACAATGCTATTAGGCAGGAACTGGGGAGCATAAATTGGGAACAGATGTTCTCAGGGAAATGCACGACAGAAATGTGGAGGTTGTTTAGGGAGCACTTGCTGCGACTGCTGGATAGGTTTGTCCCGATGAGGCAAGGAAGGGATGGTAGGGTGAAGGAACCTTGGATGACAAGAGATGTGGAACAGCTAGTCAAGAGGAAGAAGGAAGCTTACTTAAGGTTGAGGAAGCAGGGATCAGACAGGGCTCTAGAGGGTTACAAGGTAGCCAGGAAGGAACTGAAGAATGGACTTAGGAGAGCTAGAAGGGGACATGAAAAAGTCTTGGCGGGTAGGATTAAAGAAAATCCCAAGGCGTTCTACACTTATGTGAGGAACAAGAGGATGGCCAGAGTGAGGGTAGGGCCGATCAGGGATAGTGGAGGGAACTTGTGCCTGGAGTTGGAGGAGGTAGGGGAGGTCCTAAATGAATACTTTGCTTCAGTATTCACTAGTGAGAGGGACCTGGTCGTTTGTGAGGACAGCATGAAACAGGCTGATATGCTCGAACAGGTTGATGTTAAGAGGGAGGATGTGCTGGAAATTTTGAAAGACATGAGGACAGATAAGTCCCCGGGGCCAGACGGGATATACCCAAGGATATTACGGGAAGCGAGGGAAGAGATTGCCGTGCCTTTGGCGATGATCTTTGCATCCTCACTGTCCACTGGAGTAGTACCAGATGATTGGAGGGTGGCAAATGTTATTCCCTTGTTCAAGAAAGGGAATAGGGATAACCCTGGGAATTATAGACCAGTCAGTCTTACGTCGGTAGTGGGCAAAATATTGGAGAGGATTCTGAGAGACAGGATTTATGATTATTTGGAAAAGCATAGTTTGATTAGAGATAGTCAGCATGGCTTTGTGAGGGGCAGGTTTTGCCTCACAAGCCTTATTGAATTCTTTGAAGATGTGACAAAACACATTGATGAAGGAAGAGCAGTGGATGTGGTGTATATGGATTTTAGTAAGGCGTTTGATAAGGTTCCCCATGGTAGGCTCATTCAGAAAGTAAGGAGGCATGGGATACAGGGAAAGTTGGCTGTCTGGATACAGAATTGGCTGGCCCATCGAAGACAGAGGGTGGTAGTAGATGGAAAGTATTCAGCATGGAGCTCGGTGACCAGTGGTGTTCCGCAGGGATCTGTTCTGGGACCTCTGCTCTTTGTGATTTTTATAAATGACTTGGATGAGGAAGTGGAAGGCTGGGTTAGCAAGTTTGCTGATGACACGAAGGTTGCTGGAGTTGTGGATAGTGTGGAAGGCTGTTGTAGGTTGCAACGGGACATTGACAGGATGCAGAGCTGGGCTGAGAAGTGGCAGATGGAGTTCAACCTGGAAAAGTGTGAACTGATTCATTTTGGAAGGTCGAATTTGAATGCAGAATACAGGCTTAAAGACAGGATTCTTGAAAACCGCGAGGTTATGCTGCAGCTCTATAAAGCCCTGGTTAGACCACACTTGGAATATTGTGTTCAGTTCTGGTCGCCTCATTATAGGAAGGATGTGGAAGCTTTAGAGAGGGTGCAGAGGAGATTTACCAGGATGCTGCCTGGACTGGAGGGCATGTCTTACGAAGAAAGGTTGAGGGTGCTAGGGCTTTTCTCATTGGAACGAAGAAGGATGAGAGGTGACTTGATAGAGGGGTACAAGATGATGAGGGGCATAGATAGGGTGGATAGTCAGAGACTTTTTCCCAGGGCGGAAAGGGCTATCACCAGGGGGCATAATTTTAAGGTAATTGGAGGAAGGTTTCTGGGAGATGTCAGAGGTAGGTTCTTTACACAGAGAGTGGTGGGTGCGTGGAATGCACTGCCAGCGGTGGTCGTAGAAGCAGATACATTAGGGACATTTAAGTGACTCTTGGATAGGTACATGGATGAGAGTAGAATGAAGGGTATGTAGCTAGTTTGATCTTAGAGTAGGTTAAAGGTTCGTCACAACATCGTGGGCCGAAGAGCCTGTACTGTGCTGTACTATTTTATGTTGTATGTTCTATGTTCTAGATGGAAATGGTTCACTTTGAAATGCAGTTTAACTGTGAAAAGGGAATGTTAAAAATGAATTAACGGCAAGATTAACCCTGCCGTTTTCAGCAGATGGTGGTGAATGTACAGACAGTTAATTAGTGCAAAAGTTAATACTTCCTGTCAAGAAAATGCTGGTCCTTAATGAATATATATTTTAGTAAGATTACAGTTGCTTTTAGCTTTTTTATATATCCGACCAGTTTATACTTCTGAATGTGTATGACGATACTAACAAAGAATTATGTTTGTCTGCTAAATAGCCACAAAATCATTCACTGTTAACCAATCCATCCAGATGACTATATTTCTGGAAAGTTGGTAGGATGTTATTTTCAAATGATTATGACTTGTGGTCAAGCCATTCAGCAAAGAAACTAAATTATACCATATTAGGAGCATCAAAGACCAGCAACTTTTACTTACTTGGTTTTGTTGGCTGATGGATCGGGGTGTAGTCCACCAACATAAATGATCCAAAGATGTGTCACGGCAGTTCATTTATTACTTTGAGGGCACACTTGAGGACCCTGGCAACCATTCTGCAGCATAAATAATAAGGGATGTTCTTGTGTTCTTTACCAAGAAATAAAATAGTTCAACTGAAGGACAAGACTTCCAAAGCAAATACCTGTACTCAATTTCCTGGTGAAGTCCTGACCCCAGGGCATTTCTCCAGTGCTGCAAGCAATTTAATGACTTGACATGTGTGGTCAAGGTGAGATCCCAAATCACAAACACACTTTTCAATAAATGTACCACCACCAGCATCACAACCTCAACACATTGCATCCACTATCTAATTTTACACTGATATTCATACTTTCCACACTATTGCATCTTTCACATGCACTTATCACACCTCAGGCACATCTCACAACTCTGCAACCATGTAAGACATCATACTATAGCAAACACTTCTTTTGTTTTAAAAGCAAAATACTGCGGACGCTGGAAATCTGAAATAAAAACAAGAAATGCTGGAATCACTCAGCAGGTCTGGCAGCATCTGTGGAAAGAGAAGCAGAGTTAACGTTTCGGGTCAGTGACCCTTCTTCGGAGCTGTACGAGATTATGAGGGTCACTGACCCGAAACGTTAACTCTGCTTCTCTTTCCACAGATGCTGCCAGACCTGCTGAGTGATTCCAGCATTTCTTGTTTTTACTTCTTTTGTTTTCTTCGTTCATGGGATGTGGCTGTCGCTGACAAGGCCAGCATTTGTTGCCACTCCTAATTGCCCTTAAAAAGGAGGTGATGAGCTGCCTTCTTGAACCATTGCAGTCCATGTGGTGTAGGTCCACCCACAGTGCTGCTGGAAAAGGAGTTCAATACACTTATTCACAATCACCACTCTTTCTCTTAGGACAAGATAATACATAACAGGCAGTAGGAGGATGTCAACAGGGATATTGCAGGATATTGCCTGTATGACATCATACCCCTTAAGGAAGTTGTGTTTGGTGTGATTGGGAAGGAGTAGGAGGCATTGTGGCCAGAAGCAGAGCAGGGGCATAGGGTCTAGAGGTGTGTGGCAACTCCAGCTTCCTAACAGATGCTCAACTATTACTGATCCCTAATCCTCCAAACCTATCCTTACTCCTAAATTCCACATCTTCCTATAGTCACCACACATGTTGCAGTCTAACACTACTAGCCTTATCATTGCAAGCTCCGAGGAACAAGATACACCTCACCATTCCCCCCGCCCCACCCTGCGGGAAGTGGAAAACAAGCATGAGCCACCTCAACCACACCATGGCTTTCAAAAGGCTATTGAATAATTATCTGAAGAGAAAAGATTTGCAGGGCTATGGGGAAAAGGCAAGGGCTAGCTGAGTTGCTCTTGCAGACTCCTGGCACAGACATGACGGGCTGAATAGTCTCCTTCAGCCATTCTATAATTCAAAATAAAGATTGATTGCAATAGTTGGTAGTCGTGGAATTTGTGATCTTTTTTATTGTGGTTTTCATGAGGAAGGGGTTGAAAGGATTGTGTGCTGATTATAGAACTCCTGATGGATCCTCAGTCATGGAATGTACAATTATGTGGCAGCAGTGCTCCGGAATTTCATGGTGAAGGATGTCTTTCAGAAGTGCTCTTCAATTAGATGGCGGCAAGCGTTCCTCCCAGGTACAAGCTGTCTATCTGTAAATTTCTGTTGTCCCCACTGGTACTCCTCCTCTTTCTCCTCCTCCATCTTTTGTTAATCTTCCTCTTGTGCCTCCTAAGCCTGTCCCTCTGGAACAGATGCTGGTCTCTCATAAACCAGATTATGCAGTGAATGACAACAAATCTGGAGATCTTCTTGGCTGAAGGGCATATACTGACCAGTTTAGGCATCTAAACCTCCGCTTGAGGACCCCACTGGTCTGCTCAATGATATTCCTGTTGGTTGAGTACTCAGGTAGTGTCTGGGAGTTTCTCAGGGGAACATGAGCTGTGGCATTAGAGGGTATCCCTTGTCAGCTAGTAACCAGCCATGCACATTGCATTGCGACTCAGAGGCCTGTGGGATGGATAAAGGCAAAATACTGCAGATACTGGAAATCTGAAATAAGAACAAATTCTTCTTTGGCCTCCTTGTCTCGAGAGACAATGGGTAAGCGCCTGGAGGTGGTCAGTGGTTTGTGCAGCAGCACCTGGAGTGGCTATAAAGGCCAATTCTAGAGTGACAGACTCTTCCACAGGTGCTGCAGATAAAATTGGTTGTCGGGGCTGTTACACAGTTGGCTCTCTCCTTGCACTTCTGTCTTTTTTCCTGCCAACTGCTAAGTCTCTTCGACTCGCCGCGCTTTAGCCCTGCCTTTATGGTTGCCCGCCAGCTCTGGCGATCGCTGGCAACTGACTCCCACGACTTGTGATCAATATCACAGGACTTCATGTCGCGTTTGCAGACGTCTTTAAAGCGGAGACATGGACGGCCGGTGGGTCTGGTACCAGTGACGAGCTCGCTGTACAATATGTCTTTGGGGATCCTGCCATCTTCCATGCGGTTCGCATGGCCAAGCCATCTCAGGCGCCGCTGGCTCAGTAGGGTGTATATGCTGGGGATGTTGGCCGCCTCAAGGACTTCTGTGTTGGAGATACGGTCCTGCCACCTGATGTCAAGGATTTTCCGGAGGCAGCGAAGAAGGAATGAATTGAGACGTCGCTCTTGGCTGACGTATGTTGTCCAGGCCTCGCTGCCGGAGAGCAAGGTACTGAGGACACAGGCTTGATACACTTGGACTTTTGTGTTCTGTGTCAGTGCGCCATTTTCCCACACTCTCTTGGCCAGTCTGGACATAGCAGAGGAAACCTTCCCATGCGCTTGTCTAATTCTGCATCGAGAGACAGGTTACTGGTGATAGTTGAGCCTAGGTAGGTGAACTCTTGAACCACTTCCAGAGTGTGGTCGCCGATATTGATAGATGGAGCATGTCTGACGTCCTGTCCCATGATGTTCGTTTTCTTGAGGCTGATGGTTAGGCCAAATTCATTGCAGGCATCCGCAAACCTGTTGATGAGTCTCTGCAGACACAAAGAACAAATAATGCTGGAAATACCCAGCAGGTCTGGCAGCATCTGTGAAGAGAGAAGCAGAGTTAACGTTTCAGGTCAGTGACCTTTCATCCGAACTGGCAAAGGTTAGAAATGTAATAGGTTTTAAGCAAATAAAGCGGTGGTGGGGAAAAGATAACACAAGAGAAGGTGTTGATAGAACAAAGGGTCACAGAGAATAACTGACCAGGAGGTCATGGAGCAAGGACAAAGGGTGTGTTAATGGTGTTGCGAAAGACAAAGTGTTAGTGCAGAGAGGGTGTTAAATGACAGAATAATGAACAGCACTGACCAAAAGAACAAACATAAAAAAAAACTGTGGGCAGGCACATGGTAAAAAAATGAATGACGAAACAAACTAAAATAAAATAAAAAATAAAAAAGGTGGGGGGCAGTCATGGTCTGAAATTATGGAACTCAATATTCAGTCTGGTAGGCTGCAGTGTGCAGAATTAGTAAATGAGATGCTGTTCCTCGAGCTTGCATTGATGTTCACTTGAATACTGCAGCAAGCCCAGGACAGAGATGTGGGCATGGGGTGGGGGGGGGTGTTGAAATGGCAATGCCATGTTTTCGGACAAAGCGAAGGTGTTCCACAAAGCGGTCGCCCCAATGTAGAGGAGACCGCATTGTGAGCAGCAAATACAGTATACTAAGTTGAAAGACGTCCATGTAAATTGCTACTTCACCTGAAATGAGTGTTTGGGGCCTTGGATAGTGAGGAGAGAGGAGGTAAATGGGCAGGTATTAAATGCACAAGGTGTCAGGGGTAATGGAGGAGTGGACCAAGGTATCGCGGAGGGAACGATCCCTTCGTAATGCTGACAGGGGAGGGGAGAGGAAGATGCATTTGGTAGTGGCATCACGCTGGATGTGGCGGAAATGGCAGAGGATGATCCTTTGGATGTGGAGGCTGGTGGGGTGGAAAGTGAGGACAAGTGGAACCCTGTCGCGGTTCTGGGAGGGATGGGAAGGGGTGAAAGCAGAGATGCGGGAAATGGGTCGGACATGGTTGAGGGCCATGTCAACCACAGTGGGGGGGAATCCTTGGTTGAGGAAAAAGGAAGACTTATCAGAAGCGCTGTTGTAGAAGGTAGCATCATCAGAGCAGATGCGCCGGAGGCGGAGAAACTGGGAGAATGGAATGGAGTCCTTACAGGAGGCTGGGTGTGAAGAGTTGTAGTTGAGGTAGCTGTGGGAGTCGGTGGGCTTCGAATGAATATTAGTAGACAGCCTATCCTCAGAGATGGAGACAGAGAAGTCGAGGAAGGGAAGGGAAGTGTCGGAGATGGACCATGTAAAGGTGAGAGAAGAGTGGAAATTGGAAGCAAAGTTGATAATGTTTGCCAGTTCAGGGCGGGAACAGGAAACGGCACCGATACAGTCATCAATGTATTGGAAAAAGATTTGGGAGAGAGGGCCTGAGTAGGACTGGAACAAGGAATGTTCGACATATCCCACAAAAAGACAGGCATAGCTCGGACCCATGCCGGTATCCATAGCAACACCTTTTACTTGAAGGAAGTGAGTGGAGTTGAAAAAGAAGATGTTCAATGTGAGAACAAGTTCAGCCAGGTGGAGGAGGGTGGTGGTGGATGGGGACTGGTTGGGCCTCTGCTCAAGGAAGAAGTGGAGAGCCCTCAAACTGTCCTGGTGAGGAATGGACGTATAGAGAGATTGGACGTCCATAGTGAAGAGGAGGCGGTTAGGGCCAGGAAACTGGAACGTAGGAAGTTGGAAGAAATGACGTAGGAAGTTGGAAGAGTAACAGATGTAGGTGGGAAGAGACTGGACCATGGGAGAAAAGATAGAGTCAAGATAGGAAGAAATAAGTTCAGTGGGGCAGGAGCAGGCTGAATCGATCCGTGTGCCAGAACAATCCTGTTTGTGGATTTTAGGAAGGAGGTGGAAGCGGGCTGTCCATGGTTGTGGGACTATGAGGTTGGAATCTGTAGAGGGATGATCTCCAGAGGAGATGAGGTCAGTGACAGTCCTGTGGACAGTTCGGTGGTGGGGTTATGGTCCAGAGGAAGGTAGGAAGAAGTGTCTGAGAGTTGGCGCTGAGCCTTTGCAAGGTAGAGGTTGGTACGCCAGACAACAATAGCACCACCCTTGTCTGCAGGTTTGATCACAATATTGGGGTTAGACCTGAGAGAACGGAGTGCGGCAAGTTCAGAGGGGGATTGGTTAGAGTGAGTGAGGGGAGCAAAGAAATTGAGATGGCCGATGTCTCGCCGACAGTTTTCAATGACAAGATCAAGAGCGGGTAAGAGGCCAGAGGGAGGGGTCCAGGTGGAGGGAGAATGCTGGAGGTGAGTGAATGGGTCCGCTGGTCGAGGTGAAGACTCCTGGTCAAAGAAGTGAGCCTAGAGGTGAAGGTGATAGAAGAAGAGGTCAACGTCATGCCAAGCATCAAATTCATTGAGGTGGGGTGGCATCCATCTATCAGGTGGGATTGATGACTGTCTCATTGCAAACGGATCGTGGTAGCTCTCCGGATAATCAGGTATTCACCTGCATGAGGTGCTGCACATCGAAGGAATGAAATCCCTTCCTGTTCCTGAACACCTCCGAGTTTAAATGAGGGGCGCACTTGAATATACATGTGCAGTCTTTGGCGCCCTAGACCATAAGAAATCCCACAGTCCTGTCAAGTCCCAGAGCTCTCTGCATCTAGTTTTCTCTGACAATAGGGAATAATAGTCATTTTTCCTCAGAGTGTAGGGACCTCCCTTATATGCATCAGTATATAAAGGATTGTGAGATGTGACTTATATCACCAGTAGCAGCTTGGAAGGTTCCACTAACATAAAAATTAAACACTACTGAGACCTTGACAGCTACAGGCAATGTAGCCCTGAGTGTGCTCTGAGAGTCTGAGTTTCCTTCTACAAGGCCACAGATCTCTGTGATGACCTCCTTGGCAAAGCACAACCACACCGTGCACTGGATTTGGGTCAAGTTAATATAAGAATAGTACTGTCTGAAGACCCTGGGTGGACAGAGCCTCGTGCTGGCAGTCCTCCTCACTCTCCCATCCCTCTCTCCTGCAGCAGTTGATCATAGAAACATAGAGAGCAGGAGTAGGCCATTCGGCCCTTCGAGCCTGCTCCACCATTCATTACGATCAGAGTTGATCATCCAACTCAGTAACCTGTTCCCGTTTTCGCCCCATACCCTTTGATCCCTTAAAGCCCAAGAGCTATATCTAACTCCTTCTTGAAAACATACAATCATACAATGTTTTGACCTCAACTGCTTTCTGTGGTAGCGAATTCCACAGGCTCACCACTCTCTGGGTGAAGAAACTTCTCCTCATCTCAGTCCTGAAAGGTTTACCCCGTATCCTTAGACTATGACCCCTGGTTCTAGACTCCCCCACCATTGGGAACATCCTTCCTGCAGCTACCCTGTCAAGTCCCGTTAGAATTTTATAGGTTTCTATGAAATCCCCCCTCACTCTTTTGAACTCCAACAAATATAATCCTAACTGACTCAATCTCTCCTCATACGTCAGTCTCGCCATCCCCGGAATCAGTCTGGTAAACCTTCGCTACACTCCCTCTATAGCAAGAACATCCTTCCTCAGATAAGGAGACCAAAACTGCACACAATATTCCAGGTCTGGCCTCACCAAGGCCCTATATAATTGCAGCAAGACATCCCTGCTCCTGTACTCAAATCCTTTCGCGATGAAGGGCAACATACCATTTGCCTTTTTTACCGCCTGTTGCACCTACATGCTTACCTTCATTGACTGGTGTACGAGAATACCCAGGTCTTGCTGCATATTCCCCTCTCTCAGTTTATAGCCGTTCAGATAATAATTTGCCTTCCTGTTTTTGCTACCAAAGTGGATAACGTCACATTTATCCACATTTATCCACATTATACTGCATCTGCCATGCATTAGCCCACCCACTCAACTTGTCCAAATCACCCTGAAGCCTTTCTGCATCCTCCTCACAACTCACCCTCCCACCCAGTTTTGTATCATCTGCAAATTTGGAGATATTACATTTAGTTCCCTCATTTAAATCATTAATATCCTGCTCTGCTTGGACTCATCTCTTCTTCCAGTTACTCATGCAGACCAAGGATGACCTAAAGCAAGATGTCAATGACCAAGCACTCCCTTTCTCCTGGTGACTCCTACAAGATGTCCAATAAGGCACAGCAGCATAACACTCGCTCTTTTAAGGTGAAGTCCTGAGAGAATTTTCCAGGAAAAATTTTGATGAAGTCTTGACAAAGTGTTCCAGAAAGTCTCCCGCTGTTTCTCAAAAATCCTCTTCAAATACAGTGTAGCAACTCGATCACAATCAGCAAGTGAACTTTAAAAGCTGATCATGACTTTAAGCTGCACTCGAAATCCTGAACAATGACTTGTTTACTCCTGTTCAGCTGTTGCTATTAGAAGAGATCATTAATTGAAGTGCTACCCGCCAAAATGCTATGCCTCTTTAATGAGAGTGAGCAGGTAATTTAATTGTCAGTCTGCACCTTAACGATCTTTCAGGTAGCCATTTGTAGCTCTTTTACCAAGGTGGCATCTTGCGCTAAATGCAGGCTAAACCGGCATCTCAGCTTAAGACTCTTAAAACAGAAAATGCTGGAAATACTCAGCAGGTCAGGCAACATCTGTGGAGAAAGAAACAGAGTTAACATTTCAGGTCAGAATATCTGATGAAACCTCACTGACC
This sequence comes from Heterodontus francisci, assembly GCF_036365525.1. Classification (NCBI taxonomy): domain Eukaryota; kingdom Metazoa; phylum Chordata; class Chondrichthyes; order Heterodontiformes; family Heterodontidae; genus Heterodontus; species Heterodontus francisci. The sequence goes on from NC_090371.1 coordinate 229,382,961, forward strand.
TGAAATGCAGGTCATGATTTTCAATCGGGGTTGAGAACTGGAAATGGTTCCAGGTCCTGACTCCACAAAGCATGCTTTCAGCACACCCACAGGAATTTTCACATCCTCAGTCAATTAAAGGCCAGGCACAGCGGGCAGGCTCCCAACACTGCAGGGTCAATGGGAGGCCCTTCAGCGCTCAGTGATTGGCAGCCCCAGCAACCGCGGTGGGAGCTGCCAATCTGAAGATGGAGACTGCGAGGGAGAAGGGCAGATAAGTTTATATTTATGTTTTAAAACTGCCACAGCTGCCTGTCCGTAATCCTGGAGCAGCAACCCCTCCAGGAGAAAGTCAACAGCTGTGGTCCAGTGGCCATTATGGGTCGGGGAGGGTGGGGGGGGGGAGGTTGGGTGTCCCTCGCATGATTCATCGCTCCCCCCCACCCTGCTCTGAACCCACCATGGTCGCACGTGGTCCGAGCCAACGTGGGCTGCCTGCATTGCACATTGGAAATTCCAAACAGCATGGGAATGGGGCCTTAATAGGCCCTGCAATTGTCACTAATTGGCTGCCCGCTGGGAAGGTGGCAGGCAGCCAATCTGAACTCAAGATGCCCTCATTCAAAATAGGTTGGGATTGGGACTGTGGCGATGAACCGGCATAAAGGCCAGCGCAGCTAAATTGCGCGCCTGCCCACCTCCAATCTGGACCCCAACCACGTTTAAAGATCCAACCCATTAACTCTCTTTCTCTCTCCGCAGATGCTGCCAGACCTGCTGAGTATTTCCAGCATTTTCCGTGTTTATTGTCAAGAGCAAATATAGATAACTCCTTTGACATCACTCAGATATTTGGTAATCTTTTGCCAGTTTTCTTTTATCGTTTCCCAGTTCTCTCCTCCTTTGTTGAAGCTATTGGAGTTCACTGGAGTATGATTCCACCAGTAACAATAGATTTCAGGTACCTCACCCAAGTAACCATTCTTCATGTGTCTGCTCAGAAACTCGAAGGAAGAAGGATAAGTTTGGCAACTTTCAGGAACCTTGGATAACGTGGGACATTGTGAGCCTCGTCAAAAAGAAAAAGGAAGCATTCGTAAGGGCTGGAAGGCGAGGAACAGACGAATCCCTTGACGAATATAAAGACAGTAGGAAGGAACTGAAGCAAGGAGTCAGGAGAGCTAAAAGGGGTCATGAAAAGTCATTGGCAAACAGGATTAAGGAAAATCCCAAGGCTTTTTATACGTATATAAAGAGCAAGAGGGTAACTTGGGAAAGGGTTGGCCCACTCAAGGACAGAGAAGGGAATCTATGTGTGGAGCCAGAGGAAATGGGTGAGGTACTAAATGAGTACTTTGCATCAGTATTCACCAAAGAGAAGGACTTGGTGGATGATAAGCCTAGGGAAGGGAGTGTAGATAGTCTCAGTCATCTCATTATCAAAAAGGAGGAGGTATTGGGTGTCTTGCAAAGCATTAAAGTAGATAAGTCCCCAGGGCCTGATGGGATCAACCCCAGAATACTGAGGGAGGCAAGAGAAGAAATTGCTGGGGCCATGACAGAAATCTTTGCATCCTCATTGGCTACAGGTGAGGTCCCAGAGGACTGGAGAATAGCCAATGTTTTTCCTTTGTTTAAGAAGGGTAGCAAGGATAATCCAGGAAATTATAGGCCGGTGAGCTTTACGTCAGTGGTAGGGAAATTATTAGAGAGGATTCTTCGGGACAGGATTTACTCCCATTTGGAAACAAGCAAACTTATTAGCGAGAGGTAGCATGGTTTTGTGAAGGGGAGGTCGTGTCTCACTAATTTGATTGAGTTTTTTGAGGAAGTGACAAAGATGATTGATGAAGGAAGGGCAGTGGATGTTATCAACATGGACTTCAGTAAAGCCTGTGACAAGGTCCCTCATGGCAGACTGGTACAAAAGGTGAAGTCACACGGGATCAGAGGTGAGCTGGCAAGATGGATACAGAACTGGCTCAGTCATAGAAGACAGAGGGTAGCAGTGGAAGGGTGCTTTTCTGAATGCAGGGATGTGACTAGTGGTGTTCCGCAGGGATCAGTGCTGGGACCTTTGCTGTTTGTAGTATATATAAATGATTTGGAGGAAAATGCAGCTGGTCTGATTAGTAAGTTTGCGGACGACACAAAGGTTGTTGGAGTTGCGGATAGTGATGAGGGTTGTCAGAGGATACAGCAGGATATAGATCGGTTGGAGACTTGGGCAGAGAAATGGCAGATGGGGTTTAATCTGGACAAATGTGAGGTAATGCATTTTGGAAGGTCTAATGCAGGTGGGAAGTATACAGTAAATGGCAGAACCCTTAGGAGTATTGACAGGCAGAGAGATCTGGGCATACAGGTCCACAGGTCACTGAAAGTGGCAACGCAGGTGGATAAGGTAGTCAAGAAGGCATACGGCATGCTTGCCTTCATCGGTCGGGGCATAGAGTATAAAAATTGGCAAGTCATGCTGCAACTGTACAGAACTTTAGTTAGGCCACACTTAGAATGTTGCGTGCAATTCTGGTCGCCACACTACCAGAAGGACGTAGAGGCTTTGGAGAGAGTACAGAAGAGGTTTACCAGGACGTTGCCTGGTCTGGAGGGCATTAGCTATGAGGAGAGGTTGGATAAACTCAGATTGTTTTCACTGGAACGACGGAGGTGGAGGGGCGACATGATAGAGGTTTACAAAGTTATGAGCGGCATGGACAGAGTGGATAGTCAGAAGCTTTTTCCCAGGGTGGAAGAGTCAGTTACTCGGGGGCATAGGTTTAAGGTGTGAGGGGCAAAGTTTAGAGGGGATGTGCGAGGCAAGTTCTTTACACAGAGGGTGGTGAGTGCCTGGAACTTGTTGCCGGGGGAGGTGGTGGAAGCAGGTACAATAGCAATGTTTAAGAGGCATCTTGACAAATACATGAATAGGATGGGAATAGAGGGATACGGACCCCAGAGGTGCAGAAGGTTTTAGTTTAGGCAGGCATCAAAATCGGCGCAGGCTTGGAGGGCTGAATGGCCTGTTCCTGTGCTGTACTGTTCTTTGTTCCTTGTTCAACCTCACTTTCTTGGTGAGAAACCGACAGGATTGAATTGGCCACCCTTATTACATCCTGCCCGATTTTAGTTTTCATTAACTTCAATCGGGACCTGTCAGTTTACCGCCAGATGGGTTAAGTTGAAAGTATCTGTTTCAGAAGGTTGTCCAATCATGAAAGGAATAACAGTCAATTGTAGAACCGTTCCCATTTCGTGTCGCCGCATACACACTTTTTAGCAGGGTTGATTGGGCAGTGATCAGGCCAGGAAACTCAACTGATTTCTTTCGGCCATGGTTTATCATAGCATCCCAACTGTTGCCCATGGCTGTGATTCTGGCATCTTTCTCACCCATTATGATTTCTGTGCATGACAATTAATGGTGGATTTTTCAACTCTTTTTCTAAGGGAATGCCATGGTTATTCTAATATAGCAGGCAAGCATTTTACAGATTTAACTATGATGCATCAAAATATACACAGTATAAGAATGAGCAGATACAGCTTTGCAGCTGATCCTTATTAGTGAATATAGGGTGGACTGTAATTTTTAAAAATAAATTTAAATATGAAGGAAATTATCACTAATTCTTTTTATATTAATCAAGAGGTAAGACGATGGTCATTTTCTGTGTTCTGTTCCATAAAGTCACTTTTAAAAAGTCCCTCTTGAAAAACTCAAGCAATTAAACATGATTGTATTGGACAATCCAGATGTGACAAGTGAAACATTACGTTTAAAATTTTGCTTTGCTTGTTCATTGTGTACTATGTTTTGAATAATTGTGTATAACACATTATGTAATTGCTGGCACCACATGCCAGTCAAGTGATTCTTCATTGAGTAAGTAATAAACAATGGGATAATTTAAAAGGAGAAAATCCTCTCAGAACTGTACCATTAGTCGAGTAAGGATTGGAGGAGGCCTGAACTTAGACATGGTAGGGGCAATTTTTCAACTTAGCTCCTGCAGCAGGGAGCTTTGTGTCCTCATAGCAATTCAAGAACAGACAGTATATGATTTTGCAACAGGAAACTCATGTGCAGTATGCAGCCAAACTTCTGACATACAGGAGTGAATTTTAACATGGTGGAGTGCTGGGTGCAGCTGGAGGGTCAAAACCAGGGAAATATTTAACGCAGTGATTCACTGACTTCAACCCGTGAACTTCCAGGTTTCACGACAGTGCATTAGACTGCTTGTGTGCAACCCCCTTGGGAGAGGTATGTTACCATTAGCACATGTCATTGCTCAATTAGAGCGATATTTACACTGACTTTTACACTGCGTTTAACTTCAGGTCCACTGATTTCCCGGCTTCCTGAAGCTTGCCAGTGAAAGCAAGGTGAGTACACAGCAGCAACAGAATATTAAGGCAATAAATATACAGTACTCACAGCTGCTTTCTTACCTGCTGGTGGCAAAGAGTTTCTTCACAGTACTTTTGCTGAGAGTTGGCTTTCTACACTTTGGAGGTTTGATCTACAATCTGGAGGCTTGATCTACACTTTGAAGGTTTGATCTACAATTTGAAGGTTTGCTCAATCAGATCAGGATGGACACCACTTATTGCTGCCTTACATTAGACCTCAGATGAGAAGTAACATGACCAGCAGCAGTAGTAACCTTCTGTTCCCAGATCTGTACCTACACACCACAAAAGGCAATACCAGGGAGGAGACCAGCAGAGTTGTAATACAGGAGACACTGTCCACAAAAAAAAGGGTTTACAGGCAGAGGCTGAGTTTCCTTGGCATGTCTGCACAGCAGTGTCTCAGGAGGCTCAGGTTGTCTCACCAGATGTTGTCAGACATCTGCAGCTTCCTAGAAGAAGACCTCCTCCCTGCTGAACCAGGTGGCTCACATGCTATTAGTGGATGTCAAAGTTAGCATTGCTCTCAACTTTGTTGCCTATTAATCATTCCAGAGCTCAGCTGCAGACATAGCTAGGATCTCACTGTCTATCGGCCCACAAATGCAATAAGCAAGTGACTAATGGCTTGCTTGGCAGATCTGGCAATTATGTAAACTTTGTCACCAATGATGCTGGTCAGAATTAGTGGGACTCTGACTTCCCACAGATGTAGGGCACCATCCACTGCACACCCGTGGAAATCTGGGCACCCCCTGAACAACAAGGAGCATTTGTCAATCACAAAGGCTTCCACTCCGTCAGTGTGTAGCTGGTGTGAAACCTATAAAAAGCTTTTTATGTAGGGGTGTGTAAGCTTCTTGGGAAACTGTATTGATGGTTTCATGCCGCAGCAGCCTAAGCTCCCTGATGTCTTTGATCTGAAAGCAGACATAAGGAATGGCTGCTCGGCAACAAGGAATGCCGACTTCAAAACTGGTTTATGGCACATGTCAGAAACTGACCACTGAACTCCAACAGTGCTACAATAAATGCCATATCACCACCAGATGTGTGACTGAACAGCAGTGGGCATGCTGAAGATGCATTTCATGGGCCTGGACAGATTTTAAGGCGCCCTTCAGTTTGCACCAAACAGGGTCTACAGAATGGTCATGGTTTGCTGTACTCTGTCCAGTAAAGGGCAGCAGCAAGGCTTGGGCCTGCAGGAGAAACAAAGCAAAGGGCTTAGACTCTTCACAGACAATTCAGAGGAGAAGGAAGAGGTTGAGGTTCATGGTCCCCATCAATTCATTACAGATACAGCACTAAAACAGGCCCTTCAGCCGTAGAGTCTGTGCTGACCATCAACCACCCATTTATACTAATCCTACATTAATCCCATATTCCTACCACATCCACACTTTCCCTCAATTCCCCTTCCACCTATCTATACTAGGGGCAATTTACAATGGCCAATTTACCTATCAACCTGCAGGTCTTTGACTGTGGGAGGAAACCAGAGCACCCGGCGAAACCCCACACAGTCACAGGGAGTACCCAGAATCGAACTCAGGTCGCTGGAGCTGTGAGGCTGCGGTGCTAACCACTGTGCCACCCTTCAAATTCATCATCAAAGATAGAAGACCACTTACGACCCAGCACCCATAAACGGACAAGACAGGAAAGCGGTGAAAAAGAAAAACATTTATATGTGCTAAATAAACAACTGAAACTTAACAACACAACATTTTCAAAGACACCCAAGTGTACACACTTGTGCAACAAGTCAGGATGGTGTGTGACTTGGAGGTGGTGGTATTCCTATGCACCTGTTGTTCTTGTTTTTCTAGGTGGTGGAAGAAACACATGGCTAATCCACTTCTGTCCCAGGTTAGTCTGGCAGGAAGCTGCAGCGGCTTCCCCATTCAGGCCGTTAAGAAAGTCTGGTCCCAATTACATCATCAGGCCCAGCATGAATGTATAAAGAGGAATCCTGCTCGCTTAGGGTGGTGTCCTTATCACCTATTCAGGAGAAGAGGCTGAATTGGAGCAGGATCCTGTCTGCTCCAAGGGCATTTTAATTGCTCATGTGCCCAGTTTCTGGCTTGCAGGTAGCGCAGAGGGACAGAAAAAGAGACAGTATGTTAAGAGAAAGGGAATAAAATAAATGCAAAATAAAATAGTGTAAACTATCCATTGAAACTGGCAAATCCAATGGAATGTAGCAGGTTCCTTCCTGCATCCAAATCAAAAAAGGCCAGTTGTGAAAATCAGTGATAATTTATTGCTCCTGCGACTGCTGGGTCGTAAGTGGTCTTCTATCTTTGATGATGAATTTGAAAACATGAACCCCTCAGGTTCATGTGTAAAATACTGCCTCAAAATGGCAAGGAAATGACTGTCAGGAAATGGGTTATGGCTCAACAAAGTCAGAATTAATCCTATGAGCACTGAAACACTCTATTGCTCATGTCTTCTGGTGGACATGTTTCCCTCGACAGCGTGGGTAAAAATATTCTCAGAAAGGTTGAATGTCAAATAGCATAAGCAGTTAGATTAGATTTGAACTAGCACTCCTAGCTTAGAATGCAGCAGGATCCGTCTTTCAACTGCTGACAGACCTGCTGGGCTTTTCTAGCACTTCAATTTCAGATTCCCAGCATTGAGTATTTTTGAATCTTCCCAAAGTAATGCTACTGGAATCCACAAAAGATTAATAGTCACTTACATCTTGAAGGCTCGCTTTGATGACCAGGTTCCACCCCTCCCCCTCCTTGGTCAGCTCCTCCGGCTCCCCCAACCCCCAGCACCCCCCAGTCATAGATGTAATGACTTTTGATGGGAGTGAAGCCAAAACCTTGTGTGGTCTCCTCCAACCATCTGTTTGCAGCAGACAGTTCTGGTCAGGCTGCTGAATGACCACTTACTACAGATGTCATTGTACTTTACTGTTTTTCAGCAATGGATCATTGGATAAGATTCTTTTAATATGAGAACACAGGGCAGATACAGACATTAAACAAGAAAAAGAAAATGCTTGGCTCTATTTCAGATTGATAATACCAATAGTAATAAAACTTTTAACACCATATTCTTGCCAGGTGCAAGGTTACTTTTTGAAGTAGGCTCTGCTTAACGCAGATCAAAGTTAAAATACTTATGCTGAAATTCATCTGATCTTTCTTTAAAGCACTTGATGTATCATGCAGATGCAAAGAACATCTAGCCACACAAAAGGATTGATTCAGTTTTTCCATGCTTCACCAGCAGTTTTCTTCAGGGAGTTTTGCATGATAGAGTAACCGAGGGGCTGAGATTTCAAAAAGACCATCACAGCTGTGTGATAATTGTATCTGACTGTAGAAGCAGCTCATGTTACAAGTCCATCTCACATTTAAGAGCCTGCTGCACCTCACTTCAATAGCTGTTGGGAGGAAGGGGATGTTGAGAAAGATCGCCAATAAATATGAAATTTTGTTTTTTGTGCATAAAAATAGGACATAAAAAAGTCAAGAGAAAAGTAAATTTGGCCCATCAATGTTCATCTCTTTATTACCCTACATCTAATTTTATAAACTAGCTGCATTTTGAATGCTTCTGTTAGCTTGCCTCCACTAGTCCCCCGGAAGGTTATTTCAAACATTCATTCTTTGAGCAAAGAGTTATTTCTGTTATCAAACAAAGAACAAACAAAGAACAGTACAGCACAGAAACAGGCCATTCGGCCCTCCAAGCCTGCGCCGATCTTGATGCCTGCCTAAACTAACACCTTCTGTACTTCCGGGGCCCATATCCCTCTATTCCCATCCTATTCATATATTTGTCAAGATGTCTCTTAAACGTCGCTATCGTATCTGCTTCCACCACCTCCCCCGGCATCAAGTTCCAGGCACTCACCACCCTCTGTGTAAAAAACTTGCCTCACACATCCCCTCTAAACTTTGCCCCTCGCACCTTAAACCTATGTCCCCTAGTAACTGACTCTTCCAGCCTGGGAAAAAGCTTCTGACTATCCACTCTGTCCATGCCGCTCATATCTTTGTAAACCTCTATCATGTCGCCCCTCCACCTCCGTCGTTCCAGTGAAAACAATCCGAGCTTTTCCAACCTCTCCTCATAGCTAATGCCCTCCAGACCAGGCAACATCCTGGTGAACCTCCTCTGTACCCTCTCCAAAGCCTCCACATCCTTCTGATAGTGTGGCGACCAGAATTGCACGCAATATTCTAAGTGTGGCCGAACTAAGGTTCTGTACAGCTGCAACATGACTTGCCAATTTTTATACTCTATGCCCCGACCAATGAAGGCAAGCATGCCGTATGCCTTCTTGACTACCTTATCCACCTGCGTTGCCACTTTCATTGACCTCTGGACCTGTACGCCCAGATCCCTCTGCTTGTCAATACTCCTAAGGGTTCTGCCATTTACTGTATACTCCCCACCTGCATTAGGCCTTCCAAAATGCATTACCTCACATTTGTCCGTATTAAACTCCATCTGCCATTTCTCCGCCCAAGTCTCCAACTGATCTATATCCTGCTGTATCCTCTGATAATACTCATCATTATCCGCAACTCCACCAACCTTTGTGTCATCCGCAAACTTACTAATCAGACCAGCTACATTTTCCTCCAAATCATTTATAAATACTACAAACAGCAAAGGTCCCAGCACTGATCCCTGCGGAACACCACTAGTCACATCCCTCCATTCAGAAAAACACCCTTCCACTGTTACCCTCTGTCTTCTGTGACTGAGCCAGGTCTGTATCCATCTTGCCAGCTCACCTCTGATCCCGTGTGACTTCACCTTTTGCACCAGTCTGCCATGCGGGACCTTGTCAAAGGCTTTACTAAAGTCCATATAGACAACATCCACTGCCCTTCCTTCATCAATCATCTTCGTCACTTCCTCAAAAAACTCAATCAAATTAGTAAGACATGACCTCCCCTTCACAAAACCATGCTGTCTCTCGCTAACAAGTTCGTTTCTTTCCAAATGGGAGTAAATCCTGTCCCGAAGAATCCTCTCTAATAGTTTCCCTACCACTGACGTAAGCCTCACCGGCCTATAATTTCCTGGATTATCCTTGCCACCCTTCTTAAACAAAGGAACAACACTGGCTATTCTCCAGTCCTCTGGAACCTCACCTGTAGCCAATGAGGATGCAAAGATTTCTGTCAACGCCCCAGCAATTTCTTCCCTTGCCTCCCTCAGTATTCTGGGATAGATCCCATCAGGCCCTGGGGACTTATCTACCTTAATGCTTTGCAAGACACCCAACACCTCTTCCTTATGGATAACGACGTGACCCAGACTATCTACACTCCCTTCCCTAGACTTATCATCCACCAAGTCCTTCTCTTTGGTGAATACTGGTGCAAAGTACTCATTTAATACCTTGCCCATTTCCTCTGGCTCCACACATAGATTCCCTCCTCTGTCCTTGAGTGGGCCAACCCTTTCCCTGGTTACCCTCTTGTTCTTTATATATGTATAAAAAGCCTTGGGATTTTCCTTAATCCTGTTTGCCAATGACTTTTCATGACCCCTTTTAGCCCTCCTAACTCCTTGTTTAAGTTCCTTCCTACTGTCTTTATATTCCTCAAGTGCTTCATCTGTTCCTAGCCTTCCAGTCCTTACAAATGCTTCCTTTTTCTTTTTGACGAGGCTCACAATATCCCGTGTTATCCAAGCTTCCCAAAACTTGCCAAACTTGTCTTTCTTCCTCACAGGAACATGCTGGTCCTGGATTCTAATCAACTGACGTTTGAAAGACTCCTACATGTCAGATGTTGATTTACCCTCAAAGAGCCGCCCCCAATCTAAATTCTTCAGCTCCTGCCTAATATTGTTATAATTAGCCTTCCCCCAATTTAGCACCTTCACCCGAGGACTACTCTTATCCTTATCCACAAATATCATTGTTTAAATTTAATTTTCATTCATTAAATATATGTCTAGTGGTTCTACTTTCCTGGTTTAATTTGAAGTACTGGCCTGGAGTTTTCAGTCAGTGGCAAAGCAAGGGGGCTCACCACTGACCACAAAGTAAGTCTTGATGAGAGATCTCGTGATCGCTCTGGCGAGATTTTCACCTCTATCGCCGTGCAGTGGTACTGCAGCTGATTGCAGTGTCCTTTACTGGGCATTCACAGTGTAGTGTGGAGTGATGTCATCAGGCTGTCCAAGCAGCCAATCATATTAATGTACTTTGAAAGATCCCCAATATGACACTAAAAGCAGTAAAATAAAATCGCATTTAAAAATTTTTATATGGCACAAATTAAAGATTGGGGCATACAGATGGGGTCCAGTTAAAAGGTTAAATATTCTGAAAAAGTTTTTAAAAATATTTTTAAAATTAAGCTTAAAAAATGTACTAATTAATCATTTAACAGCATTCCACGAACATAAAATTATATTTCAGAGTGTCATGAAAGCGCGCATTGTCAAAGGTGGCTTTTAAATCCACCAGCTGGAAACCTGAATTAAACTTATATGAAAAAGAAACAGATAAAAGGTGGCTTTACCAGCAGCTATTTGCATCACTATACCCCACATTCCAATGCATTGAGGTGGAGACAAGTTGTCTGCCGAGTCCCAGCAAGAACAATGATCGAGAGAATCTGAGTGAACTACCTATCCTGCTGCCATCAGCAGGAAATTATAGCTATCACTTGGACATTAAATTGTTGGAGACAAACCACTCAAACCTAATCACCTGAACAATGGGAGCCTGGTTGAGAGAAGGGAATTCCTAGACATGGGATGTTAAAGTTGCAAGAGGGAATATACACTGGTAACCATTATGTTGTATCACTGCATGACAGTCATGTGACATTTCCACCATCTGTGTGCTTAAGCTCTTGTTTTCTCTGCAGCAACCAGACAAGCAGCTAGAGACTGACAGAAGAAGACCCAAGTGGGGTCCCTCCACCCTCTCTCTCTCTCTCTCTTCAGTCCACCTTGCGAGTTTTGAACTCTGCCTGCTGGACGTCACCACCAGGCCTATCACTGCTGCAGAAAGAGACCCTGTGAAGGAAATCATCTGCATTCGCTGTTTCCAGGAGAACCACGGAATCAGCTGTCTACATCTGCCAACCAGAAGCCTCAGGACCACCGAATTCAGCCTGAAGCCAGCCGAGTCACCAACCACCACAGACTGTATACCCGTTTTTATTGCTCCAGACTCTAATCCAACCAATCTATCCTTCCCCACTCTGTAAGCAATTTGTGTATGTGTGTATGAACCTCGAGTGTGTGTGTGTATGTGTGTGAAAGCTGGAGCGTAGTTTATATTTTTACTTAGATCAGTTTAAGTACAATAAATCTAACCTTTTCTTTGTTAAAGTCAAGAAAACCTGTCCAACTGGTTCTTTTTATGATCATAGTATGTAAATAGTTAAGCACTCACTGAATAGGCAAGTATATCCATTTTAAATGAGAAATAAACCTGTTGTGGGCAAACAAGGAGAGTGACACAGGTGTTATGGCCAATTGGGTGATGGCATGGCTTGTTCCCGCTGTTCACCTCCCAACTGACCACAGCAAGTGTTGAATATTAGGTTTTTTTACCCCTTGTGTTTTATTTGTCAAATAAACAGACAGTGACAGGTTTTCTTGTAGGTTTAAAACAGAAGATTAACTATTTATTAAACTATATTCATTCTCGAAATGGCCGCTATGCCATTCACACACACAATCAGTCACACACATACATAAGAATAGATAGAGAGGAAAAGGGTAAATCATTTGAAGTGAAGTAGGTGGTGTTCTTGTTGTATCTTCTTGGCAGACAGTCTCTTTTTAAAGTCACAGATCTGGGTGTTTATAGTTTTCTGGTGGCTCAAACTTCAGACTGGAGGTGGTGGTCACTTTCAGTTCTCTGCTGCAGCAAGTTGAAGTGTAAAATTAGCAGCAGGGCTCTTTGCTTGCCTGGCTGGACTGTCTTTCTGTGATGTTCTTGTGATCTCTCTCTCTTTCTATCTCTCGCCAGAGAGATACATTTTAAGGTAAAAAATCTTACATTAGCCTCTGTTAGGAGACACATGGTCCCCACCCTGTTTTTACCACATAATAGCACAATATGTGGCTATTCACACCTTCTTTGTTTCATAAGAACCCATTCAATTCAATAATGTCTCTTGATGGTTTCAGAATGGGTGTTATGGACACCTCCTAGCTTGGAATGTATTCTTTTGTCCTTAACAGACAGTGAGACAATTTGAATATGCAGGCTAAGTCAGTCACCTTCAGTGGCCATTTTGCAGCACATTGTCCACTATAACTCTTCAGTTTGGTTCTGTATTGTTATCACTGCACTTCTCGATGGCTTGACAAGTTGTTCATCAAAGTTTATTAATCACATCACCATTAAAACCCCAGTTACACCTAATTGAACAAGGTGTAACTTTTTAAGGAGTTTCAAAAATGGGAAAGTTGGCATTCTCGCTGGTCTCATGATTGTCAGCTCTGGTGAGGGGTTCAAAAACGTAGCCTGTATTGGAGCCCTGAGTGACTGACTGGTACTTAGGCTTTCTGCACATGCCTAACATCCTGAAGTTGCAGTCAGTTTCAGAGAGATAATGACAGTGAGCAGTGATAGTTTGCTGACAAACCAACCACTCCCACAAAATCCAGCCCACTATTCTGAGTGTATCTGTGTATCTTGGAATGCTGAGGAAAGTCATTGAGGAATCTTGTAACATCCTTGAATATGGAAGTAGTACCAGAGGACTGGAGCACTTCTGCTCAAAAAGAGAGAAAGGGATAAACCAGGTAATTGTAGACCTATGGTAGTGGATAAGCTTCTAAGGGCGGCACAGTGGCGCAGTGGTTAGCACCGCAGCCTCACAGCTCCAGCGACCCGGGTTCAAATCTGGGTACTGCCTCTGTGGAGTTTGCAAGTTCTCCCTGTGTCTGTGTGGGTTTCCTCCGGGTGCTCCGGTTTCCTCCCACAGCCAAAAGATTGCAGGTTGATAGGTAAATTGGCCATTATAAATTGCCCCTCGTATAGGTAGGTGGTAGGGGAATATAGGGACAGGTGAAGATGTGGTAGGAATATGGATTAGTGTAGGATTAGTACAAATGAGTGGTTAATGGTTGGCACAGATTCGATGGGCCGAAGGGCCTGTTTCAGTGCTGTATCTCTAAATCAAAATCTAAATCAAATCAAAACAGGGTAAAGTTCATATCTAGAAAGTCATGCATTAATTCGAGACAGCCAACATTGATTTATAAAAAGGTGAACTGTGCTAACAGATTTAATAAATTTCTTTGAGGAATCAACAAAATGTATCAATAAAGGAAATGCTATAGAGGTTGTGGATAAGCACTATTAAAAGGTGAAAAATAAAGTACCACCTCGGAGACATGTTGTTAAAATTAAGAAACACCGTACTAAAGGCCTCAATTTTAAGTTTGCTGGGAGCAGGGGGTTCCAAGTGTGCACAGGAAACCCAAAAGTAAGTTCAGTGTATCCATCAGTGGCTTTTTAACTCAGCCAACACATTATCACTTACTTCCAGGTTTCTGGTCCAAACAGCAGCAGCAGGTATGATGTGGACCTGCAGGATACAATCTCAGCTCCATTTTTAAAGGGAAAATCCAAACATGCAAGCTAAACGAGTTGGAGTTGGCTGTCAGAGAATTAGAAAGGAGAGAATGGAGTCCAGACAGACAAAGACTGTGCCCCGCCTCAGTGATGCCTCCCTCAATATGCTGCTGGGGGTTATGTGGAGTAGGAGATAAATACTCTTCCCTAGCAATGGGAGGAAGAAGCCTGCTACTCAGACCAAGACGACATGGTTAGAGATTGCAAAGGAGGTCAACAGCAGGAGTGCAGTGCCATACTTCTGGATTCAATGCTGAAAGCGGGTCAGGAAAGATGAGTACAATTGCGTATTCACCTACATTCTGCTGTGTTCATCACACCAACACCTCACTCTACCTTCTCAAGCCGACTCCATCACATCATTCCTCACACCCACTTTTCTTGCAGGTGCTCCCATCCTTCTCCTTCTATGCATTAGCTCATATCCCCATCTATATTTCCACCACTCCCATTCACCCTCATCCTTTAGCAGCATCATGCCTCTCCTTCACAGTCATCCTCACCAAATACACATTATCTATCAGATGAACATATACCAATGTACTCACTCATAGGTTTCCCCTTTTTGATCCTTGCAGGAGAAGAGAATACGGAACAACAGGGAGAGAGAGAGAACCAGAAGGGGCCCTCCACAGATCACGCAGCTCACAACGGCAGAGGAGTAGGTGCTGGAAATATGTGGAGTTATGGCATCCTGGCTGTAGGAGATGAGACACAGGGAGCTCCCAGCTACCTGGTGATACAATTAAATAAAAGCCATCAACATGTCACATGGTAATCTGTCATGTTGACTTTGTTTCAACAGTGAGTGAAAAAGGTTCACCTTTATAATGAACATGCAACATTCTTACCTTGCCAAGACAAATGAATCTCTTTTATCTCCCACAGGGCCTTTACATGTACAGCATGAGCTGGTGGGCGTGGCGGGTGACAATCCCCAGAGGAACTGATTCCTTCTGAGGTTGCACCATCACAGGACACATTCAGACCATGCACCAGCTCAGACATTCACACTTCATTGGGACCAATGAGCAAGAGCAGTAGAGTCAGGCACAGCAGTGGAGAGTTCACATCAGAGAGCACAGCTCAGCTGGAAACAAATGCTGTACCCTGTGAGCTATCGATGAAGAGGAGAATCATTGAACAGCAACAGACAATGCATAATTCACTGACCGGCCTTCAAAGTAAGACTCACCACAATTTGATTTTATTCATTCATAGGATGTGGGTGTCACTGGCAAAGCCAGCATTTATTACCCATCCCTAATTGCCTTTGAGAAGGTGGTGTTGAGCTGCCTTCTTGAATACAACTGAGTGGCTTGCTAGGTCATTTCAGAGGGCAATTAAGAGTCACACATTGCTGTGAATCTGAAGTTGCATATAGACCAGATAAGGTAAGGACACCAGATTTCCTTCCCTAAAGGACATTAGTGAACTCGATGGGTTTTTACAACAATCTGGTCGTTTCATAGTCATCATTATTGATACTAGCTTTTTATTCCAGGTCTTATTTAAATAGTTGAATTGAAATTCCCGAGCTGCCTTGGTGGGATTCAAATTCATGTCTCTGGATCATTAGTCCGGGTTCTGGATTCCTAGTCCAATACCATAATCATCATGCTACCATACTGAGAGATTGGAGGAGCCCACTTCAAGCATGTCACAGGCCACTGAGATGGTGTCTTCTTCCATGGACAGAGTGGCCACCGCCATGGACCTTCAAATATTCCAATCAAATGAGTCCATATGTGCCTTTAACACCTCTGTGCAGACTCTGGATGACAACATGCCTTCCACCTTAGATAGTTTGACAGCTACTTTAGCCTTCAGTTGCCAGGGCCACACTGATCTGCACCAAAGTGCTCTCCAGCACACTGATAGCAGTGAAGTGTAGCTGCGCCATGAGAGTGATGATGGTGAAAGGGTTCATGGATGTGGGGACGTCAGTCAAAGTGTTTCCACTTCTCACCCACAACCCATTTCTTAGTCAGTAGCCTTTTCTCCCGATGGCCAACTCTGGCCTGCATAGACAGTCTTTGACAGGGCTTTCACAGGATCCATAATCCAGAAGACATTGGCCACAAGTCACAAGCATCTCAGCAGTAAGAGCAGAGATCTGAACAGCCTGTATCTACCTCTACTGAAGCCACACAGGTTGCATCATGTATGAGTACCAGAAAAAGGAAGAGTAGGACTTTGTCGTTACATAAGGGAATGAACATGGGTGACTGAGAAAATGTTGGTTTGATAAGTGTCACACTCACACAAGTAACAGTTATGAACTAAAGTGAACTGTAAAAATGAACTGATAAACTAAACTCCAAAAAATTGACACAATTTGACTGCAGACAAGATGGAGTAATAGGTCAGATGACCTCTCCTATACTGCAAATATGCATGGTGACTGTTGGAAATGAAACCCATCATCACATCTGGACTAGCTCTGGGGAAGGCACATTAAAGTGCTAAATAGCCCATGCAATGCTAAATGGTTCCTATCTTCAAGAATTGGGTTGACAAAGGCCTTTGCAGACAGGAAGACTCCAGATTCAAAGCCAATATAATGGTTGGAACTTAATACCACTTTGTCCAGATAAGACACATTCAAACCACATTGTGTAACAATGGCCAGCTGTTCAAAGACTTTGGGCTGAATTTTGTTTTCCCTCTGCCACAAGTGGCGGCTGGTAGAAAAATGGCAGCCCGCATGAACGGGCAGTGAGCTGCCACGCTGCCCCAATCGTGCACATGGCGGCTCATTTAAATATGCAGGTGGGCCACCGCACCTCCCCCCCGCCGCCCCCCACCAATCACATGGCAGGGCGGCCTCAGCGATGCCGTGAATGGTGTCAGCTGCCTCTGTGCAGGTGCTGGTGCCATTTTTAAAGGGCTGCTAGACCTTCCCAGAGACTGCAGAGTTGAACCCCATACCCCACCCCCGACAACTACACAACAAATAATTGTACACCTGTACGCCCCCTCAAAACACTTAGATTTCAGGAACAAAAACAAGAAATGCTGGAATCACTCAGCAGGTCTGGCAGCATCTGTGGAAAGAGAAGCAGAGTTAACGTTTCGGGTCAGTGACCCTTCTTCGGAACTGACAAATATTAGAAAAGTCACAGATTATAAACAAGTGAGGTGGGGGTGGGGCAAGAGATAACAAAGGAGAAGGTGCAGATTGGACCAGGCCACATAGCTGACCAAAATGTCACGGAGCAAAGGCAAACAATATGTTAATGGTGTGTTGAAAGACAAAGCATTAGTACAGATTAGGTGTGAATACACTGAATATTGAACAGCAGCAAGTGCAAACCTGAAGAAAAACAACCTGAAAAAAATAGTGGGTAAGCAAACTGAACAAACTAAGATGAAATGAAATAAATGCAAAAAAAGATTGTAAAAAATGTAAAAAGGAATGTAAAAAAAGGAAGAAAAAATAACTAAAAATGAAAGTAAAACGGGGGGCTGTCATGCTCTGAAATTATTGAACTCAATGTTCAGTCCGGCAGGCTGTAGTGTGCCTAATCGGTAGATGAGATGCTGTTCCTCCAGCTTGCGTTGATGTTCACTGGAACACTGCAGCAATCCCAGGACAGAGATGTGAGCATGAGAGCAGGGGGGAGTGTTGAAATGGCCAGCAACCGGAAGCTCAGGGTCCTGCTTGCGGACTGAGCGGAGATGTTCCGCAAAGCGGTCACCCAGTCTGCGCTTGGTCTCCCCAATGTAGAGGAGACCACACTGTGAGCAGCGAATACAGTATACTACATTGAAAGAAGTACAAGTAAATCGCTGCTTCACCTGAAAGGAGTGTTTGGGGCCTGGGATAGTGAGGAGAGAGGAGGTAAATGGGCAGGTATTACACCTCCTGCGATTGCAGGGGAAGGTGCCCTGGGACGGGGACGAGGTGGTGGGGGTAATGGAGGAGTGGACCAGGGTGTCGCGGAGGGAACGATCCCTTCGGAATGCTGACAGGGGAAGGGAGGGGAAGATGCGACTGGTAGTGGCATCACGCTGGAGGTGGCGAAAATGGCGGAGGATGATCCTTTGGATATGGAGGCTGGTGGGATGAAAAGTGAGGATAAGGGGAACCCTGTTGCGGTTCTGGGAGGGAGGGGAAGGGGTGAGGGTAGAGGTGCGGGGAATGGGTCGGACACGGTTGAGGGCCCTGTCAACCACAGTGGGGGGAAATCCTCGGTTGAGGAAAAAGGAGGTCATATCAGAAGCACCGTCATGGAAGGTAGCATCATCAGAGCAGATGCGTCGGAGACGGAGAAGCTAGGAGAATGGAATGGAGTCCTTACAGGAGGTAGGGTCTGAAGAAGTGTAGTCGAGGTAGCTGTGGGAGTCAGTGGGCTTATTGGTAGACAACCTATCCCCAGAGATGGAGACAGAGAAGTCGAGGAAGGGAAGGGAAGTGTCAGAGATGGACCATGTAAAGGTGAGAGAAGGGTGGAAATTGGAAGCAAAGTTGATAAAGTTTTCTAGTTTGGGGCGGGAGCGGGGGCGGGGTTGACCTCTCCCCCCTCCATAACACTTAGATAGCAGAGTTGCCTTCTTCCCACCACCCACCCCCCACAACTGCACAAAGTGCAGAGGTCACTCCTTCCCCCTCCCCCCCCACCCCCACACTACAACTGCAGAGTTGCTCCTGTTTCCTCCGTCCACCACTGCACTAAAAATCCTAAGTACCCCCCTTCCCCACCTTGGAGGCACCAGTTTTCCCTGGATGCAAAAGTGAAGGTGTGTGAGTGCTGCCCGTCGCACTGAAGGTCCAAACTGCAGGTAAGATAGTAAGGAGTTTTATTTAACTGTATTCAGAACCTTGGTTTAAATATTTAAAGTTGGGTCCCGTCGCAGAGTGGTGGTGGAGGGGGGAGGAGTGGCGGCTGTCATGGAGCTTGCCGCCACAAGGAAGATTGAGCCCGGCAATCCCAGCATTGGTCTACATGGTGGGCCACTGCCGCTCCGACCTTCCGGCACTACCAACCACTACCACCCTCCGTCCCCAACCACGGAGCCCAATGTCAGGAGCTGAAAACAATTCAACCTATTGTATGAACACACCAGGGGAGAGCATCCATGGTCACTTGAACGAAGCCAAGCCTAAAGAGGTTTTTTCTTTAAAAAAAGAGCTCTCTGAAAGACAGAAACAGAAAGCAAGCCAGCCAGGAAGCTGAGAGTTCCATTCCAGCCAAGAAGAAGACCCTGCCTGTAACATCTTTAAACCACAGAGGCAGAGACTGCAAGATGACCTTGAAAACTCCCCACCTGAGAAATCGTAACAGGATTCTCACTGTCGACTTGGATTGAATCTTCACCAGAGGAATCTGCAATACTTCAGTGAACTAAAAAAAGGAATACCAGGCCTGCACCGCTGCTAAAAAAAATTCCTCCTAGAAAACCAAGAAGGTTTCAAAGTGAACTCTTTTTACAGCAATCAGACTTAAATACATGCAATCCTCTAATCACTATCTCTTCTTATGTGAATGCATGTGTGAGTGGGTGAGGTTGCAAATATTTTTCGGGTATTGTTTAATTAATAATTTATCTCTCTTTTAGTCCTATGAGAAACCTGTCAATTGTCTGTTTATTTGACCTCCAAGACACACAGGGTCCAAAACAATAGATTTTTAAAAAAACACGGTCTATGGTCAGTTGAGAGGTAAAAAGTGCAAGTCATCCACACCATCACCCCCCTGTCTGTAACATAAGCTTTTTATTCTTTATTTAGTTCACATAATTGTTATTATTTTTCACCACTTTCCCATCTTGTCCTTTCTTAGGTGCTGGGTAGTAAGTGACCTTCTAACTTGTTTGATGATGATTGGGAAGACATGAAAGGAGACCAATGGAGGTGGAGGTGGGAATTTCAAGGGGTGATTGTTTGTTTGCAGGACTGCATTATGACAGTGTCATTGTGGGAGTGGGGGAAAGGGGGTAAGAGTGGCTGTTGCATTTTCTGGCTCCATAGGCCCACTGCTGTAATTTAAATGAACTGTGCATAATAAACGCATTCATTAATAAATGAATTGCTGGCATCTCAGGCAGCAATGTGATCAGCTAGGGGTGCATCACCCTCATAAGAACATAAGAAATAGGAGCAGGAGTAGGCCATTCGGCCCCTCAAGCCTGCCCTACCATTCAATAAGATCATGGCTGATCTGCCCCAGACCTCAACTGCTCTTTCGTGCCAGCTCCTCATAGCCCTCAATTCCCTGATATTTCAAAAATTGATCTCCCTCCTCTTTAAATACTTTCAGTGATCTAGCCTGCACAACTCTCTGGGGTAGTGAATTCCAGACATTCTGAGAGAAGAAATTCCTTTGCATCTCAGTTTTAAATGAATGTCCCCTTATTTTGTAACTATGCCCCTAGTTTGAGATTCCCCCACTAGTGGAAACATCTTCTCAACATCTACCCTGTTAAGCTGCCTCAGAATCTTGTACATTTCAATAATATCACCCCTCATTCTTCTAAACTCTAATGAATAAAGGCTTAACCTGTTTAGCCATTCTTGATAAGGCAACCCCTTCATCCCAGGAATCAGCCTAGTGAATCTCTTTTGAACTGCCTCCAATGCCAGTATATCCTTTCTTAAATACGGGGACCAAAACTGTACACAATACTCCAGATGCAGCCTCACCAACACCCTGTACAGTTGGAACAAGACTTCCTTATTTTTAAACTCCAAACCCCTAGCAATAAAGGCCAAAATTCAATTTGCCTTTTAATTACTTGCTGCACCTGCATGCTAACATTGTGTGTTTCATGCACAAGAACACCCAGATCCCTCTGTGCTGCACTTTTTTGGAGTATCTCTCCTTTTAAATAATAGCCTGCCTTTTGAATCTTCCTACCAAAGTGCATGATCTCACATTTGCCTACATTAAACTCCATCTGCCAAGTTTTTTCCTACTCACTCAACCTATCTATATCCCTTTGCAGATTCCCTCTGTCCTCATCACAACATGTCCTCCCACCTATTTTTGTATCGTCAGCAAATTTGGATATATTACACTCTGCCCCCTTCTCCAAGTCATTAATAATGATAGTAAATAATTGACTGATCCTTGTGACACTCCACTAGTTACATCTTTCCAGCCTGAAAAAGACCCATTAATCCTGACTCTGTCTTCTGTGAGTTAACCAATCTTCAATCCATGATAATACATTACCCCCAATACTGTGAGCTCCTAGCTTGTGCAATAATCTTTTATGTGGCACCTTATCGAATGCCTTCTGGAAATCTAAATACACTACATCTACAGGTTTTCCTTTATCAACTCTGCTTGTTATATCCTCAAAGAACTCTAGCAAATTTGTCAAACATGATTTCCCTTTCACAAAACCAGGTTGACTCTGTTTGATGGCATCAAGCTTTTCTACATGTTCTGCTATTTCTTCCTTTCTTATGGGCTCTAGCATTTTCCCAACAACTGATGTTAGGTTGACTGGCCTATAGTTTCCTGTTTTTTTGTCTCCCTCACTTCTTGAACAGGGGTGTCACATTAGCAGTTTTCCAATCTGCACGGACCCTCCCGGAATCCAATGAGTTCTGGAATATTTTGACCAATGCCTCCACTATCTTTGCAGCCACATCCTTTAAAACCCTTAGATGCAGGCCATCAGGTCCTGGCAACTTGTCTGCCTTTGGTCCCATTAGTTAGTCAAACACTTTGTCCCTCGTGATAGAGACTGTTACAAGATCTTTCCTCACATTAGCTCCTTGCTTATCTTATATCTGTGGGATGTTTATAGTGTCCTCACCTACTCCTGCTCGTCTTCTTCCTCCTCCTCCTCAGAATCTCTGCAGGATCCAAGGCTGGTTGTTGTGCAGGGCACAGCGCACCACAACCATTCTGGAGACCCTGGCCGGTATCTGCTGAAGAGCACCTCCAAATCTATCGAGACACCTGAAGTACATCTTCAGCATGCTGATGACCTGTTCAATCACTCAGCTAGTGGTCATCAGGCATTCATTGTAGTGCTGTTGAACTTCAGTGTTGGAGTGACTGACAGGTGTGATGAGCCAGGTTTGCGTGGGTATCCTTGTCACCTAGCAGCCACCCCTTAAATCTGCTTCCACGTCCAAAGAGATCAAGGAGCATGCACTACTGCAGGACTATAGCATTATGCCAACTGCCCAGAATATTGCACATACCTGCATAAATATCTTTCTGTGGGTTGCACACCAGTTGTCCATTGATGGAGTGGCAGTCATTGTGGTTGACAAATACTCCTTTGGGAGCTTCTGCATTGCCATGTGTGTGCAGTCAATAGTGCACGGCACTGGCAGAAGTCAGCCAAAGCTGCAATGCCAAGTACCCACTCATTCTGACTGGCACCATAGCAGGCAAAATTGACACAATTGCCAGCCCTGGAAAACAGTGAGTGACCTAATCTGTGCATTTGAGTATGGCTGACTGGGAAATCCTGGGCATATATGTAGCAGAGCCCTGGAAGGATCCAGAGGTGAAAAAAGTGCTGAGGGCTATCTTGAATCTGAAAGCTACTGGTAATGCTTAGCCAGCAGGTCAAGCAGGCAGCTGGCCTTTTCTAGGAAGCTTCAGATGTCAACCACCTCCTGATGCGACACCCTGAGATCATGATACTCTGCTGTTCAGACATGTCAAGAAATCTTGGCCTGTGCCAGTAGACCCTGTTTCATTGGTAGTGCCTTGTATGAGCTGCCTCTCTCTGCTGGTTGCCTCTATGCTGCTCTCCTCTCTTCTGTGCAGCAACAGGTCTGTGACCAGCAGGCCATGGGTACTTTTGCTGGTCTGCTTGGTCCTTATCTGAGATCCAATCTAAGGCAGCACAGGCAGCACTAATCCTGATGTAAGAGAACAAACCTCCAAAGTGTTGAAAGTAACCTCTCAGCAAAAGTGCCCTGAACAAACCCTTCCCCACTAGCAGGTAAGAAAGCAGTTGTGAGTATTGAGTAATTATTGGAATATTTGCCTGAGATTGTTTAAGGTTCCTCAATTTAAAAGGGCATGAGAGAAAAATTGAAGCGGGCTAAGTGGATGGCTCTTTTCAAAAAGCGGTACCGATGCAATGGGCTAAATTTTTTTTTTAAATTTCCAAAATATACTTTATTCATAAAAATCTGTAAAAATTACATTCCCAAACAGTTTAAAACAGCATCAAGTCAAAAAATACAAACAGTGCAAAGGTGATCAGTTTCCTTCTATACAATCATGAGTTGCCTCATAACCCTTCCATTTCATTGTCTTGCCGTATACATTTTTACATTTACAGCACACAAAATTTCTCCGATACAGTTCGAGGGGTTTCCCATGGATCCAGCCCCTCAGTTCTGCTTGGTGGGGGGACCTTACACTGTGGTCTTTCCCCACTGAGCCTTTGCTGCGGCTGCCCCAAGCTTTAGTGCGTCCCTCAGCACGTAGTCCTGGACCTTGGAATGTGCCAGTCTGCAACATTCGGTCGTGGACAACTCTTTGCGCTGGAAGACCAGCAAGTTTCGGGCAGACCAAAGGGCGTCTTTCACCGAATTGATAGTCCTCCAGCAGTAGTTGATGTTTGTCTCGGTGTGCGTCCCTGGGAACAGCCCGTAGAGCACAGACTCCTGTGTTACAGAGCTGATGCAATGGGTTAAATGGCCTCCTTCTGTGCTGCAAGATTCTATGTTTCTATGCCATTTAGTAACTTACACACCTCAGTACAGTTCCTTCTTAACCTCTTCTTGGAGATTGTAGAGCTTCAGGCCATGATTTTTAATCCTCCACTGGTCAAATACTGGGGTTTAGGTAGGGAGGGGGTAGTTAAGATAAGGGCAGCAATTTACCAACTGTGATCCCACTGCCTTACCACTATATCCTGATATTAACTTGCTTCTTTGAGCAGGCAAGCAGGACACCCACAGAAAGGCAGCTTTTAAATATGCAGATCAGGTCCCAATGATGTCATCAGATCCAAATGTGATTTAAATTGGAGGACTTCGCAGAGGACCAGTGATAGCCTCCCATTGGCCAAACCTGTCAAGAACCAAGGGTTAAAATCTACCTGCCCCTCGAAGCCATGGGTCATCGAGTCATTGTTACACAGCACAGAAACAGGCCCTTCGGCCCATCATGCCTGTGCCGGCTATCAAGCACCTAACTATTCTAATCCCATTTCCTGCACTTGGCCTGTAGCCTTGTATGCTATGACATTTCAAATGCTCATCGACCTACTTCTTAAATGTTGTGGGGGTTCCTGCCTCTACCACCCCTTCAGGTAGTCTGTTCCAGATTCCAACCACCCTCTGGGTGAAAACATTTTTCCTCAAATCCCCTCTAAACCTCCTGCCCGTTACCTTAAATCTATGCCCCCTGGTTATTGATCCCTCCACTAAGGGAAAAAGTTTCTTCCTATCTATCCTATCAATGCTCCTCATAATTTTGTATACCTCAATCAGGTCCCCCCTCAGCCTTCTCTGCTCGAAGGAAAACAACCCTAGCCTTTTCAGTATCTCTTCATAGCTGAAATGCTCCAGCCCAGGCAACATCCTGGTGTTGCAACCTCTCCAGTGCAATCACATCCTTCCTTTAGTCAGGTGACCAGGACTGTACACAGTACTCCAGCTGTGGCCTAACTGGTGTTTTATACAGCTCCATCATAACCTCCCTGCTCTTATATTCAATGCCTTGGCTAATAAAGGCAAGTATCCCATATGCCTTCCTAACCACCTTATCTACCTGTGTTGCTGCCTTCAGTGATCTATGGACAAGTACACCAAGGTCCCTTTGACTCTGCTAGGGTCCTACCATCCATTATATATTCCCTTGCCTTGTTAGTCCTCCCAAAATGAATCACCTCACACTTCTCAGGATTAAATTCCATTTGCTACTGCTCCGCCCATCTTACCAGCCCATCCATATCGTCCTGTAATCTAAGGATTTCCTCCTCATTATTTACGACACCACCAATTTTCGTGTCATCTTCACATATAAGTCATTAATGTACACTATAAACAACAAAGGTCCCAGCACCGATCCCTGCAGTACACCACTGGTCACAGGCTTCCACTCGCAAAAACAACCCTCGACCATCATCCTCTGCCTCCTGCCACTGAGCCAATTTTGGATCCAATTTGCCAAATTGCCATGGATCCCATGGGCTCTTATCTTCTTGACCAATCTCCCATGCGGGACCTTATCAAAAGCCTTACTGAAGTCCATGCAGACTATATCAACTGCCTTACCCTCATCTACACATCTAGTCACCTCCTCAAAAAATTCAATCAAGTTTGTTAGACACGATCTCCCCCTGACAAAGCCATGCTGACTATCCCTGATTAATCCCTGCCTCTCCAAGTGGGGATTAATCCTGTCCCTCAGATTTTCTTCCAATAGTTTTACGACCACTGATGTTAGATTGACTGCTTTGTCCCTGCTACCCTTCTTTAATAATGGTACCACATTCGCTGTCCTCCAGCCCTCTGGTACCTCTTCTGTGGCCAGGGAGGATTTGACAATTTGTATCAGAGCCCCTGCTATGCCTCACATAGCAGCCTGGGATACATCTCTTCAGGGCCTGGGGATTTATCCACTTTTAAGCCCCTAAAACAGCTAATACTTCCTCCCTTTCAATGCTAATTTGTTCAAGTATATCACAATCCCCCTCCCTAATCTCTGCACCTACATCATCCTTCTCCATAGTGAACACAGATGAAAAGTAATCATTTAAAACCTCACCTATGTCCTCCGGTTCCACAAACAAATTGCCACTTTAGTCCTTAATGGGCCCTATTCTTTCCCTCGTTATCTTCTTGCCCTTAATATACGGATAAAATGCGTTGGGATTTTCCTTTATCTTGCCCGCCAGTGTTTTTCATGTCGCCTCTTCGCTGTCCTAATTATTTTTTTAAATACCCCCCTACACTTTCTATATTCCTCGAGGGCCTCCACTGTTTTCAGCGTTTTGAATCTGCCATAAGCCTCCTTTATTTTCCTTATCCAATCCTCTATATCCCTTGACATCCAAGGTTCCCTGGACTTGTTGGTCCTCCCCTTCACCTTTACGGGAGTATGTTGGCTCTGAACTCTCACTATTTCCTTTTTGAATGACTCCCACTGGTCTGATGTAGGCTACAAGTAGCTGCTGCCAGTCTACATTGGCCAGATCCTGTTTAATCATATTGAAATCAGCCATCCCCAAATTCATTAATTTCATTTCCGTCCTTTGTCCTTTTCTATAACTACCTTAAATCTTACAGAGTTATGGTCACTATACCCGAAATGCTCCTCCACTGACACTTCTACTCCTTGTCCAGCTTCATTCCTTAGGATTAAGTCCAGTACTGCCCCTTCTCTTGTAGGACTTTCTACGTGCTGGCTCAAAAAGCTCTCCTGTATGCACTTTAAGAACTCTGCCCCCTTTAAGCCTTTTACAGTAAGACTATGCCAGTTGATATTAGGTAAGTTGAAATCCCCTACTACTATTACCCTATTATTGTTAAACTTGTCTGAGATTTGCCTACAAATCTACTCCTCTATCTCTCCTGACTGTTTGGAAACCTGTAGTACACTCCCAGCCAAGTGATTGTCCCCTTTTTGTTTTTAAGTTCTTCCCATTTGGCCTCATTTGAGGAACTTTCTAAGATATCATCCCTCCTTACTGCAGTAATTGACTCCCTGATCAACAGTGCAATGCCACCTCCTCTTTTACTCCCTTCCCTGTCATGCCGGAAGATTCTATACCCTGGAATATTGAGCTGCCAGTCCTGCCCCTCCCTCAAGCATGTCTCTGTGATTGCAATAATATCATATCCCCATGTGTTAATCAATATCCTCAATTCATCTGCCTTACCAGTAAGACACCTTGTGTTAAATTAGATGCAATCCAGTCTTGCGTTGTTCGCTTGTGCCTTAACAGGTCTATATTTGCACTGCCTTCCAGACTGACTCAGTTTCTCTTCTATATTTGACTGTGCATCACCCCTTACTGTACCTCCACTCTGTATCCCATCCCGCTGCCAAATTAGTTTAAACCCCCCACAGCAGCACTCGCAAACCTCCCAGCAAGGATGTTGGTCCCGCTTCGGTTCACGTGCAACCTGTCCAACTTGTCCAGGACCCACCTTTGCCAGAAACAGACCCAGTGATCCAGGAAACTAAAGCCCTCCCCCCTGCACCATCTCTTCAGCCACGCATTCACCTGCTCTATCCTCCTATTCCTATACTCGTGGCGGAAGGGGCTGGTAAAATTCTGCGTGGAGAGGCCCACCTCAACGTTGAGAAGGGCCCGCTGCATATTAGCAGCTGCGGGGGGACCTTGGTGCGGCCCTCCTGTTGCCTGGCGGTGGGTCCTTCATCTCCATATGTAAATTAACATTAATGATATTCAAATTAACTTACCTGCAGGCGGCGGCCGTCCCACGCTGATATTACGGCCTCAGTTTGGCCTTCGCGTGCCTTTGGAACTCCACACAGAATTCCAAGGTGAGAACCAGGTGGGGAGGGGTGAGGAGTAAAATTTTCAGGGTGGGAGGAGTGCAGGTACAGGGAAAACAATTTTGATTGGATGTGGGAATGGTGGTAAGGGGTTGAAGGGCAAATCTAAAGAGGTTGGGAGAGAAAGTGCAGGTTGGTAGGTCCATTACTTGTCCCCTTCCCTGGAAGGGTTACACCTGGACAGGACTGGGACTGATGTCCTCGGGGGAGCATTTGCTAGAGTGGTTGGGGAGGGTATAAACTAAAATGGCAGGGGGATGCGAACCTTTGCAAGGAGTCAGAGGAGGGAGGATCAAAGGCAGAACAAAAGACAGTAAGGGGAATAACAAAAGTGAAAGGCAGAGAAATCAAGGGCCAGAATCTAACAGGGCCACAGTGAAAAATAGTGAGAAGGGGACAAGTAATGTTAAAAAGACAAGCCTTAAGGCTTTGTGACTTAACGCACGGAGCATTCACAAAAAAGTGGATGAATTACTCGCGCAAATAGATGTAAATGGGTATGATAGAGTCGGGATTACGGAGACATGGCTGCAAGGTGACCAGGGATGGGAAATGAACATCCATGGCTAATGCATGGCAGATGCAGTATAATATGGATAAATGTGAGGTTATCCACTTTGGTAGCAAAAACAGGAAGGCAGATTATTATCTGAACGGCTACAAACTGAGAGAGGGGAATATGCAGCAAGACCTGGATGTTCTCGTACACCTTCACTGAAGGTAAGCATGCAGGTCCAACAGGTGGTAAAAAGGGCAAATGGTATGTTGGCCTTCATAGCGAGAGGATTCGAGTACAGGAGCAGGGATGTCTTGCTGCAATTATACAGGGCCTTGGTGAGGCCACACCTGGAATACTGTGTGCAGTTTTGGTCTCCTTATCTGAGGAAGGATGTTCTTGCTACAGAAGGAGTGCAGGAAGGTTTACCAGACTGATTCCTGGGATGGTGGGACTGACGTATAAGGAGAGATTGAGTCGGTTAGAATTATAATCGCTGGAGTTCAGAAGAGTGAGGGGGGATCTCATAGAAACCTATAAAAGTCTAACAGGACTTGACAGGGAAGATGCAGGAAGGATGTTCCCGATGGTGGGGAAGTCCAGAACTAGGGGTCATAGCCTAAGAGTACGGGGTAAACCTTTCAGGACTGAGATGAGGAGAAATTTCTTCACCTAGAGAGTGGTGAGACTGTGGAATTCACTACCACAGAAAGCAGTTGAGGCCAAAACATTGTATGTTTTCAAGAAGGAGTTAGATATAGCTCTTGGGTCTAAAGGGATCAAAGGGTATGGGGTGAAAGCGGGAACAGGCTACTGAGTTGGATGATCAGCCATGATCATAATGAATGGCGGAGCAGGCACAAAGGCCCGAATGGCCTACCCCTGCTCCTATTTTCTATATTTCTATGTTTCTATAGTAATAACGTTTCTTTTTCTGCTAATGTCCTGTAAAAAAACATTGCAAGGGATGGGAAAGGGCCTCCATTATGTGTGTAATTTTTATTAAATAATCCTTCACAATATTCCTTTAAAAATGTAAATTTCTCGATGATAAAATTCAGGCCCAAATCTTAGTCTAGATATCTTCTCTTTGGTAAAATTCAGTTTTCCTTGTGAGCCATGAGGAGCAGGAGTGTTCTTCGGGCCATACAAGGAAACCTTGTTCTCCTTTGCCCTTGAATTCCTATCCCTTCCCCTCATTGCTATCCCCCAAGCAGGAACCATGCCTGGGAGTCTTTGGCTTCCAATTCCTCCTGCCTGAATTCCTGCTACCGCCTGCGGGCCAGGTACTGAAAATGGCCTGTCTCAGGCATTTATTGAAATTAGATAATTCTCTGGGCCTTGACATCTCTGATCATTCTGGGTGCACCACCTGCTTTGGGGTTTGTGCAGACCATTTTTGCACCTTTCCTGTTAAAACCAGGGCCTCAGTTTCTTAAATCTTTCCTCATAAAATTCATTTCCTTATACTTGGAGTCAGTTTTTCTGCTCCTTGCAGATGTCAGGCCTGCCCACTCATGATTCTTTCGTGGCCCCATGGCCTAAGCAATGGTTGTCACTGAAAGGTAGTTTTTTTTTTAAAGTAATTTAAACAAACGTTCCTGTGTAGCCAGCTGGAGGGCTCCTTCTGGCTCCTTTGCCCTCTTGATGGCCACTGACAACCCATGCTCAGTCCCCCTGTCATTCTCCATATTCCCCATACTCTTCCCCCAGACATACTTAAAGGATACTGCCGATGAGGCCAGTGGTCTGAAATTCGATTCATCAGCCAGAGAACTGTATGTGGAGTGATCAGTCACTTGCCCACACTATTTACAGGAGGTCCAATTTTGGGCCGGTCTCAAGCCTCCCGATTTGAACAAAGAACAAAGAACAAAGAACAGTACAGCACAGGAACAGGCCATTCGGCCCTCCAAGCCTGTGCCGATCTAGATGCCTGCCTAAAATAACCCCTTCTGCACTTCCGGGGCCCATATCCCTCTACTCCCTTCCTATTCATATATTTGTCAAGATGTCTCTTAAACGTCGCTATCGTATTTGCTTCCACCACCTCCCCTGGCAGCAAGTTCCAGGCACTCACCACCCTCTGTGTAAAAAACTTGCCTCGCACATCCCCTCTAAACTTTGCCCCTCGCACCTTAAACCTATGTCCCCCAGTAACTGACTCTTCCACCCTGGGAAAAAGCTTCTGACTATCCATTCTGTCCATGCCGCTCATAACTTTGTAAACCTCTATCATGTCGCCCCTCCACCTCCGTCGTTCCAGTGAAAACAATCCGAGTTTTTCCAACCTCTCCTCATAGCTAATGCCCTCCAGACCAGGCAACATCCTGGTAAACCTCCTCTGTACCCTCTCCAAAGCCTCCACGTCCTTCTGGTAGTGTGGCGACCAGAATTGCACGCAATATTCTAAGTGTGGCCTAACTAAGGTTCTGTACAACTGCAACATGACTTGCCAATTTTTATACTCTATGCCCCGACCGATGAAGGTAAGCATGCCGTATGCCTTCTTGACTACCTTATCCACCTGCGTTGCCACTTTCAGTGACCTGTGGACCTGTACGCCCAGATCTCTCTGCCTGTCAATACTCCTAAGAGTTCTGCCATTTACTGTATACCTCCCACCTGCATTAGACCTTCCAAAATGCATTACCTCACATTTGTCCGGATTAAACTCCATCTGCTATTTCTCCGCCCAAGTCTCCAACCGATCTATATCCTGCTGTATCCTCTGACAATCCTCATCACCATCCGCAACTCCACCAACCTTTGTGTCATCCGCAAACTTACTAATCAGACCAGCTACATTTTCCTCCAAATCATTTATATATACTACAAACAGCAAAGGTCCCAGCACTGATCCCTGCAGAACACCACTAGTCACATCCCTCCATTCAGAAAAACACCCATCCACTGATACCCTCTGTCTTCTATGACCGAGCCAGTTCTTATCCATCTTGCCAGCTCACCACTGATCCCGTGTGACTTCACCTTTCGTACCAGTCTGCCATGCAGGACCTTGTCAAAGGCTTTACTAAAGTCCATATAGATAACATCCACTACCCTTCCTTCATCAATCATCTTCGTCACTTCCTCAAAAAACTCAATCAAATTAGTAAGACACGACCTCCCCTTCACAAAACCATGCTGTCTCTCGCTAATAAGTTTGTTTCTTTCCAAATGGGAGTAAATACTGTCCCGAAGAATCCTCTCTAATAATTTCCCTACCACTGACGTAAGGCTCACCGGCCTATAATTTCCTGGATTATCCTTGCCACCCTTCTTCAACAAAGGCACAACATTGGCTATTCTCCAGTCCTCTGGGACCTCACCTGTAGTTTGGGCATGCATTGTGGCTGCATCGTCGTCTTCCTACAATTTGTTTACCATATTTATTTACACAGAGAATGATTGGAATGTAAGCACATAATGCAGGAATGGGAAAGAAATTATTCAGTTCAGCTGGCCATTTATGCCTATCCACAGAGCCAGTTCAGATTATTTAATCACCCTCATGCCACAGCACAATGGTGGACTTGATTTTCAATATGGGGGTCGGGAATCCGAGGCCTGGATAATTTCCGGTTCCCTCCACCCCCAGCCCTGACATTGAAAATCATGGACTGTCCTGGAGGCGTTGGATTCCGCAGATAAGATCTTCAAATCGCATCCTCCCCGGCTCCCGACCTCACAGCCTTTTGAAAATCCCACCCAGTGTCATTGCATTCTCTGTAGAATGAGGATGAAAAATCTGTAAGTGCCACATTAATGGAGGGGCATAGACACATTGGGAAAGGTGCAGCAAATGTTCACTAGTGTTCACCAAGATATTACCAAAGATGAGAGGTAACAGTTATGAGAAAGACTTGAGATGTTCTGGCTTTTTTAGAACAGAACTGAAAAGGTTAAAGGGTGGCCTTAAAAGAGATCTTCAAGATTAAGAATTGTTTTGATCAGGTAAGCAGTGATAGATTGTTTGCAACCTTCAGTAACAAGAGGGCACAAATTTATGATAAACCACAAAAGGAATTAAAGGGGAGATTAGAGTGCATGACTTCAAAATTCTGTGTTGTAATATTCTATGCTTCCATAACAGATAAGACAGTTTCCCTCAAGGGATTTGTTAGTCTTAATTTCCTTTAACGTATTACATACCTCTGTTGCACAGACCTAGCAATGCTTTACAATATTGATTGCACTGCAAAAATGTGACAGAAGTTTAATGCTTTGATGACAAGTTCCAGAAAAAAGTTCAAAGTAGTCCCCCAGTCACCAATGGGCAGGAGGTCCATATGATCCACATGAACTTTATTCACTTAAATGGATGCACCATCAGGTCCACATGCTGATCCACAGTTGCTTGACTCCAGGTAAAGATACTGGCAATAAAGTCTGCAGTGTGGTGAAACAGATGGAGTTAAACAAGTTAGCATTTTTTTAAAAATCAATATTATCAGTACAACTTTTCAATATACAAATTGGCACAGCAAAAATACCTCACTCTGGACTTTCCCTCCTTTTTAAGAGTTTCTTCACCAAATGTAACAAAAAAAATCCATATTGAATTGGGGTTAATGTAAGAAAGAAAGTGATTATTTTCAATCCCCTTTAATCCAAAATTTTATTTTATTTATTTAGAGATACAGCACTGAAACAGGCCCTTCGGCCCACCGAGTCTGTGCCAACCATCAACCACCCATTTATACTAATCCTACATTAATCCCATATTCCTACCACATCCCCTCAATTCCCATACCACCTACCTATACTAGGGGCAATTTACAATGGCCAATTTACCTATCAACCTGCAAGTCTGTCGCTGTGGGAGGAAACTGGAGCGCCCGGCAGAAACCCACACAGTAACAGGGAGAACTTACAAACTCTGCACAGGCAGTACTCAGAATTAAACCCGGGTTGCTGGAGCTGTGAGGCTGTGGTGCTAACCACAGCATCACTGTAATTTTTCACGATCTTTGTTTTATTTATTCTTTCATGAGATGTGGATGTCACTGGCAAGGACAGCATTTGCTGCCCATCCCTAATTGTCCTTGACAACTGGTGACTTGCCTACCATTTGCTCTGGAGTCTAATGTAGGCCAGACCAGATAAGGACAGCAGATGTCCTTCCCTGAAGGACATTAGTGAACCAGATGGGTTTTTATGACAATCGATGATAGTTTCATGGCACCATAACTGAGACTAACTTTCAATTCCAGATTTTAATTAATTAAATGAATTTAAATTCCACCAGCTGCCATGGTGAGATTTGAAGCTGTGCCCCCATGGCATTAGCCTGGGCCTCTAGATTATAGTCCAGTGACATTACCATATGCCACCATCTCCCCCACTTTCAGGTGTTCTCAGTTTGTTTTTGGTAATTGAATTAATAGGTGCAAATACCTGAACACTTCTGATTCATTCCTAAAATTAATAGCATTTTGATCTCAATCTTCTGGCCAGAAGATGAATGTGGTGCTGAATAGGTTTCATGGGGTGAACATAAAGAAAGCTCGATGGCCATCATTTGTCATATCATTGCCAAAGGATTCATATTTCACATATATGAACATTCAAAGGCATGCTGTACACATATGACAAAATCAGGGATAGGCAGCGACATGTTGCACCACAGACATTTGACAAAATTATTGACTCAGCCATAGACAGGGGGGCAATTAATCTTTATATAAATTGTATAACCAATCTCATGGCATCAAAACACAGTCTGATTTAAAACACATTTCTCACTATAAATAAAGTAGCGAAGCATACAAACATCAATGGAGATCAGCACAACTGTATTAGTTAGCCAGCAAGCAAAATAGTATGCAATGCCAATGCAAATTACTTTTCTTGACAGAATAGAGCTAGCTACACCATGTTAAAGCATGGTAGACCTCAGTGGATTCACACTGTGTCAGGAGTGCAAATTAATCCAATAAACCATGAATCTCAAGGAGAGGATTGTTATATTGGTTATTGAGGTGAGGCAGTAGAAAAATCGGCAATCAGAAGATGGACCATTTCTCACACTGCTGTTGTCAAAAGATAATTTAACCGGTGATCGTCAATGTTTGTGAAACTTCTCCACCTGCTTGTAACATGTATCTGAAGACATGGCAGCCAACAAAAGGACAGTGATCTCCAAATTAGGAGACTTTTATAGAATGGAGCAGAAGAGTCATGTAAAACAGAAAAGCAAAGTGGAACAGGAAGAGACAGAGAGATTAACGGTAGGTGGCCAAGATTAGTTTATTCATCTTGACAGGCTGTTAAACTGGGTCCTGAATTTTAAAATACAGAAGCAATAGAATCTCTCATGGACAAAATGTCATTTGCACACCAAAGCTAGTGACAAAAATTAGATAAGTGCAATTACAAAGAAAGAGCATTCTTCAGTTCCACAATAAAGTGGTTCTCTTAAATTCACATGTCTATATCTCAGTCTATCACTGTTGATTCTGATTCAGTTCTGACAAGATGATTATTAACAAAAAGCTTTTCTGCAAAAGGTTGAGTAGTTGTTATTGCATGTATTATTCAGTTACAAAATATTTAGTCACTATTTGTAATTGTACTCCAGACTAACCAATTTATGTCCATGCCAAATCTCTTACCTGTTAACAAAGGTACACTTATAATGTAATTACATGATACAGACAACTTTCAAATGACATTGGTCACTCAGGTTATCTGCCCTCAAACTGGATGATGCACATTGCAGTTACTATGTTTGACATACTTGTTAAAGCTGTGCTATAATACAATTCATAGCAATAAAAATCAGTTAATGGCTGTTTCTAACATGGAGTGGGGTAACATCGCTGTGGATTGGTTCGGGGTGGGGGGGTGATGGGAAGGGGTGAAGGGCAAAGGTGCCAAACTTAATAAACAAATTCCAGGGGGAAAGGGGCAGGAATGTTTTGAAATGCCTTGGGTGTTGGGAAAATGAATTTAAAGGTAATTTATTTCTGCTTTTTGATAATTCAATTGACCTGGCCCTTTAATTTTTAAATCTGCATTAAAAATGGTGCCGGCGCTTGCGCATTGGTGCTGGACGGCATTGCCAGTGACGGCTTGTCTGTCCCCTCCACATCATCGGGGGGCGGACGCCGCGGCCATGCAAATGAGCCACTGTGTTTGAAATCTCGGCAGCTCCGTGACCTGGTGCCCGTGCAGGTGGGGCACATTTTTCTTACGTCTGCTGCCTATTTCGGCAGCAGATTCTTAAAATGCAGCTGACTTGTGGAGATTCCTTGGCTTTTCTTGTCTGTTTTCCCCTCAATACAAGCTCTGGAACAATGTGATTCCAAATGGATAGGAGTGGAATTGCGGCATTTATATCGAAGTAAAAGTACAGCAACTTTCAACATTTTACTGAGCTTGTGTCCCAAATGAAAGTAATGCTTGTCAGAGCATAGAAATCGAGACATTCTCGAAGTGACTTTTGCCATTTTAAAATGAGTTTACATAACACAAGCCTTTAAACTTGTGTTTTAAAATAACCTAGCTGCTAGGTTATTTTAAAACACAAAGTAAAAGACTTGGGGCTGAATTTTACTGGCCCTTCGATGCCGCGGGTTGTGGCACAGGGGCCGATAAAATTCTGCAGGGAGAGGCCTGCCTCGACTCACGATGTTGAGAAGGGCCGACTGCAAATTACCAGCGGCGGGGAGACCTCGGTATGGCACCCCAATTAGAATATGTAAAATGGTACTGACCTCTGCAGATTATGCATCCCATCGCCTCTCGATCCACACTTCCTTATTTTACCTATAACGGGAGGTCATCACGTGCCTTCCCATTCACGAATAGAAAACTGGATGGGATAGCAGAAGCAGGAGTCTGTACAGTGAAGGTAAGTCCAGATATACAGAGGTCTGAACTCTGCACACTGGAAGGGAGGAGGGAGCAGGGGATTACAGGGTCTTACTCTGCATTCTATAAGGGAGGGGGGATCACAGGGGTCTCATTCTGAATTTTTAAAGGGAGAAGGGAGGGGGGAATTACAGGGCTCTCGGCTCTGCATTCTTAATGGGAGAAGGGTCGGGGTCTGGGATAACTGGAGAAAAAGCTCTGAAGGCATGAAGGGAGGTACTGTGTACCTTTCCTCCGTAAACAGTGTATGCTCTGTGTTTGTTTGTGTATGTGAAGGAGCAATGGCACTCTAGTCATCTTGTGTGTGGGGAGGGTGTCAGAAAGGAGCGTTAAGGTTATCTGGATGGTGGGGGCAATCGATGCAGCTGGTAGGATCTTGATGTAGTTATGATGTGCCACTCTGAATATTAGCCAAGATGGGCAATGCCATGCCATGCCACATATTTGATCCATGAAAGCACCCGATGTACCCGTCAACACCAATCCCTGCCCTGTTAAGAACCTTTGAATAAATGAAGGATACAACTTTATTTATCACATGGAAATGGGTAAGGCTCATCCTAGATTGTGTGATCCACTTCTCCTGATGCGCCAGAGGCAAAATCAACAGGCAGGTGTGGTCCACATTAGGCCCCCCAGTCATGAGCTGCAGCCCCCAAGGGGAACTCGCCATTACGGTCACCATGCATCTACAGGCTCCAATGTCATGCCATCGGATGTCAGAGCACCTGTGTCAGAGGCGATTACACATGTAGAGAGGGTCACTGTGCCCTGCTCAACGATGAGCAGCAGCCCACGGGCTTCGGTGGGTATCCTATACCTGCAGTCTTCATAGTGGCAGCAGATCTTAAGCTTGACCACCTGTGCAGCATTTCAGGGGCCCACCGGGGACCTTTGTGAGGTCACACAGTCAGTAGTGCACTGCTGCACCGGAGAGGTCACCAATGACCTACACCGGAGAGCCAGTGAGTATGTGCGCTTTAGGACGGACTCTCACAGCCGGGCCCAAAGGGCCATTGGTTTTGGCACCATCACCAGAGAGCCATTGGTTTTTGGGTTCACAGACTGCCCCCATGTGACCATCAGGCCTCCCGTCAGACTACCATCTGAAGATGATACCATTAAAGGAATCCTCTGAATCCCGGTGAAGCTGGTATGTGATCACCAGAGATGCTTCATACAAATCTGTGCCCACTTCTCAGGCAGCTGCCATGACACCTGGGTCCTTCGCCAGTCCCAGCTGCCACCGGTATTCAGTGAACTGGCTCAGGTAGAGGGGTGGATTCTTGGAGACAAGGACTATCCCTTGCAGACATGGTTCCTGACACCAGTGACAGACTCCACCACTGCTGCAAAGGAGAGCTACAATGCCAGCCATGGAGCTACAAGAGTCACCACTGAGCAAGCGACCGGCATGCTGAAAAAGCGTTTCCAATGCCTGGATAGATAGGGTGGTGTCCTGTACTATGGGTCGAAAAGGCCAGCTCCTTTCTTTGCTGCTCACTGTGCTCTGCACAACTACGCACCCAATAAGGGGTAGGCCTGGCATGATGAGGAGAGAGGCCAACAGGATTCCTTCACCAACTGTGAGGACGCTGAGGACCAACAACAGGAAAGGCTCATGGGAGGGCAGATGGAACCCAGGCTCTGCATGCAGGGCTGGCAGTGAGCTAGGGATGTACGGCAGTGGCTTATCAGAGAAAGGCTCTCTGCTTCATAGGAGCCGACATGAACTCTGCAAGCCACACATCACCCTTGCTCACCTGCTGTGCAGCAGTCCACATCTGCAACATCTTTGCATCCACCATTACTGGCAGCAGAATACTGAGCCATTGTCCATATTACTGCATCCGTGGAGACGCACAGAAGTGATACTGGCATGGTAATGATGCTATTCCATACTTTGGCAGTTCTGAAAGGCCAATGATGTAATGGGAGGAGCCACAATAGGTACCTGCTGGCACACTTCATTCACACAGTAAAAGCAATGCAATGTCAGTGAAGACGATTTTGTTTTCGGCCTTTCTACATTATTATGTCACCTATGCAGATCCATTTGTGTCACAATGCTTTTTGGAAATCCTTGCGGATGCTCCTATGCGGTGCCACTTCTGCGCTAGCAGCCTGACTGTAGAAAGGCTGCTGATATGGTAGCCCTTTGGCTGTGGATGACTTTAGCGGTTGTACCCTGTGCGCGCGAGGCCTGGAGGCCCTGGATGGCTGGGAGAGTGATCGTCCATCCCCTTCCGGCATTAGACCCTTTGACCCCGGATGGCAGCACGTCGACTCACCTCCTCTGCCATCTCCAGCCAGGCTGCCTTGTTCAGGCGGGAGGGCCTCTTCTTACCATCGCTGGTAAAAAGGACCTCCTGCCTTGCCTGCACAGCGTGGTGGAAAGTGAGCAGGGTGGTTTGGTGGCCTGTGGGTTACCCTGGAGCACCCCTCTGCCATCCTTGATTCTTGGTGTGGTCCTTAAAGGTGACTCCACTGTGTAACTGCATTAACTTCAGGCTGCCAGGTTGTCTTGCACATGTTTGATAACCGATGCAGGACTGGTGGGGAAATCTGTGCTGTTGCCATGGTTTTTCATCTATTACACATTGTTCATGAACACTTTGCTTCTGCAGCTGCTGATCATATTTATTGGTGTAATATTTCTAGTTGGCAATGCAGCTAGAATATGAACATATTTTCCTGTTTTTTTACAAAGATGGTTTAATAACAGTTACATGTCTTTTCATGTAACAGCAGAGAAATGAATACAGATTCCAAATGCATATTAGTCTGCGGCTTTTCACAGTCAGATGATTAGAAGCCCACAGTATGTAGATATTCTTCAGTTTTGGTTTTTTTGTGTATTTGCCTTTTCTGGTACATTTAAGTCTCAAGTCCTGGAATGTGCAAAATTAAGATTTTTCACCCAGGTGCAGCACGCCTACAAGAAGCATGATCACAGAATTGTTACAATGCAGAAGCAGGCCATTCGGCCCATCATGTCCACACCTGCTCTCTGAAAGAGCAACTCCCTCAGTTCCATTCCCCTGCCTTCTCCCCATAACCCTGCACATTATTCCTTTCCATATAACTGTCTAATTCCTTTTTAAGTGCTTCAATTGAACTTGCCTCCACCACGTTCTCGGGCAGCTCATTCGAGACCTTAACCACTCGCTGCGTGAAAAAGTTTTTCCTCATGTCACTTTTGCTTCTCTTACCAAATGCTTTAAATCTTGTATCACAGACCTGAAAGTTAACTCAGCTTCTCTCTCCACAGATGCTGCCTGACCTGCTGAGTTCCTCCAGCACTTTCTGCTTTGCTGCCAGATTGACAGCAGCCCCACTCTTCAACAGTGAGGTATTATTTGACAGCTGTCAGGAAGCAGGTGCTGGGGTGCTTAAAATAGGGCCCCAGCACCTGCTACACAAATGTCAAATGGTTCCTCACTGCGCCGGATGTCCCGCCTCTCCCCACGTAATATGGGAGGGGGGGGTGATCTTGGCGCAGTGATGCTAATGAGCCCCCTTGCGTAATATCGCTGGGGCTCTGCAGCAGCCGCTGAATGTGGGTGCCCTGCCGAGTTCAAAAGGCACTGCTGCAGAGCGCAGTGAAAAGAGCCCACAGTATGTTGTATATGCTGCGGAGCGCAGTGCCTGGATCAAATTCAGCCCTTGGAGTAGGCATGTCAAACGTTTTCACGTGAGGGGCCACATTACAATTTTTAGCATTAATAGGGGGCCGGTAAGACAATTTTGGAAAGATAAGGGCATTAAAAATGTATCTTACTCTTAATCAAAACAGCAAAATCGCAATTTTGTGAAGAAGCATTTAATGAGAAGACTAATTTATTGACTTCCTTTCTAGTCACTATGTTGGGCACTGATTTAGTGAGATAACCTGGATTTTTTTTTTTGCATACACAAGTAGTCAATGTCTGCCGATTCACCTGTTGTAGTGATGCGGAGTATTCGGATAGATGTCCATCTGTCAGGAGTTTAGAACATTAGAACATTACAATTAGAACATTACAGCGCAGTACAGGCCCTTCGGCCCTCGCTGTTGCGCCGACCTGTGAAACCATCTGACCTACACTATTCCATTTTCATCCATCTGTCTATCCAATGACCACTTAAATGCCCTTAAAGTTGGCGAGTCCACTACTGTTGCAGGCAGGGCGTTCCACGCCCCTACTACTCTCTGAGTAAAGAAACTACCTCTTACATCTGTCCTATATCTATCACCCCTCAACTTAAAGCTATGTCCCCTCGTGTTTGCCATCACCATCCGAGGAAAAAGACTCTCACTATCCACCCTATCTAACCCTCTGATTATCTTATATGTCTCTATTAAGTCACCTCTCCTCCTCCTTCTCTCCAACGAAAACAACCTCAAGTCCCTCAGCCTTTCCTCATCAGACCTTCCCTCCATACCAGGCAACATCCTAGTAAATCTCCTGTGCACCCTTTCCAAAGCTTCCACATCCTTCCTATAATGTGGTGACCAGAACTGCACGCAATACTCCAGGTGCGGTCTCACCAGAGTTTTGTACAGCTGCAGCATGACCTCGTGGCTCCGAAACTCGATCACCCTACTAATAAAAGCTAACACACCATATGCCTTCTTAACAGCCCTATTAACCTGGGTAGCAACTTTCAGGGATTTATGTACCTGGACACCAAGATCTCTCTGTTCATCTACACTACCAAGAATCTTCCCATTAGCCCAGTACTCTGCATTCCTGTTACTCCTTCCAAAGTGAATCAACTCGCACTTTTCCGCATTAAACTCCATTTGCCATCTCTCAGCCCAGCTCTGCAGCCTATCTATGTCCCTCTGTACCCTACAACATCCTTCGGCACTATCCACAACTCCACCGACCTTCGTGTCATCCGCAAATTTACTAACCCACCCTTCTACACCCTCTTCCAGGTCATTTATAAAAATGACAAACAGCAGTGGCCCCAAAACAGATCCTTGCAGTACACCACTAGTAACTAAACTCCAGGATGAACATTTGCCATCAACCACCACCCTCTGTCTTCTTTCAGCAAGCCAATTTCTGATCCAAAGCTCTAAATCACCTTCAACCCCATACTTCCGTATTTTCTGCAATAGCCTACCGTGGGGAACCTTATCAAACGCCTTACTGAAATCCATATACACCATATCCACTGCTTTACCCTCACCCACCTGTTTGGTCACCTTCTCAAAAAACTCAATAAGGTTTGTGAGGCACGACCTACCCTTCACAAAACCGTGCTGACTATCGCTAATGAACTTATTCTTTTCAAGATGATTATAAATCCTGTCTCTTATAACCTTTTCCAACATTTTACCCACAACCGAAGTAAGGCTCACAGGTCTATAATTACCAGGGCTGTCTCTACTCCCCTTCTTGAACAAGGGGACAACATTTGCTATCCTCCAGTCTTCCAGCACTATTCCTGTCGACAATGACGACATAAAGATCAAGGACAAAGGCTCTGCAATCTCCTCCCTGGCTTCCCAGAGAATCCGAGGATAAATCCCATCTGGCCCAGGGGACTTATCTATTTTCACACTTTCCAAAATTGCTAACACCTCCTCCTTGTGAACCTCAATCCCATCTAGCCTAGTAGTCTGAATCTTCGTATTCTCCTCGACAACATTTTCTTTCTCTACTGTAAATGATTTTGATGGCTGCCCAGATCTGTCTTGGTTTCACTTTTGGAACTATACCCCCTCAGGGTTGACTGTGGCATAGTGAGCAATCTTACAAACACAGCACAGAGTAATCAAACAAAACATATTTTCCCCCTTGCAGACTGAGAAGCTTATTTTAAATTAAACCTTCACAATTATCAAACAGGTATATACTGAGTCATTTCTTAGAGTCTGTTTGTTCCTTTAAGTACACAAATAATCGTTGCGATATTGAGGTCTTCTATAATGGCGCTGAGATCAACAAAGACATAGTTGTGGTTCAGCACAAACATCTTGATGAGGTAGGTGATCAACATCGCAATAACAAATAGAAAAGGAAATGTATCCTTCAAGTCACTATTGTCAAAATCTCCAAGTAATCTTGCAATCAAGTGTAACGCGTCCCACTTGGTTTTGTCATCCAAGAGATAAGCATTGGTACTGAGCATCCACTTGATCCGCTTAGGGTATGATAAAGACGACACAAATTTGCAGTTGCGATTTGGACATTGGATGCAAACCCAATATCTGACAGCGAATCGTGGTTTTCTTGCGCATGTTCACTTCTCAGAGTATGCTTTTACTTTGCCTTGTCACTTCACTCTGACATTCGCACTGGATGGCGGTGACAGGTGAAGAATGCTCAGCAGAGAGCAAGTGATGCGACCAATCGTAAGTTCGGCTGGTGCCTTTCTGGTCAGAGAGTGTGGGATGGATCGATATTTGCGAAATTGGATATTAATGGATTGTTCAAGCGTTTTCCCCTCTAACATGCTAGCTGTCATACTGTCCTTGATCACCCTGTTGAAACGTTTGACACCACCATTCAATTGCAGATTGTATCGCGGTGTCAGATGGTGGTAAATTCTGTAGCTTACTAGGGACTCCATGAACTGACTGGAAGCCAACTGCAGTTGTCTGTAGTGATAGTCTCTGGAAAACTCCAGTTTGTAAAAATCTTGTTTAGAATGTCAATGATCGAAGTGGTTATGGAATTTGTTGTAGCGATTTCCAACCACTTGCTATGTGGATCATGAGCAACAAACAAACAGCATTGATTGCTAAGGGCTGCACGCACTTCTCTGAAAATATCTACCTTGAGTTGTTTCCATGATAAACACACATGCAGATAGAGACAGAAAAGAGCAGAAGAAATGAAGTGGAAAAGTTTGAGGCAGTACCTGAAGATGGTTTTGGTTACTGTTCGTTGAGCTCGCTGTAGAGTCCCTGATTGTAGGTAGATTTTGCTTTTCGTTGGGGCCCAGTATTCTTCTTAAACCTTATTCGATGTAGGAGACTTTTCTCTCTTGATTTTCATGTCTTCAGTGGATTTGGAGTTCCG
The DNA here is from genome assembly GCF_036365525.1 of Heterodontus francisci. Classification (NCBI taxonomy): domain Eukaryota; kingdom Metazoa; phylum Chordata; class Chondrichthyes; order Heterodontiformes; family Heterodontidae; genus Heterodontus; species Heterodontus francisci. Next base: position 229,425,807 of record NC_090371.1, read on the forward strand.
TGAGAAAGAGATGGGAGCAGACAGGAGAGGCTGTGGCAAGCCAGCCAGGAGAGGTCTTTACAGACCAGGCGCAAACAGTCTCTCTCGAACTGTCTGTACAATTCAGAAAAATTCAGGTTGCTCAGCAAGTTAATCATGTGACTAGCAGGTTTTACCATGTCTGTTTGTGGATTCAGCCATCATAGCTGTCATCCTGGAACGTGAGCTTCCTCACCTTCAATGTCTGGTGATCAAAGTCCATTGTGAGTTGAAAGTGTTAGGCAATGGTCCTTTGTCTCCACAAGCATTGTCTGTTAATATGTAAATATGCTAGGGGCCACGGCTGATCTGTTTAACAAGTCAAGTCCTCGTTCCAGCAGCAGTTAAAAATCAATGTTCATGTGACAAAATTAATATGCCTCATTCTTGGCAGGTGGGGGTCTGCATGACAATCACATAACGACTAGGTATGAGTTGATTCGCTCAATGATACCGTCTGCTTCCAGTCATTTCAGCGCCTTTGGTGTGGATTGCAAACGGCAGCTATCTCAAATTTTTCAAAACAGGTGGAATTGATGTGTCGACGCGAGGAGCATGACAGTACCCCATACTCTCCCCACATCTTGTGAATGAGAAAGGATACTGTTGTGCATAGTCTCTATCATTAATCACATTAATGTGTGCACCAGTGGGGTCTGCTAGTTTGAAGTCAAGTTTATAGAACAGGTCTACCCCCATAAGGCCTTTGGCCATGTAGAACGTGAACTTGTCCAGGATGACACTTTTGTAGCGCCATGGAACTGTGTTGGAATAATCAAGACATTGTAAGCTTGAAGAGTATCTGTCACGAGTGAGAGAAAGCTATGAAAAATAACGACGGTAGAGGTTTTTGCTCATAATTGACATTTTCGCACCCACATCAATAAGGAACAATACTGAAATGCCTGCGACAGCGACTGTGCAATCCTTGAAATAACCCCCATACATGGCACTGGGTGCTTCGCTATCTGCAAAAGTATATTCATACATATTTTGCTGTCAGTTATACATTCCTCCATGTTGAACTGAGAAGTCTTCTGCTTTGAGAATCTGCACACCTTTGCAAAGTGATTAATCTTTGAGCATGCACTTTTTCCATCGTGTCTGACCTGGTGTTTTGAATCCATGGGTACCCCTACAATTTGGGCACGTTGTTGAGGGTGGCTGACCGTGATAGGTCAAGTGTTGATGAGCCTGCTGAGGTCTCTTTGCCCATAACCTTTGCACTCGATTTGATTGAGCAAACTGTCTGCGACCCTAAGCCTGTGGGTGTATTTTTGTGTAATATTGTTATGACTGCTGGGCCTTGTAACATGATTATGCCTTAAAGATTGTGATTTTTAAAAGTTCAAGGTGGAGTCCAGAAGGTCAACTGACCTCAACTCCACTCTGCGAAAGGTTACCAGGCTAACAGGGAGTACAGATCAAAGACTATCTTCTGAAGAACAGGGACTACAGCACTAACACCTTCAGACCAATGGTTTTCACCTCCTGGAGTTTTGGATCATAAAAGGAGTCAGCCATTGAGAACATGCTAACTAACCAGGCAGGTGTTAGTACCTGGGACAATGGAAAGGCCGAATAGCTTTGTGGAAAGCAGACTGCTGGTCTCTGCATTTTGGAGCAGAACAAAGAACTGTTGACTTTTAAGCCCAGATAAATTTAACAGACTACCTGGAGAAAAACAAGCTGTAAGGAAGGAACCATCAGGCTGTGGCCTTACGCATGCTATAAGAAGGGAAACTTGCAGGGCAAGCTGTAAGAGAAGACACGCAGCAGTGGCAGTGGGAAAGAGAGAGAGGGAGGGAATGCCTACTGTCTGAAGATATACAGCGAAAGACTATGAACGCTCTTTTGAATGTCACAGTTTGCAGAATAGTAAAGGACCCACAGGATAACCAGAAATCACATCATCCACAGTCATCCAGGTTGGAATTGCTCAGAGAAAGGAGCAAAGGTAATAGAATCATAGAGTTATACAGCACAGAAACAGGCTCTTCGGCCCATCGTGTCTGTGCCGGCCATCAAGCACCTAACTATTCCAATCCCGTTTTCCAGCACTTGGCCTGTAGCCTTGTATGCTACGGCGTTTCGAGTGCTCATCTAAATACTTCTTAAATGTTGTGAGGGTTCCTGCCTCGACTACCCTTTCAGGCAGTGTGTTCCAGATTCCAACCACCCTTTGGGTGAAAAATGTTTTCCTCAAATCCCCTCTAAAACTTCTGCCCCTTACCTTAAATCTATGCCCCCTGGTTATTGACCACTCTGCTAAGGGAAAAAGTTTCTTCCTATCTAACCTGTCAATGCCCCTCATAATTTTCTATACCTCAATTATGTCCCACCCTCAGCCTTCTCTGCTCGAAGGAAAACAACCCTAGCCTATCCAGACTCTCATTACTGAAATGCTCCAGCCCAGGCAACATCCTGGTGAATCTCCTCTGCACCTTCTCCAGTGCAATCACATCCTTCGTATAGTGTGGTGCCCAGAACTGTACACAGTACTCCAACTGTGGCCTAACTAGCGTTTTATACAGCTCCATCATAACCTCCCTGCTATTATATTCTATACCTCGGCTAATAAAGGCAAGTATCCCATATGCCTTCTGAACCACCTTATCTACCTGTGCTTCAGTGATCTATGGACAATTACACCAAGGTCCCTCTGACCCTCTGACGATGGCAGGATCCCCAAGGACACATTGTACAGCGAGCTCGCCACTGGTATCAGACCCACCGGCCGTTCATGTCTCCGCTTTAAAGACGTCTGCAAACGCGACATGAAGTCCTGTGACATTGATCACAAGTCGTGGGAGTCAGTTGCCAGCGATCGCCAGAGCTGGCGGGCAGCCATAAAGGCGGGGCTAAAGTATGGCGAGACGAAGAGACTTAGCAGTTGGCAGGAAAAAAGACAGAAGCGCAAGGGGAGAGCCAACTGCGAAACAGCCCTGACAACCAATTTTATCTGCAGCACCTACGCCACTCCGCTCCTGGAAGGTAAGTGACTGGGCCTCGATCCTTGGGCTCAATTTATCAGCTCTGCTCTCGGTGTTCTCCCCACAGGTCCATTCCGCTCCCAGAAGATAAGCCTCTGAATATTCTTTTCAAAAGAAAATTTGAGAGGTTCAACCCATTGCAACTGGGAGGAGTTTCAACCGCAAAGGATTTCATCATCAAAAAGGACTGTGGAACTGTCATGCTAGACCCCCACCTGCCAAGAATGAGGCACATTAATTTTGTCATGAACATTGATTTTAAAATGTTGCTGGAGTGAGGAATTGACTTCTTAAACAGCCATGGCTGGAAAAAACATTTACATACTAACAGACATCGAAGGTGAGGAAGCGCATTCCAGGGCCTGCCAAGGAGGATACAATCTACAAGGACCAGGACTGGTTAGACCAGCTGGTCACATGACTACTTGGCTGTTCCAGGGTTTTCATTTGAACTGGCCACAGAGTGTTTTAACTCAGAAAGACTATTTGCTCCAGGACTGAGAAGATCTCTCCTGTCTGCTCCTATCTCTTTCTCACAAGCCTCTGAATCCACTGAAGACACATGAACCCCAAGAGAAAAAAGTCTCCTGCAGTGAACAAGGTTTAAGAAGAATATTGGGCACCAACGAAAAGTAAGATCTACTACAATCAAGGAATCTACAGTGAGCTCGAAGAACCGTAACAAAAACTCTTCAGATACTGCCTCAAGCTTTTTCACTTTATTTCTTCTGCTCTTTTCTGTCTCAATTTGCAGGTGTGTATCGCGTATGCATGCTCGCATGGGCGTGTCGTGTATCCGTAGGCGTTAACCGAATTAAAGTTTAAGTTTAATCAATTTCAACATTTCTTCTTTAAACCTAAGAAAGCCTGTTTGTGCTGGTTTCTTTGCCTTATAATTGGAAAGTGGTGGACAAGGATTCACCAAGCGGGAGCTAAAAAGCAGTGTGTTTAAAATTAAACCCTGTTACAGTAAAACCAGGTGAAGGCGGAAAGGGAACCCTGGACCTCTTTCTCACCTGGTCGTAACATAAATTTGGGTGCTAGTGTCCGGAATTGACCCACAGACAAACGAGAAATTGGAAGTGGGAAGCCAAATTGTTCCCAAGCAAAAAGAAGCAAGATTTCCTTACAGGATTTCTTGTGGTTGTGTGTGCTTGAATACTAAGATGTCTGCGACTGAAGCTAGTAGCTCTCCAAGCCAGGGTGAAGTAACTTGGGATAAGTTAAAAGCACTGTCTATGGAGGAGTTGAGGAAAATGGCTGAGCATTGTGGGACCACTGTACATGGCAAGACTAGGAAGCCTGAACTCCTAAGACTAGGAACCAACCATTTTTCCCTTGAATCTGAAGAAGCAGACACAGGGTTAGAAGCAGACTCCGACAGGGTATTGTTAGCAAAGATACAATTGGAACAGAGGAAACTTGAATTTGAGGAAAGGTAAGGAGAGAAAGAGAGAGAGAGAGGCAGGAGAGGGAGACAGAAAGAGCCTTCCAGAAGGAATGTGAGGAGAGGGATAGACAGTAGAAGGAACAGGAGAGACAGGAGAGAGAGAGAGAAAGAACATTCCGGAAAGAATGCGAAGAAAGAGAACTGAAGCGGCTTGAGTTAACTAGCGGACGACAGAGTAACCCAAGTAAAAGCATGGCCAATATGGAGGAGCGTACTTCAGGGCTGGGTACAGAATTGTTAAAACTAGCTCAACTAATCCTAAAATTCAATAACGACGATGTAGAAGAATTTTTGTGTTCCTTGAGAAACTGGCAAGGCAGCGATAATGGCCAGCTGAGACCTGGCGTCTTTTACAACAAAGCAACGTAACCGGAAAAGCCCATGAGGTTTATTCACTGTTGCCAGATGAGAGATCATCAAATTATGAACTGAACAAAAAGTGCTATCCTCAGGGCATATGAATTAGTACCAGACGTCTATCGCCAATAGTTTAGAACCCTCAAGAAGCAAGCTAATCAAACTTATCTGGAGTTTGAAAGAAGTAAGCAACTGGCTTTTGACTCTTTAACTACAGCTCATCTATGAGAATCTGAGAGAAGTAATTCTGTTAGAGGAATTTAAACTTTCTCTCCCACTCTCTATAAAGACCCATGTAGAGGAGCAGCGGGTCCAGAGAGCCCGGCAAGCGACCATTCTGGCCGATGAGTTTGCTTTAATTTATAAGTCGGTTTCCCGGGGGGACCTTTCCTAGTCACCCCCACGAATCCGAAAGGGACAAAGGGTGGGAATTTGATAGCAGCCGAAGCAGAGAGAAAAGAGAGAAAGGAAAGTAGGAGACACATGGGGCCCTCCTCTAGCCAAAAAGGAAGGTACTGTGAGCAAGAGTAAGACCCGGAGACCTGTGTGCTTCCATTGTAATAAGGCAGGTCATCTAAAAGCTGACTGCTGGAAACTAAAAGGAAAAACTGTAGGGCTAATCAGAGCACACCTGCTCAGTGAAAACAGGGACCCTGATGCAAAGCATAGCAGAACAAGCTTCGACAAGCACAGGAAAAGCTAATAGGATTCCTGAAGGTTATCAGGGTTTTGTGTCTGAAGAAAAAGTAACTCCGTACCCCTCGAATCGGGCAAGCAAGCCCATAGTAATTCTCAGCGACACCGGGGCAACTTTTACAGGGAAACAGCCTGACCTTTCCCCCAGAGAGTGCAGTGAACCCCAGAATGGTGATGAATGGTATTGGAGGACAGTGTATGCCTGTATCTGTACACCGGGCGCACCTGGAGTGCGACCTAGTTTCGGGACCGGTGACCATAGGGATTGTCCCTAGTTTGCCTGTGGACGGGGTGACCTGCTCCTAGGTAATGATCTGGCGGGGATCAAGGTGGTAGCCCCCTCAGTAGTGAAAGAAAGCCCGCAAGAGGTCAGAGAGACAGGGCAGTGGCAGGAGACGGACCCCTGCAGTTTCCCTGAATGTATAGTGGATCAAGCCACGATCAAACCAGCAACTCCAGAGGAGACTGCTTTGGCGCTGCAGGCAGATGACCATGAGGTCTGCATGTCCGAGACTTTCTTTGAAAAGTTAGAAGACCCAGGGAATGAGTTAAATAAATTCTCCCTAACTGAGGCTCAGCGAACCTACCCAGTATTGCAAGAATTAGCACAGGCTGCTCAGTCACCCAGAAAGTGAAGCAGAGGGAGCCCCTGATTACTACTATTTAAAGAATGAGGTACTGATGAGGAAATGGAGTTCTCCTCACAGACCTGAGAGCAAGGAGTGGACAGTAGTTCACCAGTTAGTGATGCCGCAGAGGTACCGGGGAGAAATAGTAAGAAGAGCCCATGAGACTACAGTGGCTGTACATGCTGGTATACGAAAGACCAAAGCCCACATAAGGCAGCAGTTTGACTGGCCAAAACTCCAGAAAGATGTGGTGGAGTACTGCAGGAGTTGCCACATGTGCCAGGTTGAGGGGAAACCCCAACCTACAGTGAAACTTGCACCCCTAAGTCCTGTACCAGAGTTAGGAGGACCCTCCAGCAGATGGCTGGTGAACTGTAAGGGACCCCCGCCAACAACAAAAGGGGGCAGGCAGGCACATGGTTGGCAAAAGTTTAGAAAGAGGAGGGGAAAAAGTGACCAAGAGGGCAGGTTAAAGGAAGTCCGGGAAGAATCTCGGATGAAAACGCCTACTGTCTGGTCAACCAACCCTGGAAAATGTGAAAAGTTAGAGCCCACATCCTCCTATGTGAATGCAGACTCTCGAAGCACTCCACCAGAGTTGCTGTCAGCATTTACAGGAACCTGCAGAGACAAAGAGTGGCCTCTAGGGGGCACAGAAACCATGAGGGTGATGCCTCACCTCGTCTAAGTGTCACAGGAGAATGTAGTTAAGTCTGTACAAATACCTGCAAGTAGGAGTGTTCCAGAGAACAAAGGGGAGAGTAACAAAGACTCCTCCCCCACAGTCAGAGGAAAAGGGAACCACCCATCCCCTGAAGTCAAAAGTGTTTGTAAAGCAGCCCTGGCACCCAGAACAAACCATTTTTTAATAAGCCTTAAGATTGGTGAATGAATGGCAATGAATGAGAGAACTGTATGGTTTTTCTTTCTGTATGTTACATTTCTCTCAAACTCTGTAATAAAATGTGTCGTTTTTCTTCAAATCTCATTTAATTCCCCTGGGTATGGAGGTGTCAGGCAAGCTCCCCACCTACCAAGACTGAGGCGCACATTATTTCGCCACATAAACATTAAAACTTAAAATGTCAAGCCCCTGACTGGAAAGACATTTGCATAGCGGCAGACAGTGTTGGAACAATGAGGAAGCAGTCCCTGCCCCAATACTCAGAGACCTGTTCAAACCAGTCAGTCACGACACCACCTGGTGGCCAACTAGGGGAGTTTTAAATTGGAAAAGCAGAATTTGAACTCAGAAAGCCATATGTTTCCAGTTGGAACAGAACCTCTCCAGTCCTGCCTGCCTCTATCTCTTTCCCACGGAACTGAATCTTGTGAAAACACGTGAACCTCAAATAGATAAAAGTCTCCTATGTGAACAAGGTTTAAAAGGAACACTGTGCCCCAATGAACAGCAGGACTACCTACAATCAAGTGATCTCCAAGCACAGTTAACAAGGGACTCTTCTGATATTGCCTCAAACCTCTCTCTACTATATTTTCCTCTTCTCTTTTCTGTTCCTATCTGCGTGTGTATATCGTGTGTGCATGCTAGCGTGGGCGCGTCGTATATCTGTAGGCATGAACCGTATTAGAGTTTAAGTTTGACCTTTAGGTTTAATAAATTTCAACTTTCTCCTTTAAACCTGAGAAAACCTGGTGTGTTGGTTTCTTTGCCTTGTAATTGGAAAGTTTGTGAACAAGGATTCATAAAAGGGGAGAGCTCAAAACACAGTGTGTTTAAAAATAAAAACATGTTACAATAAAACCAGGTAAAGACAGTAAAAGATCCCTAGACCTATTTCTCACCTGGTCATTAAAGAAATTTGGGTGCTAGCGTCCAGGATTTTACCCATAGATGAATGAGTGAAATTGGCAGTGGGAAGCCAAATTGTTCCCAATCAAAAAGAGCAAATCAATGCAGGTTTTCTTGTGGTTGTGTGTGATTGAATGCAATGTCTGCAACTGATCACCCCCACAAATATGAGAAAGACAAAGTGTGGGAAGGTGATATCCACCAAGGTAGTCCTGGAAGACACATTTCTCACCTGGTCGTAACAACAACAACTGAAGCAGTCATTCGAGTGTTACAAGAAATCTTCGCAATACATGGTATATCGGATCCGATAATGGACCACACTTTACAAATGATTACTTTGTGCACTTTGCGGAAAACTGTGGATTTGTACATCTAACAGGTTCCCTTAGGTATCCACAATCTAATGGAGAAACTGAGCAAGCAGTCAGAACTATTCAAGCACTGTTAAAGAAAAATCAAGATTTTCAAACAGCACTTCTGAATTACAGAACTACTCTATTGTTATGCAGATTAGCACCATCAGAACTGTTAACGGGAAGAAAACATAGGACACAATTTCCAATCCTACCCAAGGGCTCCAAGTCCATAATTATCAGAGAGTTCAAGACAGAGAAAAATCTTACCAAAAGCAACAAGCCTATCATTTACTCATTTGGTAGTACAGAACTTGAGTATTGCTGAAAACAGAGACAATTTGTTGAAGCTTTTCATCTTGTGTACCTCAGGACAATTCGCAAGAATACTAATGAAGGGAAGCAACAAATTTATACTATATGACAAGAGAGTGCTATCATTAGCCTATCATTACAACAGGAAATACCATACCAGGAACTTACCGAAGTTGTCAGAAGGGCGAAAGGTATGGGTACAAGATCAAAGCAGAGAAGGAGTAATTGTCCAGAGAGAAAAGAATCAACAGAAATCTTATTTACTAAGGACTTCAGAAGGTACTATAAGAAGAAACAGAAGGAATCTTATTCCTATTCGTCAAAGACATCAATCAGTCATACATTTGGAGGAACCAGATGTTGAACCTGAAATTCAGAAAACACCGGATACTACAAACCTCAATGAAGGCCATCCAAGTCAAGAAAGAAGAGTTCAGAGAAAAACTACCAATCTTCCGCATCTGATGACAACAAAATCTGGGAGAGTTGTGAAGCTTCCTGACAGATTGAATCTATGAAGTCAGAGATGGGGTAGTATGCAAATGAAAAGTGAATGTATGTAAATATATTTGGATAAAGAATTGGGGGAGATGTAGTATTAGGGTCTGAAAGGGTTAATGTTGAGAGTGTGTAAAGAATACCTCATACCATGATGATGTAAAAGAGAGAGACACTTGAAGATAGATGTAGTGTGGCTTTAGAGGAGTCACATCGATTAGTGTGAAGCTGTACATAGTTATAAAGTAATAAACATTGATGTTCTAATTACTTTCTCAGTTGACTAACTAAACATATTAAGGTGGCAGCATACCAAACAAACATACAAGTTCCAAGTCAGGATGGTGTGTGACTTGGAGGGGAACTTGTAGCTGGTAGTGTTCCCATGCATCTGCTGCCTTTGTCCTTCTAGGTGGTAGAGGTCGCAGATTTGGTAGGTGCTGTTGAAGGAGCCTTGGCAAGTTGCTGCAATGCATCTTGTAGATCAGGGTTGTCCAACCTTTTCGCGGGGGAGTCCACATTGCAGTTTTTGTCTTACATAGAGGGCCGGTAAGATAATTTCGGAATGATAAATGCATTAAAAATGTATCTTACTATTAATCAAAACAGTAACAAATATACATTTTTGTGAAGAAGCTTTAAATGAGAAGACTAATCTATTGACTTACTTTCTGTTCACTATAATAAGAGCAAAATACTACGGATGCTGGAACTCTGAAATGAGAACAGAAAGTGCTGGAAATACTCAGCAGTCTGGCAGCATCTGTGTAGAGAGAAACAGAGTTCATGTTTCAGGTCTGTGACCCTTCATCAGAACTGGCAAGAGTTAAAAATGTAACAGTCTTTGAGCAAGTGAAAGGGGGAGGGAGGGGAGATGAAATGACAGAGATGTCATGGAACAGAATGCAAATGGAGTACTAAATAGTTTTGGCGAAAGACAATGCATGAGTCCAGAGAGAGTGCTGATGGCAGAATATGAACAGCTCTGTACAAAAGCAAAAGCATGAAAAATAAGTTTACAATTATCACAGGGTTAAAAAATAAATAATTTAAAAAGATGAAAACATATATATTATATATGTAAATAAATAAAATTAAATAAAAATAAAGATAATAAATAAACAAAAATAATGGGACTCATCATCTGGAATTATTGAACTCAATATTGAGTCCAGAAAGCTGTAGGGTTGGACATTGATTTAGTGAGATACCTGGCACTTTTTTGTTTGCACAAGCAGTCAATGTTTTCCCACATGCTTGTTATTTATTTCGGATATTTGTCCATTTGTCAGGAGTGATCTTGATCACCCTCTCTCCCTCTTTCTCTCTCCCCCTCTCTCTCTTTCCCAGAGTCCCCCCGCTCTGTGTTCCCCCTTTCTGTGTTCCCTCATCTCTGTGTTCTCCCCACTCTGTGTTGGTCTCCCATCTGTGTTGTTTCCCCCCCACCCCCCCGTGTCATCCTCACGCTCTGTGTTGTCCTCGCTCTCTGTCCCCTCTCCCTCTCTGCCCACACTCTCTCTCTCTGTCCCTTCTCTGTCTCTCTGTCCCCCTCTTTCTCGCACTCTCTGTCCCCCCTCTCTCTGTTCCCCCCTCTGTCTCTGTGTTCCCCTCTCTCTCTTTCTCTATCCCCCCTTTCTTGCTCTCTCTGTCCCCCCTTTCTCTGTTTCCCACCCGCTATCCCTGTCCCCTCCTCTCTCTCTCTCTCTCCATCCCTCTGTCTCTCACTCTCTCTGACAGTTGCAGAGAACGGGAATGTTCAGCAGATGGTTGGTCAGTTTTTTTTAAATTCTCTGGTGTCAATTTCACAACTGCCAGGTGCTGACATCGGGAAAAGCAGTTTCCCAACTTCAGACAGATTTGGGGGTTTTCGGTGGGTTCTAACTTTTTTTTAAAAGCATGCCGGAAAACCCCGAATCTGTCCAAAGTTGGGAAACCACTGCTCCCCATGTCAGCACCTGTCAGCTGTGAAACTGAGTTGCAACTTTTTTTTAAAGCTGGTCTGCAAGAAGAAGACAAAGGGAAATTTCTCATTTCCAGTCACGGACCCCTGGTGAGGATGAGGAATGGCCCGGTACACTTTACATCCGTGGGCCGGATGGAATCCTTTGGCAGGCCAGATCCTGGCTTGCGGGCCATATGTTGGACAATGCTTTTGTCTGTCCCCCTCTTTCTTGCTCTCTCTGTCCCCCCTCTCTCTGTTTCCCACCCTCTATTCCTGTCCCCTCCTCTCTCTGTACGCCGGTGGTGGAGAGAGTGAACGTTTAAGGTGGTGGATAGGGTGCTGATCAAGCGGGCTGGTTTGTCCTGGATGGTGTCGAGCTTCATGAGTGTGTTGGAGCTACACTTGTAATGAGAAGCTTTTTATGTTGTCTGATGCAACACGAGTGAGATGCGTGGAGTCGTTGACTGAAGATCTCAAACAGGTTTATGAAAAAGCCATCCACTATATACAATGCAGAGCTATCTACTTACAGGACCTGCCTCTTGGTGTTATAGTTACAAAGAAAGTCTGACAAATAGTCATGTGACTGCATCCCGGCATGCAGCTAGCATACTAAGATCTTAAAGGGACATCACTCTTAAAGGCAATCACTCAACAGCACTCATCCAGGCAAGTGGCGTGTATTCCATCACACACCTGAATTGTACCTTGGTGGACAGGCATTGGGGAGTCAGGGGGTGAGTTAATTGCCGCAGCCTCTGACCTGCTCGTGTAGCCACAGGATTTATATGATTGGTCCAGTTAAATTTCTGGTCAATGGTGACCCCCAGGATGTTGATAGTGGAAGAGTCAGCGATGGTAAGGTTGTTGAATTTCAAGTGGAGATGGTTAGATTCTTTCTTGTTGGAGATTGTCATTGCCTGGCACTTGTGTGAAGCAAATGTTACTTGCCACTTATCAGCCCAAGTCTGAATGTTGTCCAGCTCTTGCTGCATGTTGGCATGAAATGCTTTAATATCTGAGGAGTTGACAATGGCACTGAACACTGAGCAATCATCAGTGAACATCCCCAATTCTGACCGTATGATGGAGGGAAGGTCATTGATGAAGCAGCTGAAGATGGTTGGGCCTAGGACACTACCCTGAGGAACTCCTGCTGTGATGTCCTGGGACTGAGATGATTGACCTCCAACAAACACAACCATCTTCCTTTGCGCTAGTTATGACTCCAACCAGTGAATGTTTACCCCTTGATTCTCATTGACTTAAATTTTGCTGTGCTCCTTGCTGCCACACTCAGCCAAATGCTGCCTTGATGCCAAGGGCAGTCACTCTCACCTCACCTCTGGAATTTGTCTATGTTTGGACCAAGGCTGTAACGAGGTATGGAGCTGACTGGACAGAACCCAAACTGAGCAAGTTATTGCTGAGTAAGTGCCGCTTGATAGCATTGTCAATGATACCTTCCATCACTTTGCTGATGATTGAGAGTAGACTGACAGATGGGCCAGTAACTGGCCAGGTTGGATTTGCCCTGCTTTTTCTGGACAGGACATACCTGGGCAATCTTCCACATTGTTAGGTAGATGCCAGTGTTGTAGCTGTACTGGAAAAGCTTGGCTAAGGGTGTGGCTAGTTCTGTAGCACAGGTCTTCAGTACTACAGCTGGGATGTTCTCAGGGCCCAGAACCTTTGCTGTATCCAGTGCCTTCAGCTGTTTTTGATATCACGTGGAGTGAATTGAATTGTCTGAAGACTGGCATTAATGATGTTGGGGACCTCTAGAGGAGGCTGAGATGAATCATCCACTTTACACTTCTGACTGAACATGGTTGCAAATGCTTCAGCCTTGTCTTTTGCACTGACATGCTGCGCTCCACCATCATTCAGGATGGGGATGTTTGTGAACCTTCTTCCTCCTGTTATTTTTTAATTGTACACCACCATTCATGACTGGATGTAGCAGGACTGCAGAGCTTTGATGTGATCTTTTGTTTACATGATTGCTTAACTCTGTCTATAGCATGCTGCTTCTGCTGTTTATCAAGCATGTAGTCCTGTGTTGTAGCTTCAACAGATTGGCAGCTCATTTTTAGGTATGCCTGGTTTTGCTCCTGGCAAGCTGTCCTGAATCCCTCATTGAAAAAGTTTTGGTCCCCAGTTTCATAAAAATGGTAGAATAAGGGATATGTTTGGCCATGAGGTTACAGATTATGGTTGAATATAATCCTGCTGCTGCTGATGGCCCACAGTGCCTCATGGATGCCCAGTTTTGAGCTGCTAGATCTGTTTTGAATCTATTCCATTTAGCACAGTAATAGTGCCACACAACTCGACGGAGGGTGCCCATAGTATGAAGATGTGACTTTGTCTCCAAAAGAACTATGCAGTGGTCATTCCTACCAATATTGTCATGGACAGATGCATCTGTGACCGATAGATTGGTGAGGATGAAGTCGTCAGTTTTTACCGCTTGTTCGTTCTCTCACCACCTGCCGTAGGCCCAGTCTGGCAGATTTGTCCTTCAGGAGTTGGCCAGCTTGGTCAGTAGTTGTGTTCCTTAGCCACTCTAGGCGATGGACATTGAAGTCCCCCACCAATAGTATGTTTTGTGTCCTTGCTACTCCCAGTACTTCTTCCAAATGGTGTTTGACGTGGAGGAGTACTGATATTATTTAAACCTACTCTTTCACCTCCTCCCTTCCCACTGGCCTGGGCACTGAACATTCCTTCCAGGTGAAATAGTGACTTATTTGTACTATTTTACAGTTTAATATGCATATTCACTGCTTTTGATGTAGTTTCTGCTACACTGGGGAGACCAAACATAGACTGGGTGATCACTTTGCAGGATACCTCCTTTCAGTCTCTAAGCAGGACCCTGAGCTTCCAATCCCTTGTCATTTTAATTCTTTCTCCCATTCCCACTCTGACATCTCTGTCCTCAGCCTCCTTACACAGTTCCAATGAAGCTCAATGGAAGCTTTATCGCCTTCCAGACACAACATCAAGTTCAATAATTCCACATCATTACACTGCACTCATTTTTTCAGACAGCAGGTACTTGGAATTATTCTACTGCTGCCATTTACAGTTTTTTAGACCCATCTTTTGTTTCTTTACTTGTCCCATTATGATTGGCTTTTGCCTTGCACTTTCATCCCTTTTGTGATTTAATCTCTCCTGCCTCCCACCCTATCACAGACCTTCCTTGTTGTTCTTTCCTCCCGTCTCCACCTTTCCCTGCCTCTGTACTTGCTTAAAAACTATTACATCTGTAATATTTTCCAGTTCTGACAAAAAGTCAATGACCTGAAAGCATAGATGCTGCCTAATTGCTGAGTATTTCCAGCATTTTCTGTTTATATGTAAGTTATTGTTTGTTGGTTTCAGACTTGGTGTCCTCACCGAATACAGTGTTGTATTACAATGCATGTTAATGGCACTTCACATCATCACACATTGAAACATATTTATGTACATTCTAAATGCACAGACATGCCATGTTTCATCTAGGCACTCTTTGGGCTAAATCTTCTGTGCCCGCTGCTGATATTGGCAGCGAGCGAAGAGAATGGCGGTGCGCCTGCGCTGGCTGCATGTCACGGAGCTGCCGCAATCTTCCGTGCAGTGGCTCATTTAAAATAGGCAGGGCAGGTCACCCCCACCGATCACATGAAGAGGGCTGGCTGTTCGTCCTCAGCAATGACTTCAGCTGCCTGTGCGCAGGCGCTGACGCCATTTTTAAAGGGCTTTGAGTCCTACTGGTAAATTTAAATATTTAAAGCTCAAGTAAATAAAAACAAATGCCCCTCTCCCACCCTCCCCATAACAATTTAATTAATTGTTTTCCCAAATCACTTACGTTGTCCATCTGACCTTCCCCACCCCCCCAAACTGCATAAACTTTAACCTCAAACCCTTCCCACCATCCCCTACACCAGTTTCCCACCCACCCCCCCGCAACACTGATAAACATACCTGCTCCCCACTCCCCACCAGTGATCCGCCTCGTTTCCCCGGATGGGGATCCGAAGGCATGGGAGTGCCAGCCACCGGTCCGAAGATCGCAGCGGGACATCAGGCGGCGGCATAAGTATTATTAATTCATTAACTTTAATTTATTTAAATATTCAAATGGGGGTCCGGTCACTGAGCGGCAGGGTGGGGGGGTGGTTGCGGCTGCCACGTGGCCTTGCTGCTGCCGGAAGTATCGGGCTGGGCCCTCCCGGTGTCAGGGTGCGTGGCAGCTCCCTTCAAGTGGCATCTTCAGCCACCACCCCCCCACACTACGAACCCCGCGCCTGGGAGAGAACAAAATCCAGCCCTTTGGCTCATGAAATGTGTCATGCAAAAAGCAGTAAGCACGCTACCCATACAGTACATGCGCACTGTTAAGTGTACACTGATTGTTAGTATCATCATCTGTTTTTCAATCTTTGTCTTCTTATTCACTTATTTGTTCCCTCAAAGTAGGTATTGCATAATAACACAGTACAATGGTTTGCCATGTCAGGCTCTGTTTCTAGGTATGTCTTATTACTAACATCCTACAATATATTATTCTGTTCCTCTAGGTGGGCAAGAAGATAAGGCAGCTTAGCCCAATGACTGACCTCAAACAAGCATCTCACAGCACCATGTATCATTCAGTCCTTGTGGAAAATACTGTGGGGGGGAATGGGAATGAATAAGTTGCAGGAGGAACCACTTGGTGAAGCATAAAGAGGATCAAGTGCAGATGGGATTGGGAACGACGCAATCTGTTGGGACTATTCACAACCTTGGCATTCCATTTGATCCTGAGCTGAACTTTTTATTAATTCATTAACAGGACACAGTGATTGCTGGTAAGGCCAGCATTTATTGCTTATCCCTAAATACCCTTGAGAAGGCGTTATTGAGCTGCCTTCATCAATACAACTAAATGCTTACTGGCAATTTCACAGGGTAGTTAAGAATCAACCACATTGCTGTGGGTCTAAGTCACATCTAGGCCAAACCAGCTAAAGATGACAGATTTCCTCCCCTAGAGGACATTAATGAACCAGCTGGATTTTTCTGACATCCAGTAGTTTCGTGGTCACCATTATTGAGACTAGCTTTATATTCCAGGCTTATTTAACTAATTGAATTTAAATTCCCCAACTGCTATGATGGGATTTGATGGAGCATTAGTCCCCAGCGCCCCCTGTTCTGATGGAGGGTCATTGACCTGAAACATTAACTCTGCTTCTCTCTCCACAGATGCTGCCAGACCTGCTGAGTATTTCCAGCATTTCTTGTTTTTATTACCCCCAGAGTACTAATCCAGTAACATAACAACTATGCTACCGTACCCCCATACCTTTATGCTTATAACATACCCTCGTATCTATATTCTGACCACATAACCTCTCCATCACCAAGACCACCCATTTCCACCTTTGTAACATCGCTTGTTTCCACCCCTGCCTGTGCTCATCTGCTGCTGAAACCCTCATCCATGCTTTTGTTACCTCTAGTGTGACTATTCAAATGGTCTGCTGATCTGCCTCCTGCCAAGCATTTCTATAAACTTGAGCTCTTCCAAAATTCTGCTGCCTATGAGCTAACTTGCACCAAGTCCCATTCATCCATCACCCCTATGCTCTCTGACATATATTGGGTCCTGGTTAGGCAATGTCTCAATTTTAAAATTCCCATCTTTGTTTTCAAATTCCTGCATGGCTTCACCCCTCTGCAACCTCCTCCCGCCCTTCAATCCTCCACCATCTTTGCCGTCCTCCAATTCTGGCATTTTGTACGTCCCCAATTATAATTCCTCTGCCACTGACAGCTATACCTTCAGCTGCCTAGGATCTGCAATTCCCTCCCTTAATGTCTCTGCCTCTTTATCTCTCTCTCTCTCTTTAATGCACTCTTTAAAACATATCTCTTTGACCAAGCTTTTGGTCATCTGCCCTAATATGTCCTATGTGGCTCGGTGTCAAATTTTGTTTGTAACTTCTCCTGTGAAGTGCCTTGGGCCATTTTACTACGTTCAAGGTGCTAAATAAATGTAAGTTGTTGTTGTTGGCTACATTGAGGACTCCTTCAGCTATTCAATCAAAGATAGTTTGCTACTCAGCAGTGTTTTGGATTACACATTTATATAGAGCCTATTACATCTCTCAGCAACTCACAATGATCTTCACATACAATGAATTATTGTGAAACACAGTGACAGTGTTCTTCTGAAGCAGCCAATTTTGACACAAGATCCCTGCTGGGAGCACAAAATCGGTGAATTTATCCTTATATGGAAAATTATAGCGTAGATTTTACAATTCAAATTACTGACACAGACTATTGCATGCTAGCAGTGTAAATTGGGAATTTGGTCAAACAGATTAGTGTCTCCCATTGGATTTTTTTGCCATTAATAAATTCCTGAATGTTCTCCCAGATTGCGAAGCTCTGTGTCAAGAGGGCAAACATGTGAAATGTATTTTCATGTTTCAGAGAACTTCTATTTTCCATACTGTTTTGCAATTTTTCAATGCACTCAGATTAGGTCTAAATTTCTAGAATGCAAGAAGGTTGTAAGCATGGTGGGTCATCACCCACCTCCTGATTCATTGGAACTGCTCCTAATAAGATATCAGCATATTTTGATCCCAAATAAACAAGTGGTGAATAATTCAAAGTAGTAGAAATGAAACCAAAACCCAGCTTTTTTCCCCCAAATTCTAATTTTCAACTTGTTTGATTATATTAATGTCTTAAATGGTTTGCCTAAAGTTCAGAGTTCCCAAATGCTCTGATGAAACCATGGGTCCGATATTAACAGAGAAGCTATGATTATGTAGAATGCCGTGGTACTACAGTGCAAACCTGGCAAGTCCAGGAATGTGGATGCCCTGTGATCTTAACAGCAGGGCCTCATTTAAATAAAAGAATGCAGACTCTCACCTGGCAGCTCAATAACTCAACAGCGTACCTGTGAGCAGGAATGGGAACTTGTGGCAAGAGACTAAAGCTGGGGACCCGAGGGAATGGTTCCCAGCAGTTAGTTAAGGGCCACTACCGTGAGGTGGGTGGTGGGGGTCTGGCCACGTTCGGGGAAATGCGGGAGGCCGGCAAAAGGGAGGTCCCAGGCTTCCTTGTGAGGCCTGGAGGAACATTCTTGTCCCTCTTGATCCACAAGGAAATCTAAAAAGTAAATGTAAAACTAGCATGTTGGACCTTTAACAGCCCAGGATCTGGTTCCAGGCAGAAGCCGACATTGCCCTGTCCCTCCCACCCCAACTCAGGTCTCAACATGAAATTGCTGATTACATCCTGCTGACATCATCAAACCCAATCTACACAGTTAAAATAGGACCCCCACAACTGCCTCCTTCCTGTGGGTGTCCTGCTCAGCTGCTCAAAAGAACAGGTTAATATAAGGTCACAGCAGGAAGGCAGCTGGGTGAGTGGGGTTAAGTGACACCACCACCCTTCCCCCAACCTTTCCCCACCAGATGAGTCAGTTAAAAATTGGGCCTCAACCTTCTCTGGGCATTTCTTCCATAGCTTCTAGTGGTGGCTATTTTTTTTTTCACAGTTTTCATTTTCAGGCTATCAACATTTAAATTTTTCCCACTGAATATTGCAGAAGTCAGACTGTGGAAGCTCCAAATTATAACAGTCTGAGGCTTCAGTCAGCGAGTAATGTTGCTCTTTGCAATTGTCTGGAATACAACTCCATTCATGTTCTTTGGCTATTCTTTGGTTCTGATGTGTTTCCAGCAGTAATATCACAGACATCATGAAACTTCATTAGATTTTTTTTCCATTCACTATGGAAAATGTTACATGTGATCTGAACGTAACACACTTCTTACCTCAACTCACACTCTGTCTTTATCCATTTGCTCCATATGTAGTTGTTTACAGTCTCTGCTAAGGATTACAGCAATCAATTAAGATATTTAATTTGGGAATCCCAGGTTACCAAACTGGGTCAGAGTTCTGAAAAAAAATGGCTGTAGAGTCAGGCAACAGCTGAAAGCTGGAGGCATTTTGTAGCAATTGTTATTCCAGGTACATCCCAATATATTAAGTTTTATACTTTGAGTTAATCAATAACGAGCATACCCTCCAGGTTAATCTAAAAACAATGAGCAAGATTGTAACCTTGTGAGTTTAGAGATTGCTGTTAGTGATAAGTGGGTTAATGACTCAGCTAAGCACTCTACACAACATAGTTTCAACAGCAATTTCTAATTTCATTTTTTTTTATTTCTTTCCCCAAAGATCTTTGAAGCTAATACACAGACCTTCAAAGAAGGGTCGTTACTCTGGATGGGAATCAGGGTGGAAAACCTGGCCACTTTTTTTCCTCTGGGTTCAGAAATGCCAGGAATTATTGGCACATCCCCGTTAAACAATATGGGGATTATTTTGGTGAAAAGGTAAAAATAGGCACGAGGTGGGTGCTGGGCCCCGGGGAGAGTGTGGGGGTGTGCGGCCTGGGCCCAGGGGAGAGAGCCAGGGTGTGCGGCCTGGGCCCAGGGGAGAGAGCCAGGGTGTGCAACCTGGGCCCCAGGGTGAGAATGGGGTATGCGGTCTTGGCCACGAGGAGAGGGTGGGAGTATGCAGTCTATGCCAAGGGGAGAGGGTGGCGGTGTGCAGTCTGGGCCACGGGGCGAGGGAGGGAGTATGCAGTCTATGCCAAGGGGAGAGGGTGGGGGTGTGCAGTCTGGGCCACGGGGAGAGGGAGGGAGTGTGTGGTCTGTGCCGCGGGGAGAGGGTAGGGGTGTACAGCCTGTGCTATGGGGAGAGGGTGGGGGTGTGCAGTCTGGGCCATGGGGAGAGGGAGGGTGCGTGCGGTCTGTGCCACGGGGAGAGGGTAGGGGTGTAGGGCCTGTGCTATGAGGAGAAGGTGGGGGTGTGCAGTCTGGGCCTGGGGGAGAGGGCTGGGGGAGATTGCAGTCTAGGCCTCAGGGAGAGGGTGGGGGTGTGCGGTCTGTGCTCGGATGGGGTGTGGGTAAGCTTGGGGTTGGGTGTGCTAGGAGGCTGCAGCCTGTCTGTTGTTGTTGCAGGGAGTTGGGGTTTTTTGGTGGTTTTGTTCATGGGTTATTGGTGGTTTGTTCCTGAATTATTGGGAGTTTCCTCTCTGGCTATTTGAGGATTTTATCCCTGGTTTGTTGTTTTTGTATCCTTGAGTTACTGGGGTTTTTAATCTTTTGGTTATTGGGGGGTTCATCCTTGGGTTATTGAGGTATTGTTCCCTGGGATATTGGGATTTTATTCCTGGATTATTGAGGATTAATCCCTGGGTTATTGTTGGTTTATACCCTGGGTAATTGAGGGTTTTATTCCTGGGTTTTTCGGATCTTGTACCTGTGATGTTGGGGATTTTTATCTCTGGCTAATTGGGGATTATATCCCTGGGTTGTTGGGGATTTATAGGGAGGCCTGGTCCCCAGATGTGTGGCACGCAGGCCGACCAGCGTGTGGTGCCACCCAAGTGCCAAGAAACAGATTCCCTACTATAGGTAAGTAGCCTCACTGCCTTGTGGGTGTCTTGGTTAAGAAGTCTTAGGGATTTAACCTTGACAGAAATTCCGAAGGCATTTAATCTGTCATTTATCGGGTAACATTCCAGCAACTCTTACAGCAGCGCTCATACCAAACCGTACTGGATTTCTTCATTTCCATTGGAGAATATGAGCAATGCCGAGAGGGTGGTCCTGATGCTTGGGCAACACAGGTTCTCCATACTATATGCCCAGGCCTGCACCGTGGAGAGGACACTCCAGCTTTGTGGTTAAACGTTGGCACAACACGTAAAAACAGTTATTGGTCATACGCTCTCGCTTTATTGGTGTAGAGGAAGAGTGCCAAGGGTTACTTCCAACAGTGGGAGAGATCATCGCATTTCATTGGATACTACCGCCTGCCCCACGCTGGACAGCCGCTAGTCAGTTGGGTGTTGTCCCACCACGACCTGCTTGCTTCATAGGTGCTTGGAGCTTAGAGAATCATCTCTCAACAGGCAGGTCGATAAACTATGCATCAGGCAAGACAAACTCAATAATAAAGACACCAGTGGCTCACATCACAAGCTGAAACGTAAAGACCATATGTCTTGGCCTTACCAACAACCTTCTTCAGGTTGATGATACCGCAAGACAGCTGTGATCGACAAATAACTTATGAGGCTCAATGCAGACATTGCTGTGCTGCACGAAACTAGGCTCACTCAAAGTGGATCCCTTAAAGAGAAACACTACATGTTCTTCTGGCAGGGGAAAGCCCAAGAGGCAACACGTGAGTATGGAGTGGGGTTTGCAGTAAACAAAGCACTACTTTCAATGATTGAATCCCCCACAGAAGGCTCAGAGAGACTACTTACTCTTTGCTTGTTAACAAGCACAGCCCCAGTTAATCACACGTGCATCTATGCCCCAACAGTCACCTCCACCCTAGATGCCAAGGATCAGTTCTATGAGACACTTGATGCTGCCATCAGCAGAATTTCCAGCACCGAGGGATTGTACCTTCAAGGGGACTTCAATGCAAGGGTACCAACTACACAGCTTGGCCAATGTGCATAGATCACCAGGGGATGAGCAAGATGAATGAAAATGGACAGAGATCGCTGGAGCTATGCTGTTACCATGGACTCTGTGTGACAAACAGCTACTTCCAGGTCAAGCTGTGCCACAAGGTGTCCTGCTGACATTTGAAATCACTCCACTGGAGCCAGCTAGACCTTATCATCACCAGACATACCACCTTCAACACTGTCCTTTTCATTTGCAGTTATCACAACGCTGACTGTGACACTGACCATTGTTGTGCAGCAAGATCAGGCTTCAATCAAGGAAGCTATACCATTCCAAGAAGAAAGGTCATCCTCGGATCAACACTTGCCGTACCAATGATACAGAAAGGACCCAGGAGTTTCTCAACATCCTCAATTAGGCTTTTTCAGACAACAACGCCCAAGGCCTGAGTGCGGTGTCAAAGTGGAATCATTTGCACGTCACCATACATAACTCTGCACTAACTGCGTTTGGGAAAAGAGATCGGAGGAAGGCTAACTGGTTTGAAGCTTATTGGATTGAAATGGAGCCAGTTACTGCAAATAAGAGGATGGCCCTCATGAACTACAAGCAAGTCCCCAACAAACAAAACTTAGATGCTCTCAGAGCTGCCAGAAACAAGTCTCAGCAGATTGCGCAGCAGTGTACCAATCAATACTGGTTGAAACTATGCAACAGCATACAATCTGCTACTGAATTCAGGGATGCTGGAGGGATGTTTGAAGGAATTAAGAAAACAATGGGCCGAGCAGTAACCATATCAACTCCCTTGAAGACAAAGACAGGTGTGATCATCACTAAACCTAGCAAGCAAATGGAAAGGTGGGTGCAGCATTATCTCGAACTCTACACAACGGAGAACATTGTCACTGAAGTAGCTCTCAGCGCCATTCCAGACTTCCCTATCATGGAGGAGCTGGACAGAAAGCCCACCATAGTAGAGCTCAACGAGGCCATTGACCATCTTGCCAGTGGTAAAGCTCCAGGAAATGATGGTATCCCACCTGAAATCATCAAAAGTGGAAAAATGGCACTGCTGCAGCATCTCCATCTCTTGTGACTCTGTTGGAGGGAAATATCTGTACCTCAAGACATGCGTGATGCAAACATAGTCACCTTGTACAAAAATAAGGAGGATCACAGCGACTTCAACATCATTGGGAAGATCTTTACTCGCTTGCTTTGACCAGATTGCAGACCCTGACGTTACACACCTATCCTGAGTCTCAGTGCGGATTCAGAGCTGGCAGATTGACAGTCAACATGATTTTCTCACTTCGGCAGTTACAGGTGAAGTGCCACGGACAGCGCAGACCACCTTACATTGCCTTCATAGACCTCACCAAGGTCTTCAATCTTGTCAGCAGAGACAGACTCTTCAAACTGCTGAGAAAATAGGTTGCCCTCCTGGAGGCACAGTGGCGCAGTAGTTAGCCCCGCAGCCTCACAGCTCCAGTGACCCGGGTTCAATTCTGGATACAGCCTGTGTGGAGTTTGCAAGTTCTCCCTGTGTTTGCGTGGGTTTCCTCGGGTGCTCCGGTTTCCTCCCACTTGCCAAAGATTTGCAGGTTGATAGGTAAATTGGCCATTAGCAATTGCCCCTAGTATAGGTAGGTGGTAGGGAAATATAGGGACAGGTGGGGATGTGGTAGGAATATGGGATTAGTGTAGGATTAGTACAAATGGGTGGTTGATGGTCGGCACAGACTCGGTGGGCCGAAGGGCCTGTTTCAGTGCTGTATCTCTAAACTAAAAACTAAAAAAAAACATGCACAATTCTGTCAGAATGGAGCAACATCGGACGCTTTCAAAATCAGCAATGGGGTAAAGCAGGGCTGCATTCTGGCGCTGACTCTCTTTGGCATATTCTTCTCCATGCTGCTATTGGATGCTTTCGGTGACTCAAATGGGGGTGTCCACCTGCATACCAGAGCTGACAGCAAGCTGTTCAACTTGGCAATACTGCGTGCCAAGACCAAAGTGCGTAAAGTCATAGTCCGTGAGTTGCTGTTTGCTGATGACATCCCATAATGAAGTTCACTTGCAGCAGCTTGTAAAACAGTTCTCCTGGGCCTGCAAGGAGTTTGGACTGAGAATCAGTGTCAGGAAGAATAAAGTTATGGGCCAGGACATAGAGACTACACCTTCCATCAACATCGACAACCTCACTTTGGAGCTTCACATACCTTGGATCAACAATCACCAGCAACCTGTCCCTTGATGCTGAAATCAGCACCAGGATTGCCAAGGCTGCAGCTGTCACGTTAAAGTCGAGAAGGTGAGTGTGGATCAATAGTAAACTAATCAAAAATACAAAGATCCGCGTGTACCAGACTTGTGTTCTCAGTACCCTCCTTTACAGTTAGCAAAGCATAGACAACTTATGCAAGCCAAGAAAAACTTCAACCTCCACTGCCTCAGATGAATATTGGGCATCTCCTGGCAGGACAGAGTGCTGAAAACTGAAGTACACCAGCGTGCAGGGATCCCCAGCATGTTTGCCCTCTTGACTCAGTGGCGACTCCGTTCCCAAAGATACACTCTATCCCGAGCTTGTTATTGGCACAAGACTAACAGGTCGCCCATGTCTCAAATACAAGAATGTCTGCAAGCAAGACCTCAAGTTGACCAGGATTGGAGTCGATGCATGGAAGCTCCTTGTTGCTGAACGGAGTGCCTGGAGACAAGCATTCAGGAAGGGCATGGAAAAAGCAGAGGACAAAAGAAATGACAAGATGGCGGAAAAGAGAGCCCAGCGGAAAGAAAAGACATCAGTCGACCGCAGACCAACAATTTTCAGCTGTGCCAGCTGTGGAAGGGATTGCCACTCATGAGTCACTCTACAATCACAACAGACAATGTTAGGGGCATCATTTTAAGGTGATTGGAGGAAGGTTTCGGGGAGATGTCAGAGGTAGGTTCTTTACACAGAGAGTGGTGGGTGCGTGGAATGTGCTGCCAGCGGTGGTAGTAGAAGCAGATACATTAGGGGCATTTAAGCGACTCTTGGACAGGTACATGGATGATAGTAGAATGAAGGGTAGGTAGTTAGTTTGATCTTAGAGTAGGTTAAAGGTTCGGCACAACATCGTGGGCCGAAGGGCCTGTACTGTGCTGTACTGTTCTATGTATGGGACATGGAAACAGTAAAGGCATGAATGACCTCCTCCATCGTCCGATCATGGCTGCGCATGGCCTCTGGCATGTCCACCAGATGTTGCCTTACCTCTCCCTGCAACTCCAGCATGCCCTGTGTTGCCAACACCAGAGGCTCATTATCAGCCTGGGCTGAGCATGGACCTGGCCATCCACAGTCCTCCGAATGCTAGAGGCCTCAGCTGTCTCACTCTCAGCCGACTGCTCAGGCGCGTGTTCCTCAGGGTAGTGTCCTAGGCCCAACCATCTTCAGCTGCTTCATCAATGACCTTCCTTCAGTCAAAAGGTCAGAAGTGGGGATGTTCGCTGATGATTGCACAATGTTCAGCACCATTCGTGACTCATCAGATACTGAAGCAGTCCGTGTAGAAATGCAGCAAGACTTGGACAATATCCAGGCTTGGGCTGATAAGTGGCAAGTAACATTTGCGTCACACAAGTGCCAGGCAATGACCATCTCCAACAAGAGAGAATTGAACCATCGCCCCTTGACATTCAATGGCATTACCATCGCTGAATCCCCCACTATCAACATCCTAGGGGTTGCCATTGACCAGAAACTGAACTGGAGTAGCCATATAAATACTATGGCTACAAGAGCAGGTCAGAGGCTAGGAATCCTGCGGCGAGTAACTCACCTCCTGACTCCCCAAAGCCTGTCCACCATTTATAAGGCACAAGTCAGGAGTGTGATGGAATACTCTCCACTTGCCTGGATGGGTGCAGCTCCAACAACAATCAAGAAGCTCGACACCATCCAGGACAAAGCAGCCCACTTGATTGGCACCCCATCTACAAACATTCCTCCTTCCACCACCGACGCACATTGGCAGCAGTGTGTACCATCTATAAGATGCACTGCAGCAACGCACCAAGGCTCCTTAGACAGTACCTTCCAAACCTGCGACCTCTACCAACTAGAAGGACAAGGGCAGCAAATGCATGGGAACACCACCACCTGCAAGTTCCCTTCCAAGTCACACACCATCCTGACTTGGAACTATATTGCCGTTCCTTCACTGTCACTGGGTCAAAATCTTGGAACTCCTCTTTAACAGCACTGTGGGTGTACCTACCCCACATGGACTGCAGCGGTTCAGGAAGGCAGCTCACCACCACCTTCTCAAGGGCAATTAGGGATGGGCAATAAATGCTGGCCTGGCTAGCGATGCCCACATCCCATGAATGAATAAAAACAAACCTCTGATGAGGAGGACACAGAAGAGAGACAGGGGCAAGCAGCAATGAATGGTGAAGACATGGCGATGGAGGTCAGGAATGTTGAGCGATGCGCAATGGAAGCAAAAGACAACCTCATAATGACCAACTTTCAGCCACCTTGTGTCCACTCACTGAGAATCTAATAAAGACTCATGGTATGCTCATTCAGAAAGTAAGGAGGCATGGGATTCAGGGAAAGTTGGCTGTCTGGATACAAAATTGGCTGGCCCATAGAAGTCAGAGGGTGGTAGTAGATGGAAACTATTCAGCATGGAGCTCGGTGACCCACAAGGTGTTCCACAAGGATCTGTTCTGGGATCTCTGGAGGGAGTGCAAAAAAGATTTACTAGGCTGATTCCTGGGATGGCAGGATTGACGTATGAGGAGAGATTGGGTCGACTAGGCCTATATTCACTAGAGTTTAGAAGAATGAGAGGGGATCTCATAGAAACCTATAAAATTCTTACAGGACTAGACAGGATAAATGCAGGGAGGATGGTCCCAATGTCTGGGGAGTCCAGAACCAGGGGTCACAGTCTCAGGATACGGGGTAAGCCATTTAGAACCGAGATGAGGAGAAATTTCTTCACTCAGAGGGTGGTGAACCTGTGCAATTCTCTACCGCAGAAGGCAGTGGAGGCCAAGTCATTAAATATATTCAAGAAGGAGATAGATATATTTCTTAATTCCCAAGGGATCAAGGGATATGGAGAGAAAGTGGGAAAAGGGTACCAAATTCGAAAATCAGCCATGATCTTTTTTGAATGGCGAAGCAGGCCTGAAGGACCGAATGGCCTACTCCTGCTCCTATTTTCTATGCTTCAATGTTTCTAATACATAGCAGATATCAAATTCAATAATCATTCCACAAACAATGTAGTGGGTTTTGAACAATCTGAGCCCTGAATACACCCTTGGTGGTGCAAGCCATGCAAAATATGCCAATGTTTGGGCTTAAGTACCATCCAGTGGAAATGTCATTCAGAAGAATCTTAAAAGGTAAATAGCATGGGTAATTCATGCACTGCCGCGGTTCAAGAAGGCAGCTCATCACCACTTTCTCAAAAGCAATTGTGGATGGGTAATAAATGCTGGCCTTGCCAGCAACGCCCACATCCAATGAAAGAATAAAAAGAACAAACATAAAGGGCCATTATTATGGTAAATTATTTCAGATGCACTTTTTCAAATTTTTTGGATAAATATTTCCTGTTATTTTTTAGAACAGACCATGGGGGAAACTTTCCTGTTAGTAGAGAAGCAGTCGAATCATTTAGTAGAACTATCAGCTTCAGTGGGAGTGTGCAATGGGTAAGATCAGATCAAATGGCCATTATAAGTCCTGCTCAACTTCCCCTTCCATTTCAAAGAGAATGAAATGGAAAATTTTGCAGGGTGCATAATGCAATATCTCTTCACTGCCAAAGTATAACCTTTCTCCCATTGTTTCCAATATCAAAGAGAAGTCGACTACAAAGAAAGTCCTTCCCATAATTTTCAAAACAGACAGCTTGTTAAAGATGAGGGGATCTAAAAAGTGGTTCGAATGGAATAGAATCATAGAATGGTTACAGCACAGAAGGAGGTCATTCAGCCAGTCATATAGATGCCAGCTCACTAGAAAAGTAATTTAGCTACTCACACTACCCCACCCTTTCCCTGTAGCCTTGCAATTTTATTTTCTTTGGGCACTTATCCAATTTCCTTTCAAAATCCCCGATTGTGTCTGCCTCCATCACACTCGCAGGCCAGGATTTTATCCGGGTGACAGGGGTCTCAACCAGTGGCAAAAGTGCCGGCAAAAGCCTCTCGTCGCCTCCACTGGGGAAGGCCTGTTGCATTCCGTGCCAATTAAGCACTTAAATGGTCAGCAGCAAGCCTTCCAAAGAATCGAGGACCCTGGCGGCAGACGTCCCGCTTTCTGAGAGCTGCCGGACAATCAGGTGCCGGCAGCTCTTTCACTGAGCAGCGCCACCGCAAAGGCAATGGCTGCTGCCAGTGGAGTATTCACCTGAGGCCCTGGACCCAGGTCACAGGTAATTGTAAGCAACAGGAGTTTCACAGGGTAGGGGTCATAGGGGAGGGGGTGTAGGAGGGTCGGCAGCAAGGTCGGGGGTATCTCTCAGCGGGCACCCCCTTTCCTGATGGCGGGTCCCTTGTTCAGGCACTAAGTGCCTTTTAACGAGGACCCCCCCCCACCACGACCGCCCTGGAGCCGGCAAGAAACCCGCCCAGATTTTCTTGGCGTACTCCCTATGCAGTGACAAGCCCGCCTGCCACTGGGCTAATTTTGGCAGCAGCAGGATTGGGCATTAATTTCCCACTTAAGGGCCTCAAATGGTGGCAAGGCGGGAAGGCCATTCACTGGCCTTCTCGCCCTGGACTTAATTAGGGTAGAGGCGGGAGGATGGCATGGTCCCCCCAACTGTTAACATCCTGGCTGATTTTATGCTCTCCCCACCTTAAAACCTGATGCAGGGGGAGAGCATAAAACTCCCCCTTCAGGTAGTACATTCCAGATCTAAATTTTCCTCATACCGCCATTGGTTCTTTTGCACCTTAAATCATTATCCTCTAGTTATTGCCCTTCTATAAATGGGAGCAGTTTCTCTCTACTCTGTCCAGACCTGTCATAATTTTGAACACCTCTATCAAATCTCCTCTCAACCTTTTCTTCTCTAAGAAGAATAGCCCCAGCTTCTCCAATCTATCCAGGTAACCGAAGTCCCTCATTCCTGGAACCATTCGTTCATCATAACTTCCTTGCTTTTGCACTGTATGCCTCTACTTATAAAGCTCAGGTTCCCGTATACTTTTTTAACTACTTTCTCAACCTGCCCTGCCACCTTCAATGATTTGTGTACATATATCCCCAGGTCCTTCTGTTCTTGCACCCCCTTTAGAATTGTATCATTTATTTTATATTGCCTCTCTCATTCTTCCCACCAAAATGTAACACTTTACACTTTTCCGCCGTATATTTCCCTGCAAATTTGTTCCTCTATATCTTTCTGGTTGGTGGCCTATAGTATACACCCATAGTGTAATGTTACTTGTATTGTTTCTTACAATATTATTATTGTTCCCAAAATACCAATGGGCACTCCGTTTAGGCAGGACCAGAGCAAATAACTGGAAGCCATAGATTGCGGTGTCACTTGGCAGGTCACTTATTTTAATGCCCTGTAACTAACTTGACCATGTTCACTCTTGTGTGCCCTCAGCATGTTCACTGATCTGCAGAGGAGAAAACCTTTGGATAGCAATACAGGCAGTGAAGCCTTCCCTGCATAATAGCTTTCATTTTAGTTTAGTTTAAAGATACAGCACTGAAACAGGCCCTTCGGCCCACCGAGTCTGTGCCGACCATCAACCACCCATTTTATACTAATCGTACACTAATCCCATATTCCTACCACATCCCCACCTGTCCCTATATTTCCCTACCACCTACCTATACTAGTGGCAATTTATAATGGCCAATTTACCTACCAACCTGAAAATCTTTTGGCTTGTGGGAGGAAACCGGAGCACCCGGAGAAAACTCACGCAGACACAGGGAGAACTTGCAAACTCCACACAGGCAGTACCCAGAATTGAACCCGGGTCGCAGGATGTGTGGCTGTGGTGCTAACCACTGCGCCACTGTGCCGCCCTATTTGATCCTATTGTGTGTTGCAACTGGGAAATAACATGGACTCCAGAGCTGCGATCTGATAGCTGACGCAGATATTCTGGCCTGAGGAGTTCCATCACTGGGGAACCTGCTGCAGAAGGCCCTGGAGTTGCTGCCTGCTCTGTGGCAAACTGCAGTTATGGAGAAGCCTACCTGCATGACCATACAGATGAAGCTAAAAGGTGCTTCCACACTTATAAGACATAGCAGAGCATTTGGTGCATTCATTTGAAAGAAAAATCAGACTGGCTATATAACGGGTTGCATTTAATGGCACCTCAATAAACAACTCCTGCTCCTAATAAGTATGTTTGTATGTAAAAAGATTATTTTCACCACCAAGAAGTGGGAGAACAACATTCACCCAGCACTTTGTCTGGAATGTGTAATTTGAACTCGTCTGCTCTAGAGTAATTCATGTTGTCTGCAATTTGTAATTTGATTCGGTCATTGTCAGGCAGGCTACAATGTTCAGACAAGGCATAATGCTATTCCTACCAATTTCAGAGAATGCACAGTGCTAACATTCTGGAGTTCAAAGAACACACAGCAGAAATATTACTGATTGTACAGAACAAACAACATTAACACTCTGGGGTTTGGAGAATGCACAGCACTAACACTCGAGTTAAGAGAATGTAGAGCGCTAACATTCTATTGCCTATTTTATGCCTCCACTGTAATTGAAAGTTCGCAAGTGGGTGGAAACAGTTTATGGTATGCATACTTGGCCAATCTATTTGGTATAAGGTCATGATTACTGGTGTTACTTGGATGACTTGCTGAAAGCTCTGAAGTTCTTCTACAGCTTGGTCCAATGAGTGCGGGAAATAGCAATGACGTGGAGAACCCTTGCACTCTGGAAGGCTGGCCTGTGAAGATCGTGCCCTGCAATGACAAACTGGATGACTCTCCCTTGCTGCGCTTCTTGCTGCAGCACCTCAACTGATATCTTGGCAAAACAAGGACACATGGATGCCTACACTTCATTGTAGCAATTTATTGTAATGCGGTGAAAATTTAATCCATCTAAAAGAGAAGAGGTTTACCAGGATGTTGTCTGGGCTGGAGGGCATTAGCTATGAGGAGAGGTTGGATAAACTCGGATTGTTTTCACTGGAACGACGGAGGTGGAGGGGCGACATGATAGAGGTTTACAAAAGTAAAAAGCGGCATGGACAGAGTGGATAGTCGGAAGCTTTTTCCCAGGGTGGAAGAGTCAGTTACTAGGGGACATAGGTTTAAGGTGAGAGGGGCAAAGTTTAGAGGGGATGTG
Organism: Heterodontus francisci; assembly: GCF_036365525.1. NCBI lineage: Eukaryota > Metazoa > Chordata > Chondrichthyes > Heterodontiformes > Heterodontidae > Heterodontus > Heterodontus francisci. Next base: position 229,456,759 of record NC_090371.1, read on the forward strand.
CGAGGCAAGTTCTTTACACAGAGGGTGGTGAGTGCCTGGAACTTGTTGCCGGGGGAGGTGGTGGAAGCAGGTACCATAGAGACGTTTAAGAGGCATCTTGCCAAATACACGAATAGGATGGGAATAGAGGGATACGGACCCTGGAAGTGCAGAAGGTTTTAGTTTAGGCAGGCATCAAGATCGGCGCAGGCTTGGAGGGCCAAATGGCCTGTTCCTGTGCTGTACTGTTCTTTGTTCTTTAAAACACTTTCCCCTCTAAAATGCTTCGTTAGGTCTTATAATCTCTATAGCAGTGTGGGTATCTGCCTTCAACAGTCAGTGACTAATGACTATCACACACTAGAAGCTAACTGCACACACACAATTAGGCCTAACTCAGGAGGTTTGGCAGGGTCAAACATGTGCAACTCCAATGGATATTTCACATTTGGTTCTATTTGACCTATGAACATCACAGAAAATCCATGCTTCTGTAGCACAACCACCAGGAGATGAAAGGTCACAAACTCTGTTTCTCTCTCCACAGATGCTACCAAGCCTCCTGAGTATTTCCAGCACTTTCTGTTTTCATTTCAGATTTCCAGCATCCACAGTATTTTGCTGGTTTGGATTGGAAACTCATAATAGGATTTTTGCACCATTCTAACAATTACGTTCTCATTTATTTTCCTATTTGATTAAATTAAGCCTCCAAAGGGGAATAGCAGGTTCCTATATCCTGCAACTCTACATCAAAATGCATCAGCTCATCAGCACCACTACTGAATACATTGCTTTCACTTAACAGTAAATAGTTTTCATTTTTGATTTGCTTCTTGGTTTGAAATAACTTTTAATGAGCTGGTTGAAAGGCCTATTTGAAGGACAACCAATTATCAACTGGATTACACAATTTACTCTTTTCTTCACAAAAGGACTTATTGACTTATTTTTGTTGCTTGTCTTCACAACTGAAGATGCAGCAGAGGCAAACCTCATCTGATTTTGATCAGCTGACTGCCATGGAGTTGAAATATAACCACAATTACTGCTCCTCAAATGGTGCTTGTTATATTCTTTGGCCAAAAGTGACAACTACAGAGCAGATGCCAAATTGTTGCTCCAGCACTGGGACATAGGCTAGTGTACATATAGAATACAGCAGCATCACAGTTACAGCATTTATGAAGAACGTAGAACTGCAGCATGACTGCATCGCTGCAGATTCAAAGCTCCAGTTACAAGTTAGACTGGCTCCGAACTGGTGTGAAATTTATATCTAGAGATCAGTCAGTTGCTGACTTCAATCTACCACTGGGGCAAAGGTCATCTCTTGCTCCACCAGCAGCTTTGTTAACCAGAGCTGGCTTCAAAATTTGGAAAGGATGGTAGGTTACTGACTTATGCAACAGTCAAGAATTTATGATTCCATCAATTATGGAACAGTTATATAAAGCTCTTGTTAGATCACATCTGGAGTATTGTGTTCAGATCTGGGCACCAAACCACAGGAAGCAGTGCAGCGCAGACTCACCAGAACGATACCAGGGCTAAAAGGTTTAAATGATGTGACAGGCTTCACAGACTAGGCTTGTATTGCCTTGAGTAAGGGGTGATGCAATTAAGGTGTTTAAGCAGTTGACAGGGTAGAGGGAAACTATTTCCTCTCCACTCTTCAACCCACCAGCTTCCAAATTCAACAGGTTATCCTCCACTAGTTCCACTTTCTCCAGCATGATGTTACCAACAAACATATCTTCCCGTCCCCTTTTAGCATTCTGAAGGGACCATTTCCTCCGCAACACCCTGGTCCACTCTTCTACCACTCCCTGCTCACCTTCCCACAGCACCTACCCATGCAAGCCCAGGAGATACAACAACTACTCTTTCACCTCCTCTTTTGTCACCATCCAGAACCCCAAGCATTCCTTCTAGGGGAAACATTGTTTTACTCATAAAAGCAAAATACTGCAGATGCTGGAAATCTGCAATAAAAACAAGAAATGCTGGAAAAACTCAGCAGGTCTATCAGCATCTGTTGAGAGTGAAGCGGAGTTAATGTTTCAGATCAGTGACCCTTCATCAGAACTGACAAATAAAGTCATAAAGTCATACAGCACAGAAACAGGCCCTTCGGCCCATCGTGTCCGTGCTGGCCATCAAGCACCTACCTATTCTAATCCCATTTTCCAGCACTTGGCCCATAGCCTTGTATGCTATGGTGTTTCAAGTGCTAATCTAAATACTTCTTAAATGTTGTTCTTGGCTCTACCACCTCTTCAGGCAGTGTATTCCAGATTCCAACCACCCTCTGGGTGAATTTTTGTTCCTCAAATCCCCTTTAAACCCTTACCTTAAATCTATGCCCCCTGGTTATTGACCCCTCCATTAAGGGAAAAAGTTTCTTCCTATCTAATCTATCAATGACCCTCATCATTTTGTATACCTCAATCAGCCTTCTCTGCTCCAAGGAAAATAACCCTAGCCTTTTCAGTCTCTCTTCATAGCTAAAACGCTCCAGCCCAGACAACATCCTGGTAAATCTCCTCTGCACCCTTTCCAGTGCAATCACATCCTTCTTATACTGTGGTGCCCAGAACTGTACACAGTACTCCACAGCTGTGGCCTAACTAGCGTTTTATACAGCTCCATCATAACCTCCCTGCTCTTATATTCTATGCCTCAGATAATAAAGGCAAGTATCCCATATGCCTTCCTAACCACCTTATCTACCTGTGCTGCTGCCTTCAGTGATCTATGGACAATTACACCAAGGTCCCTCTGACCTTCTGTACTTCCTATGGTCCGACCATCCATTGTATATTCCCTTGCCTTGCTAGTCCTCCCAAAATGCATCACCTCACACTTCTCAGGAGAAAATTCCATTTGCCACTGCTCCACCCATCTTACCAGCCCATCTATATCATCCTGTAATCTAAGGCTTTCCTCCTTACTATTTACGACATCATCAATTTTCACATCATGTGTGAACTTGCTGATCATACCTCCTATATTCACATCTAAATCTTTAAAGTCCACTGCAAACAGCAAGGGTCCCAGCACCGATCCCTGCAGTACAACACTGGTCACAGGCTTCCACTCGCAGAAACAACCCTCAACCATCACTCTCTGCCTCCTGCCACAAAGCCAATTTTGGATCCAATTTACCAAATTGCCCTGGATCCCAATCTTAACCAATCTCCCTTATCGTTTGCACTGGAATGCTGAATTGGGGCTGCATTAAAGAGCTAAAGTGGGAGTTTTGTGACTGAGGGAGTTCGGTGAGGAGGGAGTGAGGAGCTCCTTTCATTTCCTACCTGTCCTTAAAGAGCTTGACGGGAGTCGAGAGTTTCCAAAGAGCACAGCTGACTGGTGAGTAGGTCCTGGTGGGTATTTGTTAATCTGGATTGAATTGTAAATCATTGTTTTAGCAAGACTTAGTTGATTTATTTATTTTTTATTATAACAGTCTTTTAAAGTTTTAAATTTAAAGCGTTTAGTCATGGCAGGAGAGCTTAAAGCCGTGGCTTGCTCCTCTTGCTGCATATGGGAATCGGGAACATTTCCAGTCCCCGGGTCCAGCATATGTACAGGAAGTGTGTCCAGCTGCAGCTGCTGGAAGCTCGGGTTTCAAAACTTGAACAGCGGCTAGAAACACTGGAGCATCCGCGAGTCTGAGAGCATCGTGGATAGCAAGTTTAGAGAGGTGGTCACACCGCAGCTGAAGGGACTTGAGGAAGGAAGGGAATGGGTGACCACCAAGCAGTCCAAGAGAAACAGGCAGGTAGTCCAGGAGTCCCCTGGGGTCCTGCTTGCAAATCGGTATTCCATTTTGGAGGCTGATGAGGCTGGTTCCTCCAGGGAGTGCGGACAGAGCCAAGCTTCTGGCACCACAAGCAGCCTGTCTGCACAGGAATGGAGAAAGAGAGGAAGAGCAATAGTAATAGGGGATTCTATAGTCAGGGATACAGATAGGCGCTACTGTGGCCATCAACGTGACTCCAGGATGGTGTGCTGCCTCCCTGATACCATCCTGAAGGGGGAGGGTGATAAGGCAGAGGTCATGGTACATGTTGATACCAATGACATAGGTAGAAAGAGGGATGAGGTCTTGCATCAAGAATTCAGGGAGTTAATCAGTAGACTAAAAAGCAGGACCTCTCGGGTTGTAATCTCATAATTACGCCCAGTGCCACGTGCTAGCAAGTATAGAAATAAGAGAATAGCACAGATGAAGAGCTTAAGAGTTGGTGCAGGAGGAAGGGTTTTAAATTCCTGGACCACTGGGACCATTTCTGGGGAAGGTGGGACCTGTACAAGCGGGACAGTCTACATCGGAACCAGAGGGGGACTAACATCCTTGCTGGCGGGTTTGCTAGTGCTGTTGGGAGGAGTTTAAACTAATTTGGCAGGGGGAGGGGACGTAAACTCCTTGCAGAATAGGGACACAGCTAAACACAGGAAAGCAAACAAGTCAGAGGGAATACAGCGGAAGTAAGTTTCAAGGGAGTAAGACCAGGATGGAGGGCCTCTACTTTAATGCCAGGAGTATTACAGGTAAAACAATGAGTTAAGGGCAAGGATTGACATGTGGAATTGTGATACTGTAGACATCACGGAGACATGGTTGAGGGAGGGGCAGGATTAGCAGCTCAATATCCCGGGATATAGAATCTTCAGGCGAGATAGAGGAGGGGGTAAAAGAGGAGCGGGCATTGCAATATTAGTTAAGGAGTCAGTTACTGCAGTAAGGAGAGATGATATCTTGGAGGGGGCATCAAATGAAGCTTTATGGGTAGATTTTAGGAATACAAAAAGGACAGCCACCTTGCTAGGTGTTTATTATAGACCCCCAGATAGTGAACGGGAAATTGAGGAGCAAATATGTGTGCAATTCGTAGAGGTGTGTAAAAATAATAATCTTCTTCTTCTTTGGCCTCCTTGTCTCAAGAGACAATGGGTAAGCACCTGGAGGTGGTCAGTGGTTTGTGGAGCAGCGCCTGGAGTGGCTATAAAGGCCAAAATTAGAGTGACAGACTGTTCCACAGGTGCTGCAGAAAAAATTGTTTGTCGGGGCTGTTACACAGTTGGCTGTCCCCTTGCGCTTCTGTCTTTTTTCCTGCCAACTGCTAAGTCTCTTCGACTCTCCACACTTGAGCCCCGCCTTTATGGCTGCCCACCAGCTCTGGCGATCACTGGCAACTGACTCCCACGACTTGTGATCAATGTCACAGGACTTCATGTCGCATTTGCAGACGTCTTTAAAGTGGAAACATGGACGGCCGGTGGGTCTGATACCAGTGGTGAGCTCGCTGTACAATGTGTCTTTGGGGATCCTGCCATCTTCCATGCGGCTCACATGGCCAAGCCATCTCAAGTGCCACTGACTCAGTAGTGTGTATAAGCTGGGAATGTTGGCTGCCTCGAGGACTTCGGTGTTGGAGATACGGTCCTGCCACCTGATGCCAAGGATTCTCCGGAGGCAGCAAAGATGGAATGAATTGAGACGTTGCTCTTGGCTGACATACGTTTAGATTAGATTAGAGATACAGCACTGAAACAGGCCCTTCGGCCCACCGAGTCTGTGCCGACCATCAACCACCCATTTATACTAATCCTACATTCCTACCAAACATCCCCATCTGTCCCTATATTTCCCTACCACCTACCTACACTAGTGACAATTTATAATGGCCAATTTACCTACCAACCTGCAAGTCTTTTGGCTTGTGGGAGGAAACCGGAGCACCCGGAGAAAACCCACGCAGACACAGGGAGAACTTGCAAACTCCACACAGGCAGTGCCCAGAATCGAACCCGGGTCCCTGGAGCTGTGAGGCTGCAGTGCTAACCACTGCGCCACTGTGCCGCCCCTTTTAAATAAGACATGATTAGATTAGAGATACAGCACTGAAACAGGCCCTTCGGCCCACCGAGTCTGTGCCGACCATCAACCACCCATTTATACTAATCCTACATTCCTACCAAACATCCCCATCTGTCCCTATATTTCCCTACCACCTACCTACACTAGTGACAATTTATAATGGCCAATTTACCTACCAACCTGCAAGTCTTTTGGCTTGTGGGAGGAAACCGGAGCACCCGGAGAAAACCCACGCAGACACAGGGAGAACTTGCAAACTCCACACAGGCAGTGCCCAGAATCGAACCCGGGTCCCTGGAGCTGTGAGGCTGCAGTGCTAACCACTGTCCAGGCCTTGCTGCCATAGAGCAAGGTACTGAGGACACAGCCTTGATACACTCAGACTTTTGTGTTCCGTGTCAGTGCGCCATTTTCCCACACTCTCTTGGTCAGTCTGGATATAGCAGTGGAAGCCTTTCCCATGCGCTTGTTGATTTCTGCATCTAATGACAGGTTACTGGTGATAGTTGAGCCAAGGTAGGTGAACTCTTGAACCACTTCTAGAGCGTGGTCGCCGATATTGATGGATGGAGCATTTCTGACGTCCTGTCCCATGATGTTCATTTTCTTGAGGCTGATGGTTAGGCCAAATTCGTTGCAGGCAACCCCAAACCTGTCGATGAGACTCTGCAGACACTCTTCAGTGTGAGATGTTAAAGCAGCATCGTCAGCAAAGAGGAGTTCCCTAATGAAGACTTTCCATACTTTGGTCTTCGCTCTTAGACGGGCAAGGTTGAACAACCTGCCCCCTGATCTTGTGTGGAGGAAAATTCCTTCTTCTGAAGACTTGAATGCATGTGAGAGCAGCAGGGAGAAGAAAATCCCAAACAGTGTGGGTGCGAGAACACACCCCTGTTTCATGCCACTCAGGATAGGAAAGGGGTCTGATGAGGTGCCGCTATGCTGAATTGTGCCTTTCATATTGTCATGGAATGAGGTGATGATACTTAGTAGCTTTGGTGGACATCCGATCTTTTCTAGTAGTCTGAAGAGACCACGTCTGCTGACGAGGTCAAAGGCTTTGGTGAGATCAATGAAAGCAATGTAGAGGGGCATCTGTTGTTTGCGGCATTTCTCCTGTATCTGACGAAGGGAGAACAGCATGTCAATGGTCGATCTCTCTGTACGAAAGCCACACTGTGCCTCAGGGTAGACGCGCTCGGCCAGCTTCTGGACCCTGTTTAAAGCGACTCGAGCAAAGACTTTCCCCACTATGCTGAGCAGGGAGATTCCACGGTAGTTGTTGCAGTCACCGCGGTCACCTTTGTTTTTATAGAGGGTGATAATATTGGCATCGCGCATGTCCTGGGGTACTGCTCCCTCGTCCCAGCACAGGCATAGCAGTTCATGTAGTGCTGAGAGTATAGCAGGCTTGGCACTTTTGATTACTTCAGGGGTAATGCCATCCTTCCCAGGGGCTTTTCCGCTGGCTAGAGAATCAATGGCATCACTGAGTTCCGATTTTGTTGGCTGTACGTCCAGCTCATCCATGACTGGTGGAGGCTGGGCTGCATTGAGGGCAGTCTCAGTGACAACATTCTCCCTGGAGTACAGTTCGAGGTAGTGCTCAACCCAGCGGTCCATCTGTTTGCGTTGGTCAGTGATTATGTCCCCCGATTTAGATTTGAGGGGGGCGATCTTCTTGATGGTTGGCCCAAAAGCTCTCTTAACGCCATCATACATTCCTCTGATGTTTCCGGTGTCTGAGGCTGCTGAATATGACTGCATCGGTGTTGCCAGTAGTCATTTGCGCAGCGCCTGGCTGTTCTTTGTGCAGTGCTTCTGGCTGCTTTAAGTGCTACGGATGTTAACTCGCTGGGGGCTTTCTTGTAGTTCAACAGTGCAATGCGCTTAGCAGCTATGACAGGTTCCAGCTCTTTAAAATGAGATTGAAACCAGTCTGCATTTCTCTTCACACCTTTGCCATAGGTGGTCAAAGCTGACTCATAGGTGGCGTCTCTGATGTGGGCCCACTTGGTCTCAGCATCCCCTGTGGGAGTGTTTTGAAGGGCTTTGACAAGTGAATTTAGAAATTTTTGTAACAGCTGTGGATAAGAAATTCTGCTCGTGTTGTTGCGCAGGTGGCCCTTCTGTTTGGAGTGATGCAGCTTCTTTGGTCTGAGTCTAACCTTGCTGCACACCAGGGAGTGGTCGATGTCGCAGTCCGCACTGTGGAAGCTGCATGTGACTTGAACACTGTTTAAGGAGGCTCGCCTTGTGACGATCAGGTCCAGCTGGTGCCAACGACGTGATCTTGGGTGCCTCCATGAAACCTGGTGACAGGGTTTAGTGTGAAAGAACGAGTTGGTGATGCAGAGGTTATGATAGGTACACAGCTCAAGCAGTCTCTGTCCATTCTCATTCATCCTTCCAACACCATGGCGCCCAAGGCAGGAGGGCCATGAGTCATGGTCGGCCCCAACCCTGGCATTAAAGTCCCCCAGCAGGAACAGGTGTTCGGTATTGGGGATGCTACTAATGATATTATGGAGTTCATCGTAGAACTGGTCTTTAGCTTCAGGTGGGGAGCAGAGTGTTGGAGCATAGATGCTGAGAAGGTGTACTGGACCAGAGGCGGTGAGCAGTAGGATGGACAGTATGTGTTCCGAGCCATTTGAGGGAGGCTCTATCATGCTGAGCAAGGGGTTTCTGATGGCAAAGCCCACTCCATGCTGTCTTGGTTCTTCAGGATCCCGACCCTGCCAGAAGAAGGTGTAGTCTTGCTCTGTTAGAGATCCACTCACAGGGAGGCGTGTCTCCTGAAGTGCTGCAATGTCTACATTGAGTCTTCCGAGAATCGTTGATTTGCGTAAGGTCTTCCGACAGGCCAGGACACATAGTTCTGACGTTCCAGCTTGCAAAACGAAGGGCTGGTACCTTCTTTCCTTTTTTCGTGCTGTTTGGTGCGGTGTTGCAGTCTGCTTTTCGGGCAATGACCCTGAGCTCCAAGCACCCATTGAAGCAGGTGGACTGTGGCGGGACAGAACCTTATTGACCAGGGGCTGCCCGGTTTGAGGCGGGCGGTAGCTGTCCAGTGAGGTGCGATGACCTCTCCCACCGACAAAGGCAACCCGAGGCACCCAATCTCTACGCCAATTGAGTTGAACTTATAACCCGTAACTGCTGCCTTCCGTGTTGTTTCGGTCGCTGTGAGGCGACTATGGAGTGATCTCTCCATGGCGCCTGCCTGGGCGAATGTATGGAGGTTGAGAGTTGCCCAAGTGTCAAAACCCCCCTCTCGGCCTTTCTGGTGGGGTCCAAAGGAGTGCAGAGCACGACGTTTGGCACCGGTATGTCTGCAGGAACTGCCGGAAACATGCCAAAGGTGACACATGACCGCCTCTGGGGTTCCATTCCAGATATTCTGTTAGGGTTTACTCCCTTAGCCTTGTTCTCTCCCGAGATGTCCACAAGGCAGTGGGGTTGTTAGGGCCCCTACACAGGGGTAGGAGGATGCTGGTGGGAGGAGGGGGTGCGAGGGGGAGGGGTGGAGGGAAGCGGGTGCGAGGGGGAAGATGGTGCGAGGGGGGAATACATGAATAGGATGGGAATAGAGGGATACGGACCCCGGAAGTGCGGAAGGTTTTAGTTTAGGCAGGCATCATGATCTGCGCAGGCTTGGAGGGCCGAATGGCCTGTTCCTGTGCTGTACTGTTCTTTGTTCTTTGTTCTTTATCCCTGAAATGCTCCCCCACTGACACTTCTACCACTTGTCCAGCTTAATTCCCTAGGATTAGGACCAGTACTGCCCCTTCTCTTGTTGCACTTTCTATGTACTGGCACAAAAAGCTCTCCCGTATGCATTTTAAGAATTCTGCCCCCTTTATGCCTTTAGCACTACGACTATCCCAGTTGATATTAGGGAAGTTGAAATCCCCTACTATTATTACCCTATTATTTTTACACCTCTCTGAGATTTGCCTACATATCTGCTCCTCTATCTCTCCCTGATAGCTTGGAGGTCTGTAGTACGCTCCCAGCAAAGTGATTGCCCCCTTTTTGTTTTTAAGTTCTACCCATATGGCATCATTTGTGGAACCTTCTAAGATATCATCTCTCCTCACTGCAGTAATTGACTCCTTGATCAACAGTGCAATGCCACCTCCTATTTTATCCCCTCCCCTGTCACACCTGAAGATTCCATACCCTGGAATATTGAGCTGCCAGTCCTACCCCTCCCTCAAGCATGTCTCTGTGATAGCTATAATATCATCATCCCATGTGCTGTTCAACGCCCTCAATTCATCAGCCTTACTAGTAAGACTCCTTGCATTAACATAGATGCAATCCAGCCTAGCATTTTTCATTTGTGCCTTAACAGGTCGATATTTGCTCTGTTTTCCAGACTGACTCTGTTTCTCTTCTATATTTGACTGTGCATCACCCCCTACTGTTCCTCCACTCTCTATCCCATTCCCCTGCCAAATTAGTTTAAACCCCCTGCAACAGCACTAACAAACCTCCCAGCAAGGATGTTGGTCCCGTTCCGGTTCAGGTGCAACCAGTCCAACTTGTGCAGATCCCACCTTTGCCAGAAACAGTCCCAGTGATCCAGGAAACTAAAGCCCTCCCTCCTGCACCATCTCCTCAACCAAGCATTCATCTGCTCTATCCTCCTATTCCTATACTCCCTAGCACGTGGCACCTGGAGTAATCCAGAGATTACAACCTTTGAAGTCCTGCTTTTTAATCTGCTACCTAGCTCCCTAAATTCTTGTTGCAGGACCTCATCCCTCTTTCTCCCTATATCTTTGGCACCAATGTGTACCACGACCTCTGACTGTTCACCCGCCCCCTTCAGAATGTCCTGCAGCCACTCCATGACATCCTTGACCCTCGCACCAGGGAGGCAACATACCATCCTGGAGTCACGTTTGCGGCCACAGAAATGCCTATCTGTACCCCTTACGATAGAATCCCCTATCACTACAGCTCTCCCACTCCTTTTCCTCCCCTCCTGTGCAGCTGAACCGCCCGTGGTGCCGCAGACTTGGCCCTTGCTGCATTCCCCGAAGAAGCTATCTCCCCCAACAGTATCCAAAGTGGAAAATCTGTTAGAAAGGGAGATGGACCCAGGGCACTCCTGCACTACCTGCCAAGTTCTTCTACTCTGCCTGGCAGTCAACCATTCCCTTTCTGTCTGAGCAGTCTTTACCTCCGCTGTGACCACCTCCCTGTACATGCCATCCACAATGATCTCAGCCTTGCGGATGTTCCACAGTGTCCCCAGCCACCGCTCCAGATCTGAAACGCAGATTTCGAGTAGCTGCAGCTGGAGACACTTCCTGCACACGTGTTTTCCCTGGACACTGGAAGTGTCCCTGACTGCCCACATTGCACAGGAGGAGCACTACACATTGCCGAGCTGCCCTGCCAAGGCTTACCCTTAATTTATCCCCTTAAATTACCCAACAATTAGATTATTTACACTAGCGACCTTGATTCCCTAACAAAAAACACAACCTACTATATTAAAAAAAACTGCAACCTTTCCCTTTACTTTAGTTACTTACCCAGCTCTTTAGAGTTATTCCCTGACAGCAGTGACTCACCAACCAATCACCTTGTAGCTTTCCTGTGACCTCACTGTTGGCTTTATTTCTTCAAAACTCCAGTGCACTTTTTAGTTTAGTTTAGTTTAGAGATACAGCACTGAAACAGGCCCTTCGGCCCACCGAGTCTGTGCCGACCATTAACCACCCATTTATACCAATCCTACACTAATCCCATATTCCTGTCACATTCCCACATATTTCCCTACCACCTACCTACACTAGGGGCAATTTATAATGGCCAATTAACCTATCAACATGCAAGTCTTTGGCATGTGGGAGGAAACCGGAGCACCCGGAGGAAACCCACGCAGACACAGGGAGAACTTGCAAACTCCGCACAGGCAGTACCCAGAATCGAACCCAGGTCCCTGGAGCTGTGAGGCTGCGGTGCTAACCACTGCGCCACTGTGCCGCCCTTGTAGAGGTCCGGCTGCTCTCCGCTCCTGAAGGTAATTGAAGGCCCCGAGCCTCGCGCTGGATTTATCCGCTCCGGGTTCTCAGTGTTTCCACAGAGGTCCAACTGCTCTCCACTCCTGAAGATAAGTGAAGGCCCCCAGCCTCGCGCTGGATTTATCCGCTCCCGGTTCTCAGTGTTCCAACACAGGTCCAACTGCTCTCCACTCCTGAAGGTAAAAGGTTTTAAGCAAGTAAAGCAGGGGTGGGGCAAGAGATAACAAAAGAGGTGTTGATAAGACAAGGTAACTGACCAGAAGGTCATGGAGCAAAGGCAAAGGATATGTTAATGGTGTGCTGAAAGACAAAGCGTTAGTACAGAGTACAGTGTGAATTGACTGCAAAGCACAAAGCACTCCAAGCACAACATTCAAAAAAACAGAAACAGTGGGTAGGCACAGTAGAAACAAACTAAACAAACTAAAATAAAATAACCAAATAAAAAAGAAAAAAGAAAAAATGACTAAACATAAAAAGGGGGGCCCGTTATGCTCTGAAATTATTGAACTCAATGTTCAGTTCAGCAGACTGTAGTGTGCCTAATAGGTAAATGAGGTGCTGTTCCTCAAACTTGCGTTGATGTTCACTGGAACTCTGCAACAATCCCAGGACAGAGATGTGAGCATGAGAGTAGGGGTGAGTGTTGAAATGGACAGCAACCGGAAGCTCAGAGTCATGCTTACGGACTGAGCAGAGGTGTTCCGCAAAGCGGTCACCCAATCTGCGTTTGGTCTGCCCAATGTGGAGGAGATCACATTGTGAGCAGTGAATACAGTATACTACATTGAAAGAAGTACAAGTAAATCGCTGCTTCACCTGAAAGGAGTATTTGGGCTCTTGGATAGTGAGGAGAGAGGAGGTAAATGGGCAGGTATTACACCTCCTGCGACTGCAGGGGAAGGTGCTGTGGGAAGTGGACGAGGTGGTGGGGGTAATGGAGGAGTGGACGAGCATGTCGCAGAGGGAACAATCCCTTTGAAATGCTGACAAGGGAAGGGAGGGGAAGATGCAATATGTAGTGGCATCACGCTGAATGTGGCGGAAGTGGCGGAGGATGATCCTTTGGATCTGGAGGCTGGAGGGGTGGAAAGTGAGGACAAGGGGAACCCTGTCGCAGTTCTGGGAGAGAAGGGAAGGGATGAGGGTAGAGGTGCAGGAAATGGGCCAGACATGGTTGAGGACCCTGTCAACCACAGTGGGGGGGAATCCTCGGTTGTGGAAAAAGGAAGACATATCAGAAGCACTGTTGTGGAAGGTGGCATCATCAGAGCAGATGCGTCGGAGACAGCGAAACTGGGAGATTGGAATGGAATCCTTACAGGAGGCAGGGTGTGAAGAGATGGAAAGAGAGAAGTCGATGAAGGGAAGTGTCGGAGATGGACCATGTCCATATAAACTGTTAAATTTCTAACTTCTTCAGTTCTGACGAAAAGTCATCAACGTGAAATGTTGGGCGGAATCTTCTCACCTTTGTCCCTGCCAGAGCTACAGAACCATTTTCAGGTCAAGAACCCAACTCACGATTTGCACATCTTAAGGTTGCTCTTTCCCAGAGCAAACCAATTATCAGCCCATCTCCAGGTTCCCTGACCAATCTGGGAGGACAGACAAGATGACATGCCTAAAGCAGCAATGAAGGCTCTCTATTTAAAGAAACCCCAGCAAGACTCACAATAGCATCAGAGTTTGCAGGAAAAAATCCAGTGTGAGGGAGGAAAGAGCTGCTGCACAGATGGAAGATGTGGAAAGCTGCAACCACCACACGCCCCCGCCGCCCCCCGGTTCACAGACTCCTCCCTGAAGGTGATGATTCAAGGAGTGAGGGCACGAAGAGAAGTCCTCTTCCCTGGGGACAGCAGGAGAAGGCCAGCCAGCCTCACCAAGCAGGTGTGGCTTTATGTTGCTGAGGCTATCAGTAGCTGAAGTGTGATACTGAGGATCTGGAGCCAGTACCGAAAAAGGTTCAATGACCTCATAAGATCTGTAAAAGGTGAGTGTCCTACAACTCTCAGCTGGCAGCCATGACTCTCTCACCTCCCAAACATTTTTCTACACAGCACTTCGTTGACCGATACGCCATGCTATCACACGTATTCTTTCTATCCAGGCTCCTCCTCAAATCTCCATTCCAACAGACAATACTCACATTCACTGTCATTGTGTTGTCTTCTCACTCCCATTCTTCACAGTCACTCTCCTCAAATGTACTGTCCATCCTCAGCAATCAGTTGACTCCTCACACTCCTGACTCTCTGCCTTTTCTCATTTCAGGAAAAGAGAGCCCACAACTCCAGGGTGAGGCAGCAAACCAGGGGTGGAGCTGCAGCTATGGCCACCCTGACTGTGATGGAGGAGGAAGCCCTGGAGATAGGCAGGGTTTTTCTGAAGTTCTTTCATGACTTGTGAGCATCACTTTCAAGGCCAGAATGTATTGCCCATCCCTAATTGCCCTTGAGAAGGTGGTGGTGAGCCACCTTCTTGAACCATTGCAATCCATCTGGTGTGGGTACACCCCCAGTGCTGTTAGGAAGGGAGTTCCAGGTTTTTGACCTAGTGACAGTGAAGGAATGGCAATATAGTTCCAAGTCAGGATGATGTGTGACTTGGAGGGGAACTTGCAGATGGTGGCAGGATGATCACCAACATGCATTCAATGCGTTGAAACAAGCACTGTAATGTCTTCAATACTATGACCCTCAGAAGGCAACAACATTAGAAGTGGAGGCATCGCAGTGAGGTCTCAGCACGTCTTCGTCCAGATGGCAAGCCTGATGCATTTGGTTCAAAATGTCTGTCGCCAAAATAAGCAAATTACACCAATATTGAACGAGAAACTCTCACTCTTGTCTTCAGGATCACCAGGTTCCACACATTCTTATTCGGGAAAGAGTTTACAGTCCAAATCATAAGTGGCTGGAGATGACCTGGAGGAAACAGCTCACAAGTGCACTGCCTTGACTCCAGAGTTACTTATCAAGATTCAAGGCTACATCTGTGATGTCAGATACAAACCCAATAGTCAGATAGTCCTATCAGACACTCTAAGTAGACTGCCCAACCCTGGGAAAGTGTAAGACATACCGCTCGACTTCCAGGTGGACAAAGTTTCTGTGAGATTGGAGGATGTCTACAAGATAGATCGCATCTGCTTCGGTCAAAGAGAGAGGAAATCCTGAGGGAGACTTCTCAAGACTTCATACTCCGAGCTCTGTGGGACGTTGTTGTAAGGGGTTGACCCGAGACCATTCAGGAGGCCCCTACAGATCTGTATAAAGTATTGTCCATATT
Source organism: Heterodontus francisci (assembly GCF_036365525.1). Taxonomy (NCBI): domain Eukaryota; kingdom Metazoa; phylum Chordata; class Chondrichthyes; order Heterodontiformes; family Heterodontidae; genus Heterodontus; species Heterodontus francisci. Next base: position 229,471,960 of record NC_090371.1, read on the forward strand.
GAGACAAAATTGATGTATTCAATGGAGTACTATTCAAAGGATACCATATACTCATCCCAGCAACACTTCAGTCTGACATAGTTGGACAGCTCCACCAAGGACACGAGATTAGAGAGGATGAGACACCTTGCTTGCGAGTCAGTGTTCTGACATGGCATCAGCAAGGACATTGACTAGATGGTGAAATCTTGTGATGCATGTCAGGAACATCAATCTAGTCAACAGAAAGAACCTCTCCAACAGCATGACATACCATCATCATGGACCAAGATAGCAACAGATTTGTGGTCTGTGGGGAGAAATGACAATCTGTTTGTGACTGATTATCCCTCCAAATTTCCTGTTGTGCAGAAGCTTCAAGACGTGTTGAGTACAGCAGTGGCCAACATTGTTAGTGCCATCTTTAGTCTTTTTTGGTGCTCTGGTAGTAGCAGTGTCTGACAATGGCTCATGTTACGACCAGGTGAGAAAGGTGTCTAGGGGTCTTTTGCTGTCTTTACCTGGTCTTATTGTAACAGGGTTTGATTTTAAACACACTGTGTTTTGAGCTCCCCCTTTTGTGAATCCTTGTTCACCGCTTTCCAATTATTAGACAAAGAAACCAATTCACACAGGTTTTCTGAGGTTTAAAGAAGAAAGATGGCATTTTATTAAACCTTAAACTTAAACTCTAATAAGGTTAATGCCTATGGATATACAACGTGCCCACGCTAGCATGCACATGTGATAGACACATGCAAATAGGGACAGAAAAGAGAAGAACTTATAAGGTAAAAGGTTTGAGGCAGTCGCTAATGGTTTTTTTTTACTGTGCTTCGAGCTCACTTGATTGTAGGTAGTCTTGTGTTCGTCAGGGCCCAGTGTTCTTCTTAAACCTTGTTCATGTAGGAGACTTTTCTCTCTTTGAGGTTCACATGTTTTCACAAGATGTTTTAGTTTAGTTTAGTTTAGTTTAGAGATACAGCACTGAAACAGGCCCTTCGGCCCACCGAATCTGTGCCGACCACCCATTTATACTAATGCTACACTAATCCCATATTCCTACCACATCCACACCAAGAGATGGAGGCAGGCAGGACTGGTAAGGAGGTTCTGTTCCAACCGGAAGTACACGGCTTTCTGAGTTCAATTCCCTTGTTGGAAGTTTAAATCTCAACAGCCAGCTAGTCATGTGACTAAAACTGGTCTGACCACTTCTTCTGTGTTTGTGGATTCTGCTATCTTAGCAGTCAACCTGGAATGCTAGCTCACCCCACCTTCAACGTCTGGTAATCAAAAGTCCATTGTTGGTTGAATGGGTCAGGGCATGGTCCTTTGTCCCTTATTCCAACACTTCTAGTTGCTGTGCAAATGTCTTTCCAGTCAGAGGCTCGCAATTTTAAGTTTTAGTGTTCATGTGGTGAAATAATGTGTGCCTCAGTCTTGGCAGGTGGGGGCTTTGCCTGACACTCACAATACATGGGAAAACCGTTCCAGGTTGTGTGTGAACAATGGTCCATCAACTATGTCACATCATCAACCTGATATGCTCATTTGAATGGGATGGCTGACCGTATGGTCAGGACAGTCAAATCGCTGATCAAAAAGTGTTTGGAAACTGAGCAAGCTATCCAAGTTGTGTTATTGCACTTACGCACAATACCATTGCCTTTAGCTGCTGAGATTGTGTTTGGTCGACTGGTGAGAAGCACATGACTAAGCTATGATCTCACCAAGTCGTCCTTGATCACAGATCGTTTATGTCAGAAACAAGCTACGATGAAAGATGACAATGACATGCATGCGGGTGCAGAATTACCGTCACTATACATTGGCCAGAAGTTAAGGGTCTTACCCCCACAAAAACACACATGGATTCCAGCAGAGGTGTCCAAGGTGTGCAAAGAACCATGTTTGTTTGAGGTGAAAACACCAAATGGTGCGATACTGCAAAGGAATCAATCTCATCTCAGGGACTTTCTGCTAGCCATGCCCAGTGCGATCAACCAGTATCACCTATGCATATCCCTGTAGGTTTTGCAGACGAAGAGACAACAAGCAACAAAGCGACAACTGAGGACAATCCTCCTAAACACAATCTTCAGGAGGAGAGGATGAACAGTTCAAGAACACACCCACATGTTATTGTCAAAAGGTCTGGTCAAGTCAGCCGATGACCAGTACAATTCCAAAAGTAGACAACACATTGAAGAGGGATGTTTCAAATTTTCTTGTTACAGTTGTATGATTTATGTAAGTAGTGTTATAATTGTCAAATTTCTTTTCTCTCATAAGGGTTGCTTATTCATATATATATATTAATGTTATACTATATGAGGCTGTCATTTAAGGAAAGGGGGATGTTGTGGTAGTGTATTTGTTAGTATGTTAAATATAATCATTTAAATATATGTTTATGCTAATATGTATGTCATCACAGGAAGTGATGCAATATCACGTGATGCAGTTCTCTTGCACAGTCAGTTAGCACGTATAAGCTGAAGCAACAACAAGTTTCCATTAAAGCTCTGCATTCAAACTCTATGGCTGTCCTTCAGCTTTGTTTGTATCAATCTAGAAAGAGATAATACAACAGACAGGCACCTGCAATGGGTGGCCACCTACTCCTCTTGGGGGGAGGTCTTCTTACAAGAGGCTGCAGAGATCTGTGACCACCTGCCCCGAGAGCCTGAGCCTTCTGAGGCACAGTTGTTCAGAGAGGCACAGTTGTTCAGAGAGGTCCAGGTAGCTAATCCTTGGCCGATAGATCCTGAGCTGAGGGTATCGCCTCCTGTTTGAGGTGCAGCCCTGTGTCTATCCCCTCTGTTCCATGCAGTTGCATGTGACTGTGCAGAAGGCCACTGTTGCTTCTGGAGTTGCTGCTCCTGTCGCAGTGGCTGCTGAGCTGGAGGATGCTAAACCTCCTCCTCAGAGGTTCAAGCAACTTCACAATATGTAGATTCCATGTCACAGGGAAGTCTCACAGGTAATAAGGTGAGACTACCCTCAGAGGTATCCAAGGCAATTGAAAAAAATTACACAAAGTTGTTGTCCCCAACGAAATCAGGAACTGCTTCTGTGCGCGTAAGCCTTTCACCGTGGCTGACCACAGGCTTACCAGTTTTACCTTTTATACTGCTTATATCATGTCCGTTTCACTCTAACATGAGATCCAATTGTGTACTAGTCATCTCCAACCTGGGAAGTTGCAGACCAAGTGTCGAACCCGTGCATTGTTGGGAAAGAGGGATTCCATGATTAAAAAGGCTCTTAAGCGCCTTTTCAACTACCTCAATTGCTTTCCTGTCAGATCCACAGGGGTTCCCTACTGAACTCGCAAGCTGCTGTGTAGAAAGCTGGAAGATGGGGGGGATCATGTCAGGATCCAAACCCAATGTCCTTTTCCTGGACTTTTCCACCCTGCCTATTCCCAAATCTATCTTCACCAGGCTGGGAAGATTCTGCCTATTAACTCTATGTCTCTCACCACAGATGCTGCCTGACCTGTTGAGTATTTCTAGCATTTTATGTTTTTATAGCTATTTCCTCTGGTGGGGAGAATCATAACAAAGGGGTTAAACCATAAATATAGAGCTAGGCCATTCAGGGGTGATGTATGGAAGCACTTATTCAGACCAAGGGTAGTGGAAATCTGGAACTCTCTCCCCAAAAAGCCCTTGAGGCTCGATCAATTGAAAATTTCAAAACTGAGATTAATGGATTTTTGTAAGGCAATTGTATTCAGGGTTACAGAACCAAGACGAATAGATGAGTTAAGATACCGTTCAGCCATAATCTAACTGATTGGTGGAACAGGTTCAAGGGTTGACTGGCCTACTCCTGTTCCTATATTCCTAAACAGTAGCCATTGACTGTGTAGAACTTTTTGCCTTTTGAGAACTGAAGAATAAAATTTGTTTTCCAATAAACATATTGTCATATAGTGATATCTGTTGGATGCTGCTGAAACACTGAAAGTCAAGTTACAGAATGTCCACATTACATCTGTAACGTTAATCCAATATACCTCCATTTACTACATATAAAGCACAGCTTAAAAGCAGGGGTAAATGGCTCTTGATAAAACTGTTTTCAGGTTCAGGTTCACTTTTATTTATCTTGAATTATTGCTACAGAGATAGAAGCTACAGATATGCTGTAGGAGCTGGTTGGCTCATGTCATATGCGTATCATGGCTTCCAGTATCACACTCTCCAATATTCCTCTCCCATTGTTGCTGAAAAACATTGCTATTATCGATTAATATTTTATATTTATATGTTCATATTTTTTCTGAAAGTTGTTTCTTTTTCCCTTCTTTAAAAAAGATCTCTAATTCACATATACAGAAAGAACTACTTTTGTACAATTGTTTTTTTATATATAAATTTTCCCATACATGTCCATAGCTATTATAATAATCTATTCTCTACGACTAGATGGAAGTGTGTGAGACTAAACTGAGGTACCTACCCCTTTGAATTTCCTTTTTTCTCTGGGGTGAAAGCCCAGCTTCTGCTTGGCTGAACCCTTGCTGGTCTGGCCTACATCTGGATTTCTCCATGTTGAGAATTACTGGCAAAATCCCATGTCCTACAGAGCCATGGTACAAGCCAAGCTGTCAACACCATGGCAACAACTTCTGAAAATTTTATTCAAATTGAATACACATCCCAGCTTTTGAGTTCTCACGCAGCAGGTGCTCACCTTTAAAGCTGCCAAAAAGGTCCCACAGCATCCCCAGTGTGCTGTTAAGAAACAATATTTTGCGATTTAAGGAAAATATGTGTGCATTAGAGCTCAGCTTATGTCCAAGTTTGCAAAAAGTAGCTACAAAGTTGACAGGACAGATTTTCCGCTTATTGCACTTGGGCATAAAATATTAGTGTGTATGGAGCATGGAGAAAAATTGGACTGCGATGATTGTACCTCTATAACGGAGCTCAACTGATTTTCATGACATTAACTAAATGTATGGAAAGTTGTGTGGGCTCCATTATAATAGATATTATATAAGGTCTTCTGGATGTGTTCAGTAATTTCCCTCATATTTAAAGTCATAGAGTCATTTATTGCACAGAAGGAGGACACCTCTGTAAAATCTTCCCTTCATTTCCTTTACATTAAAGAGAAGGATTAGAGGGGACATAAGGAAAAACTTTTTCACCCAGAGTGTTGTGGGTGTCTGGAATTCACTGCCAGGAATGACCCTACTCTAGTAGGGTCCTGAACAGCGTTTTATAAAGTTTCAGCATAACTTCCCTGCTTTTGTTACTCAAAATCTCTATTTATGAAGTCCAAGATCCCTTATGCTTTGTTAACTATTCTCTCAATATGTCCTGCTACCTTTAAAGATCGATGCACATACACCCCAGGTCCCTCTGTTCCTGCACGCTCTTTAGCTGGACAACAAAGGAAAGATTTTGGAGGACGATGTGGTTATCATATCAAAAGCTGAAGCAATGTCGAGGAGGGGTAGTGCACTATGGCCACAGTCACAGAGGATGACATTTGTGACTCTGTTTGGGGCTATTTCAATGCAGTGACTGAGTGGAAACCATATTGGAGAGGTTCAAACAAATGGAGTTCCTTGAGGGTTTGTGTGTGGATCATCGTTGTTCATCATTTTCGTCAATAAGTTGGATAAGGATTTAATATTGCAGGTGATACCGAAATGTTCCTTGATTCCAAGTCAATTTAGGGCCATGTATATCAGATGTCCTTCAAAGTGGACAAATATCATGTCATGAATTTGTGGTGGGGACGCTCCAGGTGAATGTTACTAGTCACGAGACTGGCAGTAAAAGTTTACATTTTATTAAAAGTACACAGACAGTAAGAATTGGCTATAAGAACATAGGAATATAGGAATATAGGAATATAGGAACAGGAGTAGGCCATTCAGCCTGTGCAGCCTGCTCCGCCATTCTATTAGATCATTGCTGATCATTTACCTTGACACCACTTTCCTGCGCTATCCGCATATCCCTTGATGTCATTAGTATCCAGATATCTATCAATTTCTGTCTTGAACATGGTCAATGATTGAGCTTCCACAGCCTTTTGGGATAGAGAATTCCAAAGATTCACCATTCTCTGAGTGAAGAAATTCCTCCTCATCTCAGTCTTAAATACCCTAACCCTTATTCTGTGACTGTGTCCCCTGGTTGTAGACTCACCAGCCAGGGGAAAGATCCCATCTACATCTACCCTGTCACGCTCTGTAAGAATTTTGTAAGTTTCAATGAGATCACATCTCATTCTTCAAAACTCTAGAGAATAGAGGCCCAATTTCCTCAATCTCTCCTCACACAACAATCCCGCCATCCCAGAGATTAGTCCAGTGAACCTCCATTGCACTCCCTCTATGGCAAGTATATCCTTCCTTAGATGAGTAGACCAAAACTGTACACAATATTCCAGGTGCGTTCTCACCAAGGCTGCATACAATTGCAGCAAAATTTCTTTACTCCTGCATTCAAAACCCTTTGCAATGAAGGCCAACATACTATTTACCGTTCTAATAGCTTGCTGCACCTGCATGTTAGCTTTTAGTGGCTCATGAACCAGGACACCCAGCTCCCTTTGGACATCAACACTTCCCAAGCTCTCACCATTTAAGAAATACTCTGCATTTCTGTTTTTTCTACCAAAGTGGATCACTCCACACTTATTCTTATTATATTCCATCTGTCATGTTCTTGCCCATTCACTTAGCCTGTCCAAATCCCCTGAAGCCTCCTTGCATCCTCCTCACAATTTACAATCCCACCTAGTTTTGTGCCATCAGCAAATTTGGAAATATTACATTTGGTCCCCACATCCAAATCATTTATACAGATTGTGACCAGCTGTGACCAGCAGTGATTCTTGCAGTACCCCACTAGGAACAGCCTGCCATCCCGAGAATGAACCATTTATTCCTATTCTGTTTTCTGTCTGTTAACCAATTCTCAATCTATACCCATATCAGCAAGTTGTTGTTTTTTTGCTCTAATAGCTTTTCCTGTCATGTACTGAATTTAAGCACAAGGGGTTCTATTTACAAATTATCGACAACAAAAGGAAATAGGAAATGCAGAAGCACTTTTTAAATGAAAGGTTGGTAAGTTTGTGGAATTATCAACACTGGTGGTGCTATAAGAAAGCTTAATAGATTTCAAGAAAGAACTAGACAGTTTTTTTGTCGACAAATGGGATTATCGGGTATCAGGAATGCGGTGGATAAAAAGGTTAGGTGGACTGAAGATTTTCTCCTGTCTAAAACTGTTTCTGTATATTACCGTGGCTTTGGTAAGTCCACACTTGGAACATTGTCTCTGTTAGTCCTAACCAAAGCACCCAAAAACACTCATTTCCAATGCTCTATGCAGAGAACAAGAGGTCAGAGAGTCATCACATTGGTTCTCTACCCTTGTTTATGTCACTCTCAGGCTTCTCCAGACATGTGGTCCTGTGCCTACATCTTGAATGGGTACAATATCAGAGTAGCCACAATAATAAGGTAGGAGGCTGGCCTTCTCATATTAATTCTGCACAAAGGGTATTCGTTTTCAGCTCTGCCTGAAGAAGCTGTTGATAATTCAAAATTGCAGTAGCGTTCCCAGGGAGCACCGATTGGGGAATTTTAAGGGATGGAAAATCGTAAGCTGTGGTCCCGCAATTTTCCAAGTTGTGATCTCTGGAAGCCTCACTGTACACCAGGAGCCACTGATTACTGAATCTGCCCTCTGATACTCCTATTTTTCTTCAGAAATGGCTGGATATCAGATCAGTAATAAAAACAGACAATACTGGAAAACTCAGCAGGTCTGGCGGCATCTGTGGAAAGAGAAAGGGAGTTAATATTTCAGATCACTTTTGTATCAGATCTGACTTTTCCTTTGACTAGTCCAAGGACACTAGGAGCCCCCAGGTTCAATCAGCTTACTCAGCACAGGCCTGATCCCATTGTGGTCTCCGTGGTTCAGAACAACCACTAAGCAATGAACATACTGAGCTATTACGCGAACCTGAGGAAATTGTCCAACTACAGAACAGAATAAGGACGAAGAACAACTACTTAGCAGTGAAGTTACCCAGAGAGCCATTGGCGGAGCTTGGCTGAGATGCTTTAACTGCAGCAAGTAGGGACTGCAACGGGAAGATTCCTGATTCGTAACACTCAATGTCACGTCCTACAGTGCGGGTGAAATTGATGTTGGGCGCTAGTGTCAAGCGAGCACTAGCGAACTGGCAAGCTGTTTAGTCCGATTTTCATTTCCATTGAAGGCAACGTAAATAAAAAGCGGGTGAGCTATGAAATAGGCTGCCGATTCAGTGCTGACCATTTTCCATGATCGCCCAAGATGAATTTCAGCCCCAAAATGTTTATCCACTGGGCACAAGGAACTCTGGCATGCACTAATTAAGGATTTTTAGGCTTAGCCGACAATGGAGTTAGAAAGGACTTTATTCAAAACACCACAACCCCGATACTCCCAATCTGCACTTGCTGTTAATGAGTCTTTATGTTGGTAGCGACAATTACCCCTTAGATATCTAAGCAAAAGTATATGAACATCTGATTATACTTTCTACAATATTGTACTATGTCCTTAAGTGACAGGTCTTGAACTTACGCCTTGATGTCCCGCCATAACAGCGAGAGATTGGCAGAACCCTTGAAGAAACCACAAATCACTTCTCCTAGGGTTTCTCGGAATGAGACATAGCACGAAGACTTGTGGGAAATTAAGGGTCAGAGTATTGTATTCTTTCTCTACACTCCATTCCATTCAAACTCTCTTGTAGCCCAATGGGTCAACTACTATCATCTCTTTGTTAATCAGACAGTGTACGATGCTTCTTTCACATATAGGACCCAAAACCCATCACCAGCAGCGTACCTCATATTAAAGCAAAAACCTGGAGCACTTCAAAGCACAGCATCGCTAGTCATCATGAATTGTTATTTAATAATAAGGGACTATGTTAACATGCATGAAGCATATTCAACTGAAGAATTGAGGGATACTAGAAATAATATTTTACGCAACAATTCTTGAAAAAGCTTCAGGCTGCTTGCAGGAGGAATGCGGAAGGAGGAACAGTCACACTGAATGGTATTTCAAACGCAGTAAAACTGGAAGCAGTCCCTCAATGTCATTTCGATCAGGTGACTGCCAGCTGTGGGCAGCAGAGAACATCCTCGGGCGGATAGATGAACTGCAGCAACAAGAGAACGTAACTGCGCGACCACGGTCCCAAGACAGCTTTCACAGATGTGCACAGCGGGCAGCTTGCCATCCAGCCGTGCAAAAAAATCCTAGGTGAAAGATCTTCATTTATAAGCCTGGCAAAAAAAAAAGCGAAGTCAGCTTTCCCCAGCTTTTGGCCGATTCAAAGAGTTGGTGGAATGGGCGGACAAGTGGCAGATGAAGTTCAATGCAAAGAACTGTGAAGTCATTTATTTTGGTCGGAAGAACATGGAGAGCCAATATAACATAAAGGGTACAACTCTAAAGGGGGTGCAGGAGCAGAGGGGCATAGGGGTATATGTGCATAAGTCATTGAAAGTGGCGGTACAGGTTGAGAGAGCGGTTAATAAATCAGACAATATCCTGGGATAAAAACAAGAAATGCTGGATATACTCAGCAAGTCTGGCGGCATCTGTGGAGAGAGAAGCAGAGTTAACGTTTCAGGTCAGTGACCCTTCATCGGTATCCTGGGCTTTATTAATATGGCCATAGGAAACAAGAGCAAAGAGGTTATGTTGAACTTGTCTATGACACGAATTCAGCCTCAGCTGGAGTATTGTGTCCAGTTCTGGGCACCGCACTTTAGAAAATATGTGAAGGCATTGAAGAGAGTACAGAAAAGATGCATGAGAATGGTTCCAGGGATGAAGACTTCAAGTATTAAGACAGATTGGAGAAGTAGGGATTGTTTTCCTTGGAGAAAAGAAGCCTGAGAGGAGATTTGATAGAGGCATTCAAAATCATGAGGGGTCTGGACAGAGTGGATAGGGAAAAACTGTTCCCACTTGTGAAAGGATGGAGAATGCGAGGGCACAGATTTAAAGTGATTGGCAAAAGAAGCAAAAGCGACATAAGGAAAAACTTCTTCACACAAGTGGTTAGGATTTGGAATGCAATGCCTGAGAGTGTAGGGGAGGCAGGTTCAATCGAGGCTTTCAAAAGGGAATTAGACTGTTAATCTGAAAAGAACTGTGCAGGATTAAGGGGAGAAAGTGGGGGAGTGGCATTAGGTGAACTGCTCATTCAGACAGCTGGTGCAGACATGATGAGCCAAATGTCCTCCTTCTGCACTGTAACAATTCTGAGATTCTGTGATCTGTTGCAGGTGGTATAGTGTTTTCTGTCATGGTTTTATGAAGATGACACAAATTTAATCTCTCTCCCTATTTTGCTTTGTTATTGCCCTGCCTTGTCAGTACTTGGACAGTTAACAAGCATTCTTCCTCCTAATCTTCTGTGTCTTGGGTGCTTAATATGGCCTTAGCATTCATAATTGCACAATATCGTGCAGCACAGTTTAAGCCAAAATTAAGGGGAGACAAACAAGTAAAAGGAAAGATCATAAAAGGAGAATGACAAATATACATACCCAGACGTTCCACTCTTTTGTGGGGCAGAATTCGGCCGCCGTGGGCGTGAAGGGACCAGAAATTGGGGCGCGTATCATCGTCACTGGACTTCTGCTCCTTGATAGCTGCCATTATAATCTCCAGTAAAGGGGTGGCGCTTCTTCCACCCACCCACCCCAAAATTTGACCAGATACACTTGCCATAATGTTCGCAGTGACCACGTGCTGGAAGATGGTTGTGATTGTTAGAGGTCAATCGTCTCAGCCCCAGAACATCACTGCAGGAATTTCTCAGGGTAGTATCCTAGGCTGCTTCATCAATGACCTTCGCTCCATCATGAGGTTAGAAGTGGGGACGTTTGCGGATTATTGCACAATGTTCAGCACCATTCATGACTCTTCGGATACTGAAGCGGCCCGTTTCCATATGCAGCAAGACCTGGACAACATCCAGGCTTGGGCTGATAAGTGGCAAGTAACATTCATGCCACACAAGTGCCAGGCAATGGCCATCTCAAATAAGAAAGAATCTAACCATCTCCCCTTGATGTTCAATGGCATTACCATGGCTGAATCCCCCACTATCAATAACCTGGGGGTTACCATTGACCAGAACTGAACTGGACCAGCCACATAAAAATTGTGGCTGCAAGAGCAGGTCAGAGGCTGGGAATTCTGTGGGGAGTAACTCATCTCCTGCCTTCCCAATGCCTGTCCATCATCTATAAGGCACAAGTCAGGAGTGTGATGGAACATTCTCCACTTGCCTGGATGGGTGCACCTCCAATAACACTCAAGAAACTCGACACCATTCAGGACAAAGCAGCCCGCTTGACTGGCACTCCATCCATCATCTTCAACATTCACTTCCTCCACCACCGACGCTGCAGTATATACATCACCTACAAGATGCACTGCAGCAACTCACCATGGCTCTTAGACAGCACATTCCAAACCCGCAACCTCTTCCACCTAGAAAGAAGGACAGCAGATGCGTGGGAACACTACCACCTGCATGTTCCCCTCCAAGCCACATACCATCCTGACTTGGAACCATATCGCCATTCCTTCAAAATCCTGGAACTCCCTTCTGAACAGCACTGTTGGTGTACCTACACCCCAAGGACTGCAGAGGTTCAAGAAGGCAGCTCACCACCACCTTCTCAAGGGAAATTGGGTATGTGCAATAAAGATGAAATGAGGATGAGGAGAAATTTCTTCACCCAGAGAGTGGTGAACCTGTGGAATTCACTACCACAGAAAGCAGTTGAGGCCAAAACATTGTATGTTTTCAAGAAGGAGTTAGATATAGCTCTTGGGTCTAAAGGGATCAAAGGGTATGGGGCGAAAGCAGGAACAGGTTACTGAGTTGGATGATCAGCCATGATCATAATGAGTGGCGGAGCAGGCTCGAAGGGCCAAATGGCCTATTCCTGCTCCTATTTTCTATGTCTCTATGTTTAAATGCTGGCCTGGCCAGCAACACCCATTCCCATGAACGATTAAAAAAAACTAAACTACCCATAAACAACACTATGAGGGAACAGGTAAGAGCTAATTAAATCATAAGAATCTTTTGCCAGGTCAGACCCCTCTCACAGAGCAGTAAAGTGTTCCTCAACAATCCCCTTTACAGTACAACCCCAGGGAGCACCACATACTAGACAGACCTCCACCTTAACTGGAACTCAAGATTGAAAATAACTGACATGATAGTCAGTAGTTTTCAATCATTAAATTGTGTCACAAATACCAACATTTGTTTACACTTTAAACCTTCCCTTTTTGGTGGGGTTTGAAATCAAGTTGCTTTCGTAGTACAGCCAATGGTATGGGACCTCTCTTCCTCATGGTTCCCAATAAGAGATTGGCTGAAATGCTTCCTGCCCACATGACTTGTTTACTCTCACAATAAAAGAGGAAAATCAATGTCTTGGAGCTGCCATGTCACCTGGAACAGGAGAGCAAATGTAAACCAGAGCATAGTCAAAGCGTATTGATTTTACTATGGTTTTGTTTTTGGAGTGAAGTAACATTGGCATCACAGTCAGTGCCTTCACTTTTGGTTCCCTTTCGTAGACCTGACGATTAAGTACAGTAACATAACTAGATGGATGAACTGTGATGGGCTGAATGGACTTTTCTCATCCCTAACCTTTCTTGTGTTTGCATGGGAAATAATAGCTGTGAAACAGGAAAAAACAGCACTGATAGCACCATATTAATGGGACAATACTTTTAAACTTCATGGGAGTTTATTTCACATCAAATATCCTAACTTGAGATTTCAAGGTTAAGTGGTTAACCTCCAGCAGGAAGAGAAGCCAGTAACTGTAAGAGATACCTAGTTAAGTGTCACACAGTTCAAAGTTCAGATCTTAGCTGGCTAACTCGCTCTTTATAAATAGCAAAGGCACTTAAAGAAATACTCCAGGGAAGTCACATCAAATTATATTTGTGAGTCTGACCTTGCTATTGCATAAATCAGAAATATGTTACTATTGCTTTAATCACATGTTACTTTTTGAGTGGTATAGTAACTTACAAATAAGGGTGGGCTAATATGGGAGTGGCATAAGTCAAGCATATGTTCCCAGCGCTGAGGCAAGTGATGCCTAAAGTTGAAATTTTATATATTGTCTCCCCAGATAACATTTCATTTGGGGTGAAATGAGGCGGCATTAATTCAGCATCCAGTATGCCAACCATCCATTACATTTCATTTTAAAATACTGAAACAGTCTGACAGTAAGCATTTACTCAATATGTGGGACAACTATTTAAGCATATAAATGTCAAGATTGTTTAACCTTAGAGACTGACAGATTTCAGTATTACAATCACAAATATGATTTCTATCACCTTCCTTATAAACTTCACTTCAACCGTTTATTACTACACATCTTAAGTGTATTTTTTAAAGATTTGCTGCAAAACAAGTTTCACAAGTTGAGTTATTTTAATGAATCCCTCTAATAGACTTTACAAGGGCTGTTGATATTCCAAATAATGCCAAAGATGTACCTCTTTCTTTGGTTGATGAAAGCACAGACTAGTTTTCCATGTTATCTTACAGTAAGATTGGGTCTCGTATTTCAAATTAATGAAGAACAAGGTCATTACAGCACTATAGACAGAATCTATACACAATTGATTATTCTGTGGTCAAAGTTCAAGGATAACTGGTACAGAAATATTTGTAACCTTTACAAATCTAGTTGCTGCTACATTAGCTACTTTGATAGGTACAGGTGAGTTTTTAACATTTAGTTTTAAATTAAATAAATATCAATGTGTAACAGATGCAGTTCTTCTTAAAAAAAAATTAGTTCTTCAGGATTTTTTAACATAGTTTTTCAATTGAAAAATATCTCTTTAATTTTCTAGGAAACTGGCTTTGTTTTTGTAGTGAACCATTTAATAATCCAGTTGCTCTGGTTAGACGACCATGCACTTACTAGCTCAGTTGGCAAATTCACTATTGACACTCTGAGTTATCACAAGTTGTTCATAAAATTATGTATTCTCTAACCTTTGTGACTTATTAATGAAAAAGAAAAAAAGATCAGCTCCTGTTTTCTGAGCAAAGTAAACAATTGGGTAGAAGTTCTGGTAGTACGATCTTTGAAATATTGGCCACCGCACATTGCACAAAGCACCAACACTGACTGTGCAATGATATGACTGTGCTTTTAATCACACCACCCATTTCCCTTTTGTGTAAAGTGTTGTAAATCATGAGTCATCTCAGACAATGCAGAAAGCTTAATTCTTAAATAAGTTTGGTACAAAATAGATACATTTAATGTAATATAAAAAAGCTTTAGTCATATTAGCCTAAATGAGAAGATTTAAAAAAATGTACACACTTTCAGGCAATGCCCTCAAAAAAGTCTGCCAAAGTAAGTCCTTACTCTCCTCAAATTCTGTATTTATCCAATATATTGTTCATTGGGACAGGTTTGCTCGAGCATTGCAGCTGAAATTGGAGAAGGACATGGAAAATTCTCTTTAAAAACGGTGCATGGAAGAGAATGATGTTTAATCCACACAGGAAATGATGTCACACGAGGATGAGGTGGTACAACACAAACAAATTTTCTTGGAAGTTTTCAGCAACATGGCTAGACTGTAACCCACAAAGTATGTGACGTAAACAGTAATTGACTCCAAACGTAGTCTTTTTCTTGAAAACTATTTTCGGAACTTTTACTAGGTTCAGAACTGGAGCAGTGAACTAAATAACATTTATATCCTTCCACGGGTGAAAGAGAGAAAGGGAACCTGGAGTACATTGCAAGAGCTAGTTTCATTGCTGTCATCTAGAAATCCAAACTTCATTAGGTGTAGAGCTCTTCTCCTGTATAATATTTTGCAGTTCCACCTATAGGCAGGAGAGTCGATGTGTCTTGCCCCAAATCCACCAAAAAGCCAGAAAGTGAAAGGTTGAAAATTGAGATGACTCTGATTTCTGAGTAAGATAATGCTCACAGGCCCCATTGCTCAATAGTTCAACTCTCTGAAAGGTAAAAGGGCAAACTAGCTTAACCTCCTGTTTTTCCTTTACACACACAGTCACATTCTTCATGGTGCTCCAATCCCACATCTGCCAGAGATTTCTGCAATGGTTTCCCAGGGCTCCTATATCGCAGCTGAAGAACCTGAAAGAGTTGTAAGCCATTAAATTAAAACACAGTGGAATGTGAAGGGATTTTACTTCTGTCACAATAAGATTTCTCCAGACCTTTTGAATCTTCCATGACTAGCAGACAAAAAAGGAACAATACATCCAGACTACACCACTAATCATTAGGAATTCTGTTCCTACAACATAGCTCTTTTTTAATGCTGTCTTTTTAAAATTAAAGTGACTTTGGTATTAGTGTGACATCACCCAAATTCTCACTTGGGCTTCTGGAAACTTAAATAATGCATTATAGCAATGACATGCTTTGCACCACTGGATTGCGCCATCTAGAACTCTGGAGGAGTGAATACTAATATCAAAGCATCAGCAACAATAAAAAAGAACTGTTACGTATGATAGAAATGCACTATTTCTTAGCATTTCTTAGCATTCTAATATCTAATATCTAATATCTAATTCTTATTGTATAAGAAAATCAATTTTAATTGGACAAAATAGGTTACTCGGATGGTGCAATTTTATTTTTACAGCCGGTGTTCCCAACTGAATATCGCACGCTTGTCACTTCACTTGTATTTTGTTGGGTCAGGATAATGGTTGGGAAATAAATTTCAACATATAGTTGTCCATCAGCTACTCATGGTGGATCTTTAATCCACTGATCTTTATCATTCTCAGAGCTATTTTTGGACATCTGAAGTCAACTAACCAATGGCCAATAGTTCTAGTAATAGGATATTGATTTTGAAATCAACCTCAGCAATGAATGTGAGATGGATACCAAGCAAAATGCATATGCAAAGTGGCCCTACTTTTCTTCTTTCTACCTCCTTGTCCACCTGTCCTCCCTCTCTCCTGCTCCTCTCTCTCTCTGCCTCTCCTCCCATCACACTATCCCCATTCCTATCTTGTGTTTATCCTTGCCTCTCTCTTTCGGCCCTCCTCCTGCCTCTTTCCCTTTCTCTTGTTTAGGTCCCATTATTCACCTTCCCTTGACCCTCTCCACCCCCAACCCTGCTTGATCTGATAAATGCCCTTGGTCTTGAATTCCTATATGGGAATCCACTGAATATATAAATAAACAATGCATGAATTTTACCATTTTAAACTATTCTTTCAATTGTAACATGCCATTTTCTTTGCACCTTTTTTATTCATTTACATTTGGAGCATGGTAACTGGGTTGTTAGGATCTGCCAAAAAGTTAAACAGGTTAGTTCAGATTAATAGAAAAAAATGAATCCTGCTTCCTACTTACATAGACAGGATTTATGAACCTGCTGGCAAGTTACTAGTTCTGACTGGAGTGAACTCACTGAACTTTTAGGGACAATCAGACCTTTAGGACGAGTCCTTGGATGTTCATGTGCAGGATCTCAAAGTTTTAAAAATGTCCTGTTTTACAGAAGTTTGCACCTCCATTATTTTCCCAGTGAAGATCAGAACAGCATTATTGTACAGCAATATTGTAATTTTATTATGACACTGAGACCTTTTTTTGAAAAGAATCATTTAACTAGCTATCGGATACCTCGTGGTATCTTTTTGACACTCTGATGGGGACACATTGACAATCTTGGCAGCCAAGGGAGCAGCAGGCACAGTTTCCTCCACAGCGTTTTACCAGTAGACAGCCAGGCCAGTAGATGGTATCTGTCCGTTTGAGTTCCTCTCTCAGAGACACCGATGTGTTGCGTGGTGTGCAGCTGTATAACTTCACCTCTTCTTTCAGCAAGTTCAGATCCACTGCATTAAGAAGAACAAGGACACCTCTATTAGTTTTCTAATGTTTCCAGCAATCTCAATAGAATATTTAAGAACAAGAGCAGGTTGTTCTGTCCATGTTGATCAATGTTTAAGTATCACCTAAATGTATTTGACTGTTAATTCCCTACCTCGTAAAACATCAGTTCATCTTATGTTGTGTTTCAGGTTTATGAGGGAGAAAGAAATAGAAGGATTTGTTAATGTGGAAGGAGGCTCATGTGGAGCAGACACACTGACATGGACCTGTTGGGTTGAATGGCTTGTTTCAGTGTTGTAAATACTATGTAAAAAATACAAAGCATTATGGAGATCAGGGTGTTGTTTTGTACAATCTACTAAGAAATACCAGCATGTTAAGAAAGTATTGAGCCAGATTTTCTGAAAGAAAATGTCCTTTGCAGTTTGTTAAATTTGTATATCTGTAATTAACTGTTAAATAATCCAGCTATAATTTTGGTAACAAAACAATTGTCATGCTGGGCCCCCACCTGCCAAGAATGGGGCATATAGATTTTGCCATATGGACATTAAATTTCAAAATGTTGCTGGGAAGAAGAGAAGGCCTGTTACTAGGGCTGCCAGACACTTAGCTGGAGGATACCAATAAGGACAAGCGAATCCACAAACACAGAAGTAGTTATACCAGTTGATTACGGGATGAACCTGCTGGCCAACTTGGAGAGTTTTCTGAATTGTATAGACAGCTTTTGAACTGAAAAAAAGGACTGTTTGCTCCTGAAGTGAGAAGACCTCTCCTGTCTGCTCCTATCTCTTTGTCACAAGCCTCT
The DNA here is from genome assembly GCF_036365525.1 of Heterodontus francisci. NCBI lineage: Eukaryota > Metazoa > Chordata > Chondrichthyes > Heterodontiformes > Heterodontidae > Heterodontus > Heterodontus francisci. The sequence goes on from NC_090371.1 coordinate 229,489,731, forward strand.
GGACCCACTGAGGACACAGGAACTTCAAGAGAGAAAAGTCTTCTACATCGAACAAGGTTTCAGAAGAATACTGGGCCCCAACGAAAAGTAAGAACTACTTACAATCAAGGACTTTATAGCAAGCTCGAAGAACAGTAACCAAAACCATCTTCAGATATTGCCTCAAACTTTTTCACTTTATTTCTTCTGCTCTTTTCAGTCTCTATCTGCATGTGTGCACCATGTATGCATGCTAGCATGGGTATGTAGGCATTAACCAAATTAGAGCTTAAGTTTAATCAAGTTCAACCTTTTTTCTTTAAACCTAAGAAAACCTGTTTGGCTTGTTTCTTTACCTTATAATTAGAAGTTAGTGAACAAGGATTCACCAAGGGGGAGCTAAAAACACAGTGTGTTTAAAATTAAACCCTGTTACGGTAAGACCTGGTGAAGGCAGAGAGGAAACCCTAGACCCCTTTCTCACCTGGTCGTAACAGAAATTTGGGTGCAACCGTCCTGGATTTTACCCACAGACAAACGAGAGGAATTGGAAGTGGGAAGCTAACTTGTTCCCAATCAAAAAAAATCAAGATTTCAATACAGGTTTTCTTGTGGTTGTGTATGCTTGAATACTAACATAGTAAAAAAAATTGCAACAAAAAAAAAGCTGGTAGCTTCCCAAATCAGGGTGAAGTAACTTGGGATAAGTTAAAAGCACTGTCTATGGAGGAGTTGAGGAAAATGGCTGAGCAGTGTGGGATCACTGTACATGGCAATGCTAGGATGTCTGAACTTCTAAGGCTAGTGGCAAACTACTTTTCCCTTGAATCTGAAGAAGCAGAAACAGGGTTAGAAATAGACTCTGACAGGGTATTGCCAACAAAGATACAATTGGAACAGAGGAAATTTGAATTTGTGGAAAGAGAGCGAAAGGGAAAGGAAGGAACATGAAGACAAAGATAGGAAGGAGAGACAGAAAGAATCCAAAAAGAATGCAAAGAAAGAGCGCTTGAAGCAGCTTGAGTTAACGAGGGGGCGACAAAGTAACCCCAATGAAAGCATGGCCAACGTGGAGGAGTGTAATTCAGGGCTGGGTACAAAATTGTTAAAACTATCTCAACTAATCCCAAAATTCAATGAGGAAGAAGTGGAGACATTTTTTGTGTCTTTTGAGAAACTGGAAAGGCAGCTAAAATGGCCAGCTGAGTGCTGGCCTCTTTTATTACAAAGCAAGCTAACCAGAAAAGCCAGGTTTATTCCCTGTTGCCAGATGAGAGTTTATCAAATTATGAACTGACAAAAAATGCTATCCTCAGGGCACATGAATTATTACCCGAAGCCTATCACCAATAGTTTAGAACCCTCAAGAAGCAAGCTAATCAAACTTGTTATGACCAGGTGAGAAAGGTATCTAGGGGTCCCTTTTAACCCTCACCTGGTTACCATAACAGGGTTTAATTTTAAGCTCCACCTTGGTGAATCCTTGTTCACCGCTTTCAAATTATAAGGCAAAGAAATCAGCACAAACAGGTTTTCTTAGGTTTAAAGAAGAAAAGTCAAAATTTATTAAACTTGAACTTAAACTCTAATTCGGTTGATGTCTACGGATACATGGCGCGCCCATGCTAGCATGTATACGCGATACACACATGCAAATAGAGACAGAAAAGAGCAGAAGAAAAATAAAATGGAGAAGTTTGAGGCAAGATCTGAAGAGTTTTTGTTACGGTTTTCCGAGCTCACTGCAGAGTCCTTGATTGTAGATAGGTCTTGCTTTTCGCTGGTGCCCAGTATTTTTCTTAAATCTTGTTCACTGTAGAAGACTTTTTTCTTTTGGGGTTCATGTGTCTTCAGTGGATTCAGAGACTTTTGAGAAAGAGATGGGAGCAGACAGGAGAGATCTTCTCAGTCCAGGAGCAAACAGTCTTTCTGAGTTCAAACTCTCTGTGGCTAGTTCAAAAGACTGGAACAGCCAGGTAGTCATGTGACCAGCTGGTCCAACCAGTCCTAGCTCCTGTGGATTGCATCACCCCAGCAGACCCTGGAATGTGCTTCCCCACCCGCCTCGCTGTCCGGTGATCAACATCCATTGTTGTTGAATGTGTCAGGGAATGTTTTCATTTTTTGTTTTTCGGATTGTTTTCACTGGAACGACGGAGGTGGAGGGGCGACATGATAGAGGTTTACAAAGTTATAAACGGCATGGACAGAGTGGATAGTCAGAAGCTTTTTCCCAGAATGGAAGAGTCAGTTACTAGGGGACATATGTTTAAGGTGAGAGGGGCAAAGTTTAGAGGGGATGTGCGAGGCAGGTTCTTTACACAGAGGGTGGTGAGTGCCTGGAACTTGTTGCCGGGGAAGGTGGTGGAAGCAGGTACCATAGCGACGTTTAAGAGGCATCTTCACAAATACATGAATAGGATGGGAATAGAGGGATACGGACCCCGGAAGTGCAGAAGGTTTTAGTTTAGGCAGGCATCAAGATTGGCGCAGGCTTGGAGGGCCGAATGGCCTGTTCCTGTGCTGTACTGTTCTTTGTTCTTTTTGTTCTTTGGAATGGTCCTTTGTCTTTCCAAGTACTGTCTGTTAATATGCAAATATCTTTTCCAACCACGGCTGGTCTGTTTAACATCTCATTTCCTTGCTCCAGCAACAGTTTAAAATCAATGTTCATGACAAAATGAATATGCCGCATTCTTAGCAGGTGGGGGCCTAGCATGACATCTTCACACCCAGCGGAATGAAATGCGATTTGAGAAAAGGCACATTTCATTAAAAAGGTCAAGAGAAAATATAAGATACGGCAAAAAAAAAATGCATTTCTCTCATTCATTCATAAATCCTACAACTTATTCCAGCCTGTCTTTTCTTGGTGCCAGTGCTGTTTTAATTTCCCCTTTTTTGGCCTCCGAAGAAACATGTGGTTTTTGGGGAAGCTTTTCTTCAGTTTGCCCATTTCCATGACTGCCTAGGGTGATTTTGATGATTAGGTTTAATTTGCCCTGAGTTGGAATGTTTTTTTCCAGGAGAGTCAGTAGTGGACAGGCCTATCCTGAACTCTCTTTCAGTGCTTTGCTGAGTCATACAAAGGCTTTTGACCTTAGGGGGATGGGTGGTTCCTTTTCTCCTGACTGTGGTGGAGAATTCTTTGCTAATCTCCCCTTTGTCCCAGAGGTATTTGTGCAGACTCTACTGCACTCCCCTGTGGCACCTCAACTAGGCGAGGCATTACCCTCATGGTTTCTCTGCCCCCTAGAGGTCTTTCTTTGTTTTTGCAGGGTCCTGTAAATGCTGTTAGCAACTCTGGTGGGGTATGTCTGGTGTCTGCATTTATGTAAGAGGATGTGGGCTCTAACGTTTCACATTTGTCAGGGTTGGCTGACCAGACAGAAAGGGTTTTCATTCAGGATTCCTCCCAGACTTCCTTTAACCTGCCCTCTTGGTCGCTTTTTCCCCTTCCCTTTCTAATCTTTTGCCAGCCTTGTGCCTGCCTTTTGTTCTTGATCATGGGGGTCCCTTACAATTCACCAGCCCTCAGATGGAGGGTCCTCCTAGCACTGATACTGGACTTAGAGGTGTAGGTTTCACTGTAGATTGGAGTTTCCTCTCAACCTGGCACATGTGGCAACTCCTGCAGTACTCCACCAAATCTTTGTGGAGTTTTGGCTTGTCTTATGGGGCTTTGGTCTTTTGCATACCAGCATGTATAGCCACTGTAGTTTCGTGGCCCTTTTTAATATTTCTCTCCTGTGCCTCTGTGGCACCACTAACTGGTGATCGACTGTCCACTCCTTGCTCTCAGATCTGTGAGAACTACATTTCCTCATCAGTACCCCATTCTTTAAGTAGTAGCAATCACCTCTGCTTCATTTTCAGATTGGGCAACCTGTGCTAACTCCCACAATACTGGGTCAGCTCGCTGAGCCTCACCTAGGGAAAATCCATTTAATTAATTCCCTGGGTCTCCTAACTTTCCAAAGAAAGCCTCAGACAGACAGACCTGGTCATCTGCCTGCATTGCCAATTCAGTCTTCTCTGGGGGAGCTGGTTTCATCATGGCCTGATCCAATACACATTCAGGGAAACTGCAGTGGTCCGTCTCCTGCCACTGCCCTGTCTCTCTGACCTCCTGCGGTCTATCTTTCACTACTGAGGGAGCTACCACCTTCACCCCTGCCAGATCATTACCTAGGAGCAGGTCAACCCCGTCCACAGGCAAAATAGAGACAATCCCTATGGACACCGGTCCCGAAACTAGGTCACACTCCAGGTGCACCCGGTGTACAGGTACAGGCAAACACTGCCTCCAATAACATTCACCACCATTCTGGTATTCACTGCGCTCTCTGGGGGAAAGGTCAGGCCTTTTTCCAGTAAAAGGGATCTAGTGACTCCTGTGTCCCTCAGAATTACTATGGACTTGCTTGCCCCACTCAAGGGGTATGCGGTTACTTTCCCTTCAGACACAAAACACTGATAACCCTCAGGAATCCTATCAAATTTTCCTGCACTTGCAGCAGTAGACTTCCTGGGTCTTACTCTTACTACAGTTAAAGCCACAGTTTGTTCTGCTGTGCTTTCCATCAGGATTCCTTCTTTACTGAGTGGATGTGCCCTGATTAATCCTACAGGTTTTCCCTTTAGTTTCCAGCAGTCAGCTTTTAAATGCCCTGTTTTATTACAATGGAAGTACACAGGTTTCCAGGTCTCACTCCTGCTCATAGCACCTTCCTGTTTGGCTAGAGGAGGACCCCCTGTGTCTTCTGCTTTCCTTTCTCTCCCAGGACTGCTTTGGCTCCTATCACCTTCCCAGCCTTTGGCCCTTTCAGATTTGTGGGGGTGACTAGGAAGGTTTCTCCCCTGGGAAACCGACATATAAATTAAAGCAATCTCATCGGCCAGAATGGCCACTTGCCAGGCTCTCTGGACCCACTGCTCCTCGATATGGGTCTTTATGGAGAGTGGGAGAGTGTGATTAAATTCCTCTATCAAAATTACTTCTCTGCGATTCTCATAGCTGCTTTCAGATACGGAAGAACTGCTGCCTAGACAGCCTCAGCAGAGGCAGGTGGAAGAGGAAGAGCTACTTCACAAAAGTGATGAGGATGCACTGTCACTTGATCTTAAACTTGCAACCAGTAGCTCAGATATTGACATCGGCGGGACCTTAGAGGGTAGGATAGAGTCACAGTCAGCACATGGTGAGTCACCGGGCGTGAATGGAATGAAGCCAGGAGGAAAGGGTAGCTCGTGTGCCAACTCTCTGGAGGGTGAGGTCACAGACAAGTTCTGCTGCAGGGGACTCAGATGAGGATATCGTTGGGGTCGTCTGAGGCCATAATCACAAGGTGAGGGGATCTCATCCTCTTCTCCTGCAAGAGGCGAGGGCAGCATGAAAGGATAACAACATGCGGGATAACGGGTTTCCCGATGGTGCAGTAAGCAATTGACAGCATGCATGTGGTTCTGCAGGACCCCCAATACAGAAACCACAAGGGCTACCACTCCATAAATGTGCAACTGGCATGCAATCACATTGAGAAGTTCATCTCGGTAAATAACCGCTTTCCTGGCAGCAGCCATGATGACTTTGTCCTGCGACTGTCTGCCCTACCCACCATCTTCAGGCCTCCGAGAAAGCCCAGAGGTGAGGGTGACAGTGACCTTCATGGCTACTGGGATAGCTGAAAGAGGTGGCACAGCTCCATGACCAGCTCCTTTGCACATCTGAGCTTCCTCAGGCATTGCTCCTGGCTCATATGAATGTACATATATTGCTAGCTCAGGTCTTCGATGGAGAGCCCTCCTTTGGCTCCCTCCATGCAGAGGTACTGCAAAAACTGCCCCTATACCTGGATCCAGTACACCTCTCCTTTCTGACTGTAATCACCAACTGCCACAAAACACTTCCAACAGCACTTCACAGTGCTTCCAACAGCTCCATCTGAACACATGCAAGTTAAAAAGACCTGATCTGCAACTTGCTGAGTGGTCCTTTAAACAACCTCAGTTCAAGGACCACCTTGCCTTTCTGAATTTACATTTTCTTCAGTGATCAACACATATGTACACAGGACCTGTGTGGTCCAAGTTTGCAATCCTGGCATTGCGTCAGCCCGTGTTTCTGTGTGGCATCAGAATAATGTCCATTACAGCCTTCTGGCGCAAGTGGGGAACACACCTGCATGTGTCCTTCATCTGCACTTATGTGCATGGGCCACATAGGAAACAGCTGGCAGCACAGCCCACACTCTGTAAGTAACACAAGGCAACAACACCAAACTGTGCCGAGGGTTTGTGATATACACAGGGTGTTGGCTTGTTGGGAAGGGGGAATTAATTATTGAGCATTTTGCTTATCACTGGGGGGGGAAGCCCTCTACAGGGTGACCTTTGGCTATACCTCACCAAGGCAGGGAGGGATGGCCTCTAGGCCTCAGGAGTGCTGACACCCCAGCCTATCGCTGGGTGCCTGCCTCTAGGCAGTTGATCTGGCCCCTGTCACATCAGGAAACTGGAGATCCACAGGAAAATCCCAGTCGGCCTCCTTAATTTATCTTTAACAGGCTCTTAATTAGCCTTATTAAGAACATAAGAACTCGGAGCAGGAGTAAGCAATTCAGTCCCTTGAGCCTGCCTTGCCATTTAATACGATCATGGCTGATCTTATCTTGGCCTCAACACTTTCCTGCTCATTTTCCATATCCCTTCAATTTCCTGCCCGCCTCGTGGGAGGCTGCTGAGGATGAGGTGGTTGGGGCCTGGGGGGGGTGGGGGGGGGGGTGGCAGTGGTTGGGGTGGGGGTGGCCTTCTCGGGCTCTAAATCTATGTCAGCCAAAATAGGTGACGTCAGGAGTGGCGTCCCAAAACTGACATGCTGGCCAGCATCGGTAGTTTTCAGTCCCTTCCTCTTCTGTTCCCAACCTTGCGGGGTGGGGGGGTGCTGAAAATCCAGCCCCAAGTTTAGTCCACCAATCACCCCCATGTTCGTTGATCTACAATGGCTAATGGTCTAGCAATGCCTCCATTTTTAAATTCTCAACCTTGTTTCCAAATTCCTCCATGGCCTCACCTCTCCCTATCTCTGTAATCTCCTGCAGCCCTACAACCCTTTGAGATATCTGCACTCCTTCAGTTCTGAACTCTTGAGCATCCCCAGTTTTAATTGCTCCACTCTTGGTGACCGTGCCTTCAGCTTAAGGTTCTAAGGTCTGGAATTCCCTCCCTAAACCTCTCCCACTCACATCCTCTCTTTCCTCCTTGTAAGATGCTCTTTGAAATTTAACTCTTTGACCAAGCTTTTGGTCATGTGCCCCAACATTTCATTGTGTGGCTTGGTGTCAAATTTTGTTTGATATCGCACTGTGAAGTGCCTTGGGACATTTCACTATCTTAAAGGTGCTACATAAATGCCCCCCCACTGTTGTTGACAGGGCCCTCAACCGTGTCCAGCCCATTTCCCGCACCTCTACCCTCACCCCTTCCCCTCCCTCCCAGAACCCTGACAGGGTTCCCCTTGTCCTCACTTTCCACCCCATCAGCCTCCATATCCAAAGGATCATCCTCCGTCATTTCCGCCACCTCCAGCGTGATGCCACTACCAAACGCATCTTCCCCTCTTGGATTACTTTCAACACCAGTTCCCAGCAGTTCTGTGGCTGCCATTTTGAAATGAGGCCTTCCACGACCGGTGGGTGCCGCAGGGGCTGGAGTGCATCATAGATGCAAACAATGCTATTTTAATTTGAGTTTTTGTTTTATTTATTTGATTCTAATCAGCAACAAAGAAAATAAACTTTACAAACCTCCCTTGCATCAAAGAGGAAAACACTGCTGCACTGAATCAGAGTCAATAGAAAGTTTTAGCCCCATGAGTCAATATAAAAACATAAAAAGGAAAATTCTTTCCAAAACCACAGTTTAGCCACTTCATGGAATTAGAATGCAATGTTAAAACTGTGTTTACAGGACCAGCAGCCAGGGGCCCTTTGAGGACGGGTTGAAGGCAGGAGGGCTGGCAAAATGGCATGGGAAGGTGTCAGGTGGCATGCCTGCTGCTTTCCTAACATCATGCCATTTTGCCAATGGCGGGAAAGGTGGCAGATGGTCCACCTAGCTGGAGCCCAATTCAGCCACTTAAGTAGCAAATTGAGACCCTCCTCCTGTCTCTGTTGGCATTTTATCAGCAGCAGGGTGGGAATGTCGCCTCCGCCACCTAGGAAGGTCACCCAGTTAAACAAGGTGGCCACCCTGTGAGCTTGGGGGGAAGGAGCGTGGCCTCTTCGGTGGGCAAGCTGTGGCCCACGGAGGGCCCCCGGCAGCAAAGTTCGGCCCTCCGCTAACAATTGCCCTTCCCCTATCAACGCTTACTCTTTCCTATCCCCACATTGCTGGGGACTACCAGACTAGCCCCTGTGACCCCGCCACACCTACCTGGGTCTGGGATCCAACTGGTCCTGATCCCAGGCCTCTCGTAGTACCGGCAGTCGCCACTGCTCCCAATGGCGCTCCTGATACTATTGAGCTGCTGGCCCTCTGATTGGCCAGTAACTCTTGGAGGTGGGCGTCCAAAGGGCCAAGGTGGCATTCCTCTCACCTTCTGGGCCTGGCGTCGGGACCCCCGCCAGTTCCATAATATCAAGCCCAGATTGTATTTGATTCTGCTGTAAAATGAATAAAAAACAGAACCCACAATGAACCTCACCAAACAATAGAAAGGAAACATTTAGTGTGTGATTAAAGGCACCATATTACCAGGAATTTCTGCAGGGGGAAAATATATACTCCTAGGGATGGACAATCAGAGGATGGGCAACTCATACCTCTCAAGCTGGGATATATCCTTCAATCCACAGTGAATTGATAGGGTGGAATTCAGACTAGTGTTTGAGACAGAAGAAATATATTCTATGAAACTGGCAGATCAGCCTGAGTCTTGCTGACAGCTGCTGCCTTTCTCAGGAGTGTTGTTTTTAATATGGGATCACCTAACTGAAACAGGATAGTTGAGAGCTACATGCTGGGATGCAGTTCCACAGAGACTGGAAAGCCTCTGGTACCTTGCCCATGTGAAAATTCTTCAGGTGCCAGTCCGTACATGAGTACCACCTATTAGTGAACATTTGATAAAGTTAAAATTAAATCAGGAAGATAAAAATACAACAGAAACATTTTCAAATTGGGAATGAGACCCACACTATGTATTAATTAGTTAAACTATGTGGTGGGCCCTTGTGTAAGCTCTGCGGTAGGCTGGATAACAGAGGTGTGATATCATAATCCGGGAAGGCAATGTGGTAATCAAAACATACTTGCGGGTAGCAGTCTACTCTGAAAAATGTCTATTAATTATATCTGAAGAAGAAAAATCTATCAGAGCACATTAAATACCCCTTTGGTATCATTCATATTTGTTCAAATTGGGATCTGAGCCAGGAGTTCATGTTGGGTTGGATAAAGTACCACTGGGCCTGGATGATGTAGCATTGTTTAAGTGGTCTAGTCCCAGACTGTTTGACAGAAAAATTCCAGTCTCTGGCAAGCATTCACACTTATCAGACTGGGAGCAGCAGCAGCAGGAATCTGTACAGTATATCCCGATGGAAAAATGTCATCGGTGCAATGCTACATATGTAACTGACTTCATTAAAATGTCTCAGCAATTCTTAACTTGACAGTATTTAAATAGACAGTTATACAACACCTTGAAAGTTTAGCTCCGTTCCAAACAAACATAATAAATCCAACAGTAATTCAATGTCACTGTATGGACCAGTCTGTTGTTTCATTTGTCTTTGGGAAGTTTTATGAGCCCCGTTTATCCCCACCCCACACCTCTGCCCCTCCCTCCTCAAACCCCACAGTTGTGTAGAAAACAAGTAAATTAACTTTTAGTCTTACCATACTAACCTTCAAAAACGTGTATAATATCACCAAAACCATGTATAATATCACCAAAACCATGTATAATATCACCAGAGCAGCTTGCTTCACTAGACTTTCATACTGGACTTGCTCATTTTTCTTAGTTGTAAGTGGCAAGTATTCAACTGGAATTAAAGCAGACTGTAATAGCCAAGCACAGTATTTCTATCCGCTCAAAGTTCCTCATTCCATAGTGAACACCTGGAATAACCATTCAACTTTATTTGGGCATCAGCTTTGAATGGCTTGTAATCTGTGTCTTCACAAAGTTGCAGCAGATATTAAACTTTTTATTAACTCAATGGGAGCCAACATAGATCAGCAAAGTGCAAGGGCACTCGATATTAAAATTCTGCACCTTGTATTCAAATGCCTACATGATGTCATCACCACCCCACTCCCCCCACCCCCTCTCACCCCCGCAGCTCTGTAAACTCTTCCTTCCCTACAACCCTCTGAGAACACTGTGTTTTTCTATCCCGGGACTCTTGTGCATCCCACACTTCCTTCACCCCGACCATTGGTAGCCGTGCCATCAGCCATCAAGGCCTTGAGCTTTGGAATTCTCTCCCTGAAATGTCTACATCTTTCCACTTCTTTCAGCTCCTTTATGATGCTCCTTAAAATCTATCAATTTGACTAAACTTTTAGTCACCCATGCGGTTCACCCATGGTGAATGAAGGTACACCAAACTAATTCCTGGGTGGAGGGATTGTCCTATGAGGAAAGACAGGGCCTTTATTCTCTGGAGTTTAGAAGAATGAAAGGTGATCTCATTCAAATATACAAAATTCTTACAGTGCTTGACAGGGTTGTTGCAGGAAGGATGTTTCCCCTGGCTGGGGAGCCGAGAACCAGGAAACACAGTCTCAGAATAAGGGGCAGGCCATTTAAAACTGAGATGAGGAGGAATTTCTTCACTCAGAGGGTGGTAAAGCTTTGGAATTCTCTGCCCCAGAGGGCTGTGGAGGCTCAGTCATTGAGTATGTTCAAGACTGAGATCGATAAATTGCTACATATTAAAAACATCAAGAGATACAGGGATAGTGCAGGAAAATCGCATTGAAGTAGAAGATCAGCCAAGATATCATTGAATGGCAGAGCAGGCTCGAAGGGCTGAATGGCCTACTCCTGCTCCAATTTCTTATGTTCTTATGGTCGAACAGCTTACTTCTTTGGCTCAGTTAATTTTTGTGTGATTAAACTCCTGCAAAGCACCTTGTAACGTTATACTATGTTAAATGAGTTATCTGAATGCAAGTTGATGTTGTTGATAATTTGACATGAGAAATAAGAAACAGGAGCAGGAGTAGGCCATTCGGCCCCGCGAGCCTGTTCCACCATTCAATAAAATCTTGGCTGATCTGATTTTAGCCTTAATTCCACTTTCCTGCCTGTCCCCCATAACCCTTGACTCCCTTGTAGATCAAAAATTTGTCTAACTCAACCCTGAATATATTTAATGACCCAAACACCACTGCTGTCTGGGAAAGATTGCAAAGATAACAACCCTCTTGAGAGAAGAAGTTCCTCTTCATCTCCATCTTAAAAGAGAGACCCCTCATTTTAAAACTGTGCCCCCTAGTTCTAGATTCCCCCACAATGGGAAACATCCTCTCAGCATCTACTTTGTCAACACCTTCAGAATCCTTTATGTTTCAATAAGACCACCTTTCATTCTTCTAAACTCCAACGAGTATAGGCCCAACCTGCTCAACCTTTCCTTGTAAGACAGCCCTTCATCCCAGGAATCAGCCTAGTGAACCTTCTTTGAACTGCTTCCAATGAAAGTACATCCCTCCTTAAATAAGGAGGCAAAAATGTACACAGTACTCTAGGTATGGTCTCACAAATGCCCTGTAGAGTTGCAACAAGATGTCCCTACTTTTATACATCATCTCCCTTGCAATAAATGCCAACATTCCATTTGCCTTCCTAATTACTTGTTGTATCTGCATGCTAACATTTTGTGATTCATGTACAAGTTCACCCAGATCCCTCTGTACTGCAGCATTCTGCAGTCTCTCTCCATGTAAATAATATTCTGCTTTTCTATTCTTCTGCTGAAGTGAACAACCTCACATTTTTCCATAATATATGCCATCTGCCAATTTTTTGCCCACTCACTTAACCTATCCATATCTTCTTGTAGACACTTTGGGCTGAATCTTGTTCTCCTCCAGACAGCGAGTTTCGTGGCATGGTGGGCCAGAGAATTGGAGCAGCAGTGGCCGCCCTGGAAACTGAGGCCGGAATTGTTGGTTCCGTTCCATTGTTGCCAGCCAAATAAGGGCCTCTTCCCACTAAGATCTTACCAGTGGCAGGGGGGGGGGGGGGGGGGGAGGGGGGCGAGAGGAGGTGTGGGGAGAAGTGCTGCACAGAATGAGGAGAATCAAGCCAGGTATTTATTTATTTATTAATTAATACAGCACTGAAACAGGCACTTCGGCCCACCGAGTCTGTGCCGACCAACAACCACCCATTTATACTAACCCTGCAGTAATCCCATATTCCCTACCACCTACCTACACTAGGGGCAATTTACAATGGCCAATTTACCTATCAACCTGCAAGTCTTTGTCTGTGGGAGGAAACTGGAGCACCCAGCGAAAACCCACGCGGTCACAGGGATAACTTGCAAACGCCGCACAGGCAGTACCCAGAATCGAACCCGGGTCCCTGGAGCTGTGAGGCTGCGGTGCTAACCACTGTGCCACTGTGCCGCCCTAAAGATACCTATAGGTATCTTTCGATATCAACAAATTAACTGTTTATTAAAATAAACTAAAATCTTAAACACTACTAAAATTAACCAATATCTAAAGACCTTATAACTTCTTAATTTAAACAAAAAACTGCCGCATTCGCATACAGATACTCAAACTAACAGCAGTTTCATTTTTAATTAGCTGCCTGAAAAAAAAGGAGAAAACAATAAAGTCTTTGCAGATTACACTTCCAATGAATGGTCTTCTGATACAACACAGTCAAAGTTCACTTGCAGTCTTCCAGGGTCCGATGAATCCGAAGATCTTTCCAGAGATAGGAATTCGGCTGTTCAGTTCAGCAGTTCAGTTCTTTAGTTCAATTCTTCACTTCTAGTATGAAACTCTTCTTTTCCCAGCAATGAACACAATAGATCAATAATTTATTATTTCTTTAAGAAATTAATCTGGCTTGAAGCTTTTTTAGAATTTTGAGAGAGAAACTACACAAATTGACTTAGAGAGCTCTCCTTTCTTCCTTCACATGCTAGAATAGCCTGCCAACTGTGTGTCTCTGCCAGCCAGTTTCAAAGTCAAAATGGATACATTTGAATCTCTGTTCTCCATCTCTGTATGGTTGTTGCCGGGCAACCAGAATGCACTTTGGCTTACAGTCTCTGGAGCTTGCTGCCTTAAAGAAGTACTGATCTTTTACAACCTTAAAGGTACACTGCAATATTTCCCGAGGAGAAAAAGAAAAGGACCGTGACAGTATAGATTGTAAATAGTTGAGGCCTCAGCTCTTAGCTCATGATAGTGCTGTCACTTTTGAGTCAGAAGGTTGTGAATTCAATCCCCTCTCTGTGACTTGAGTACAGAATCTAGTTGACAATTTATGAAGGGCTGAAAGAATGCTGCACTATTAGAAGTATTACCATTCGATGAACTGTTAAACTGAATCCTTGCCTGCCTGTTCAAATGGAATGGAACCGATAAAGAGCAAGTGAACAGTATTTGGAATTCAGAAGGAATGAGAGAGGGTAGTTCAGTGAAGCAGTGACCATAATAGTGCCAATAAAAATGAAAAAGTTAAAGAAAGCAAGAGAGAAAGATGCTGGAGGTGAGAGAGGGTCACCTACTAAACTGTTGAGGAGATTGGCACATATTAACACTAGATCAAAGTGATTAAAGAATGATAACTGTACAAATTCAACACTTGAACACACTGTCAAATAACATAGACCAGTTATAGCCTCTTCTTTCATACAGAAGCCTTGTGAAAGGTTTTCTTCAAAATATCCATCATTATAACACCGTCAAATAATTTGCTGCTTCCCAAGGTAGACAAGTGAAGGTCTGGGTTTGGGGAAGTTGGGATATGCATACACATGCACAAGAAGACTGCTGGAAATCACATGTCATGAACCATGCAGTATCACCAAATCTCCCATTATGTGCTTATCTTGGAACAAAGCCACATCAGAAACAAATGTCTTCTCAATGAGCTCAAGTCAAATTTTTGTAAAAATCACACGTTGCATTACTTTGAGATACCACTTCAAATTAGAATTCATGTTATTGGAGATATTTATTTGATACTTGAAGGTGCATCCTGTTTACCCTTTGGAGAAAATATGGTTCTGCTGGAAGCTGAGCACTCCACAGCAGAGCCTACAAAGAATGGGAGAACTGACAGCTGAGCACTTGGGGATGGAATCTATAAAGAGAGTGCAAAAATAAGTTTTTTTTATTTTTTCATGGGATGTGAGCGTAACTGGCAGAGCCAGCATTTATTGCCTCTCCCTAATCACCCTTGGGAAGGTGGTGATGAGCTACCTTCTTAAACTGCTACAGTCCATGTGGTGTAGCTACAGCCACAGTGCTGTTAGGGAGGGAGTTTCAGGTTTTTGACCCAGCCAAGTTGCCCTGGTAGAACCCAAAGTGAGCATCAGTCAGCAGGTAATTGCTGAAAAAGTGCTGCTTGATATCACTGTCAATGCAATTTTTCATCACTTTGCTGATAATTGAGAATGGACTGATGGGGCCGTAATTGGCCAGATTGGATTTGTTCTGCTTCTTGTGGACAGGAAATATCTGGGCCATTTCTCACATTGGTCAGGTAGATGCCAGTGTTGTAGCTGTACTGGAACAGCTTTGCGAGGAGTGCAGCTAGTTCTGGAGCACAAACCTTCAGTACTACAGCTAGGATGTTATCAGAGCCCATAGCCTGTACTGTATCCAGTTACTTCAGCCATTTCTTGATGTGGGGTGAATCAAATTGCCTGAAGACTGGCAACTGTGATGCTGGGGACCTCAGGAGAAGGCTGAGATGAATCATCCACTCAGCACTTCTGGCTAAGAATGTTTAGATTAGATTAGATTAGAGATACAGCACTGAAACAGGCCCTTCGGCCCACCGAGTCTGTGCCGAACATCAACCACCCATTTATACTAATCCTACACTAATCCCATATTGCTACCAAACATCCCCACCTGTCCCTATATTTCCCTACCACCTACCTACACTAGTGACAATTTATAATGGCCAATTTACCTATCAACCTGCAAGTCTTTTGGCTTGTGGGAGGAAACCGGAGCACCCGGAGAAAACCCACGCAGACACAGGGAGAACTTGCAAACTCCACACAGGCAGTACCTGGAATCGAACCCGGGTCCCTGGAGCTGTGAGGCTGCGGTGCTAACCACTGCGCCACTGTGCCGCCCGAAATGTTTCAGCCTTGTCTTTTGCATTGACATGCTGGGTTCCTCCATCATTGAGGATGGTGATGTTTATGGAGTCTCCTCATCTAGTTAGGTGTTTAATTGTCCATCACCATTCACGACGGGATGTGGCAGTACTGCAGAGCTTTGATCTTATTCATTGGTTGTGGGATAATTAAGCTCTGTCTATCACATACTGCTTCCATGCATGTAGTCCTGTGTTGTAGCTTCACCAGGTTAGCACTTCATTTTTAGGTTTGCCTGGTGCTCTCCTGTACTCCTCATTGAACCAGGGTTGATCGCTCAGCGTGTAGTGAGGGATATACTGGGCCATGAGGTTAAAGATTGTGGTTGAATACAATTCTGCTGTTGTTGATGGTCCACAGTGCCTCATGGATTCCCAGGTTTGAGCTGTTAGATCAGTTCTGAATCTATTCCATTTAGCACAGTAGTAGTGCCAATTTATCGGAGGGCATCCTCAGTGTAAAGACAGGATATCATCTGCCTCCGGAGAATACTTGGCATCAGGTGGCAGGACCGTATCTCCAACACAGAAGTCCTCGAGACGGCCAACATCCCCAGCTTGTACACATTACTGAGTCAGCGGCGCTTGAGATGGCCTGGCCATGTGAGCCGCATGGAAGATGGCAGGATCCCCAAAGACACATTGTACAGCGAACTCGCCACTGGTATCAGACCCACCAGCCGTCCATGTCTCCGCTTTAAAGACGTCTGCAAATGCGACATGAAGTCCTGTGACATTGATCACAAGTCGTGGGAGTCAGTTGCCAGCGTTCGCCAGAGCTGGCGGGCAGCCATAAAGGCGGGGCTAAAGTGTGGCGAGTCGAAGAGACTTAGCAGTTGGCAGGAAAAAAGACAGCAGCGCAAGGGGAGAGCCAACTGTGTAACAGCCCCGACAAGCAAATTTTTCTGCAGCACCTGTGGAAGAGCCTGTCACTCTAGAATTGGCCTTTATAGCCACTCCAGGCACTGCTCCACACACCACTGACCACCTCCAGGTGCTTACCCATTGTCTCTCGAGATAAGGAGGCTAAAGAGAGAGAGTGCCAATACATCGGAGGGCATCCTCAGTGTGAAGACAGGACATCATCTCCACAAGGACTGTTTGGTGGTCATTTCTAGCAATACTTTCATAAACAGATGCATCTGTGACAGGTAGATTGGTGAGGGTGAGGCCAAGTAGGATTTTCCCTTGTGTTGGTTCTCTCACCACTTGCTGTAGGTTCAGTCTGGCAGATATGTCCTTCAGGACTCAGCCAGCTTGGTCAGTAGTGATGCTCTTGGTGATGGACATTAAAGTCCCCCAGCCCAGAGCACAATCTGTGTCCTTGCTACCCTCAGTCCTTTTTCCAAGTGGTGTTCAAAATGGGGGAGTACTAATTCATCAGCTGAGGGAGGACGGTAGGTGGTAATTAGCAGGAGGTTTCCTTGCCCATGTTTGACCTGATACTATGAGACTTCACGGAGTCTGGAGAAAACATTGAGGACTCCCAGGGCCACTCTACCCTGACTCTATACCAGTGTGCTGTCACCTCTGGTGGGTCTGTCCTGCTGGTGAGACAACACATACCTAGGGGTAGTGTTGGAGGAGCCTGGAACATTAGCTGTAATGTTTGGTCCGGTGAGTATGACTATGTCAGGCTGTTGCTTGACTATTCTGTGGGACAACTCTCCCAATTTTGACAGAAGTCCACAGGGCTAACAGGTCAGGGTGTGCCTTTGCTGTTTCTGGTGCCTAGGTCGATGCCGGTTGGTCCATCTGTTTTTATTCTTTCTCAACTTTGCTGTAGCGGTTTGGTACAACTGAGTGGCTTGCTAAGCCATTTCAATGAAGTATCAGCTGCATTTTTGTGGGTCTGGAGTCACATGTATGCCAGACCAGGTAAGGATGGCAGATTTCCTTCCCTAAAGGACATTAATGAACAAAGAGTGCAAGGAGCAATCTGAGAAATTGATGCACAGTCAAGGAACAGGGTTAGACCTCATAAATTCAACTGTTTATTATGCATATGCTAATTTAAAATATAAAGCCTAAAATAATATATAAATAATCAGAGTAATTAATAGATCTAAGCGAATTAAATAAACTAAGTAAAGGTTTCCAACATTAAAGGGATTCAAATTGAATTAAGTAAATATCTGGCATACATAAAGAATAAATCAGAGTAAGTACAGATTAATTTGATATCAATTTAAATCATCAACTAATTAATACCTTAAGTAACCCTTAAGTGATTTTCAGCTCTAGAGATAAGCTGCTGCTAACAATGAACAAATAAATAAGGACTAGCAATGACACTGCAGGCTATGTGTTAGGACTATAAACATGTGTGAGTCTGTGGACAACAAAACTGTCCAGGATTGCCACATCAGCAGGAAATGTCTCTACCTTGAGCCACTCCAGCACAGAGTCCTGGGGGTCTAAACTTGATAGCATCCGAAAATGGGCAAGGGGATTGTGACATACAATTAACCCACACCCATTGCTTCCAATGCTGGCAGTATGCAAACTTCATGCTGCCTGGTAACTAACATTATAGCAGCATGCAGCCAGTGTTAACCATGCTGTTAAATGGCTGCACACCTCAGCAGGGCTCCAAAATCATGAGAGGCGAAAACTAGTTAAAGCTTGCCTGAATCTATTAAAGGGGAGGTACTTTGTGCTGGAACAGGTCTTGGAAAGCAGTCTAAATTGATTCTGACCTGAGAAAGACACAAGTATGACACAACATGGGAGAGAGCGTGCTCCAAAATTTTCCAACACCGCACTGCAGGTCTTGGTTGAAGTGTTGCAAAGGAGGAGAGATGTGCTGCATCCATAAGGGGCCAGAAGACCCTCCAGATAAACTTTCAAGGTAATGGGACCAGATTGCCTTGGCAATCAATGCCAGAGTCTAGCCTGAGGACCTGGATGCAGCATGGCAAAATAGTTCAATGATGCCATATGGATGGTCAAGGTCAGTGAATGTATCTACAAGTGGCATTTCCCTCCAACTGCACCACGAGTCTCAGACACTGCTGACAGTACCACCCCCCTCCCGCCCAACCCCCCATCACTCACCAACCGACAACCTCGATCAATCAGGACTCATATTTAACATTTGTAGCCTCATTTCACCCCCCGATCAGTTCTGGTCGCCACACTATAGGAAGGATGTGATTGCACTGGAGAGGGTGCAGAGAAGATTCACCAGGATGTTACCTGGGCTGGAGCATTTCAGCTATGAAGAGAGACTGGATAGGCTAGGGTTGTTTTCCTTAGAGCAGAGAAGGCTGAGGGGGGACCTGATTGAGGTATACAAAATTATGAGGGGCATAGATAGGGCAGATAGGAAGAACAATTTTCCCTTAGTGGAGGTGTCAATAACCAGGGGGCATAGATTTAAGTTAAGGGGCAGGAGGTTGAGAGGGGATTTGAGGAAAACATTTTTCACCCAGAGGGTGGTTGGAATCTGGAACACACTGCCTGAAGGGGTGGGAGAGGCAGGAACCTTTAAGAAGTATTTAGATGAGTACTTGAAATGCCACAGCATACAAGGCTACAGGCCAAGTGCTGGAAAATGGGATTAGAATAGATAGGTGCTTGATGGCCAGCATGGACACAATGGGCCAAAGGGCCTGTTTCTGTGCTGTATAACTCTATGACTCACACACTTAGCATTCTGCAAGCTTCACACGCACATCTCTCAGCTTGCACATACTGCCAGATATCCAATGATGACAGCCACATCACCCAAACAGATTGTACCACACTCACTGACCCTTTCTCTTGCAGGACAAGGTGGTGCACAAACAGCAGGTGATAACTGGTTTGGGACAGGAGCAGCTACATGTCCTTACCACGATTGAGAAAATGCTGTTCAACATGATTGGAGCAGCTATTGTTGGGACCATGGCCAGTGGCACAGCTGAAACAATAGAGGATGGTGGTGTCCTCATACCAAATCCTTTTTGTAATATCCCACTTCACCCTCATATATATAGAAACATAGAAAAATAGGAGCAGGTGTAGGCCATTCGGCCCTTCGAGCCTGCTCCGCCATTCAATACGATCATGGCTGATCATCCAAACTCAATAACCTATTCTTGCTTTCTCCCCGTATCCCTTGAATGTATTTAATGATTTGGCCTCAACTGCCTTCTGTGGTAGAGAATTCCACAGGTTCACCACTCTCTGGGTGAAGAAATCTCTCCTCATCTCAGTCCTAAATGGTTTACCCCTTATCCTTAGACTGTGACCCCTGGTCCTGGACTCCCCCGCCATTGGGAACGTCCTTCCTGCATCTATACACCATGCTGGAAAGGCAGTGGTGTTCGAGCAAGAAGACAGTGTTAATGAAGAAACAGTTTCACTTGATCTCACACTCACAGTCACCAGCTCAGGTATTGACACTGTGTGTACTTTGGAGAATAGTTTAGAGACTGGATCTGCACGTGGTGAGACACCAAGCGCACGTGGCATGTAGAGGGCAAGAGAAGCATAGGTGCCAGCTCCTTGGAGGGCAAAGTCGCACATGAGTTCTATTTGAAAGCATGCAGATGAACAATTCCATGGGGCAGGCTACTGAAAAGGGCTATGGGTATGGGATGAGGGATTCTGCTTACATGGAGAGAGTGGAGAAACTGGGGTTGTTCTCCTTGGAGTCAAAGACTAAGAGGAGATTTGATGGAGATGTTTAAAATCATGATCAATGAAATGCTTGGTGCAATGGCAAATCTGTGTGCTCTGTCAAGGAGTAAGGAGGAGTGTGACACTAACTTTGCACAGGACTTTGCACAGAGCTGGGATCCCTTTCTTTTTCCAAGGAAATGGTGGTCAACTCCATTAGTACACTTGTGGACCCAACCACTATTCAGTATTTGATGGTTGATGTCTCAACTTTCATTTCAGAACAAATAGAAGCTACCCAATGTTTGGGGGCTGCCATGCAAGCTCAGACTGATGTCATGCTGCCATTATAGCTGTGGGTAACAGACTTTTATTTATTTATTTTTTTTTATTTAGAGATACAGCACTGAAACAGGCCCTTCGGCCCACCGAGTCTGTGCCGACCATCAACCACCCATTTATAATAATCCTACACT
Source organism: Heterodontus francisci (assembly GCF_036365525.1). Lineage (NCBI taxonomy): Eukaryota > Metazoa > Chordata > Chondrichthyes > Heterodontiformes > Heterodontidae > Heterodontus > Heterodontus francisci. Next base: position 229,510,167 of record NC_090371.1, read on the forward strand.
AATCCCATATTCCTACAATATCCCCACCTGTCCCTATATTTTCCTACCACCTACCTCTACTAGGGGCAATTTATAATGGCCAATTTACCTCTCAACTGCAAGTCTTTTGGTGGTGGGAGGAAACCGGAGCACCCGGCGAAAACCCACGCAGACACAGGGAGAACTTGCAAACTCCACACAGGCAGTACCCAGAATTGAACCCAGGTCGCTGGAGCTGTGAGGCTGCGGTGCTAACCACTGCGCCACTGTGCCTCCCTTTAAAAGGGCTTGCAGTGTGTCACAGCAGTCCAGCAATCTGTCCTTCAACACATTACCAAGATTGATAAGGTGCAGCCCCGAGGGAGTGGCAATAGCTCCGTTAAGCACAAACCTGCTGTTCTGTCTGAGGATGAAAGCATCCATCCTCCCACCACTGTTACTCTGCTCATGCTATTGGAGCCATGCAGCCCAGATGCTGACGGCCATGCTTAAGTGCCAGGCCTTTTAAGCCCAGAACTATTCAAAGGCCATCTTCAGTCTATCTCACTGAAAGTCAGCAGCCCTGTCAGCTATGTTGCAGCCACTGGGGTAGCAGTATGTAGCAACACGAGGACAGGCAAAGGCACACAGAAGACAGGCAGTAAGGAAATGCATAAGTTTGATTGGTGCAATATCGCATGCTTTGATTTATAAATTTGGTTTGGAATATTTATTTTGTATTAGCTTTTAATTTTGCATTGTGATCAAGCAATTGCTGTGATGGTCAGTAATAGTTGGATAATAAGGTGCGGGACTGTTGGTGAATGGGAAATTGGGAATGTGTTTACTGGTATAGCAGACAGATGAGTTGTTCATGGACCACCAGGCCAGAAAGGGGTCATCTATGCTGTTGTCTTCTTCGACAGCATCTCCCAAACCTACAACCTCTAGCACCTAGAAGGACAGGGGCAGAAGGCAAATGGGAGCACCATCACCTCCAAGTTCCTCTTCAAGTCACACAGCATCCCATCTTGGAAATATATTCATTGTCACTGGGTCAAAATCCTGTAAGTCCCTACCCAGCAGCACCATGCGAGTACCTTCACCACACAGACTGCACTAGTTCAAGAAGGCGACTCATCATCACCTTCTCCAGATTAATTAGGGATGGGTAATAAATGCTGCCCTTGTCAGGGATGCCCACATCCCATGAATGCATAAAAATAATGTTGCCTCATCCTCCTTCTCGTTCTACTACTACTCATCTGCTCACCATATAGCGGGTGGCAAGGATTGTGCCCTTATGATGACAAGATTGTGCAGCAGGGAGTCGATCACTATAAATCTTGGCACCCACTCTGCCAAGTGCTACAGGACTCCTCCAGAGCCTTTCAGGCAGTAGAATCTTTGTCTGTTCTATCATATTTCATGTGGCAACATGACTTATTGTGTGCATGCTGCCCACCTGTGCGAGGGATGCACACTGTTGTCATGAGCCAAGTTGTCAGACTCAGGGAGATGGTGGTGTAGTGGTAATGTCACTGAACTAGTAATCCAGAGGCCCAGGCTAATGACCCGAGAACACGGGTTCAAATCTCATCACAGCAGCTGGTGAATTTAAATTCAATTAATTTTGTAAAAATCTGCAATTGAAAGCTTGACACAGTCATAGTGCCATGAAACTATCATTGATTGTCGTAAAAACCCATCTGGTTCATTAATGTCCTTTAGGGAAGGAAATCTGCTGTCCTTACCTGGCCTAGCCTACATGTGACTCCAGACCCACACCAACCAATGTGGTTGACTCTTAACTGCCTTCAGATGTGGTTTAGCAAGCCACTCAGTTGTCAGGGGCAACTAGGGATGGGCAACAAATGCTGGCCTTGCCAGTAACACCCACATCCCATGAAAGAATTTGAAAAAATTTGATAGTCACCCTTTGGTTTGCCTTGGTGGTTCAAATGCAGATGGCACAGTGGACTGTTGCTGAACGAAGGCATCATGCTAAATCAGTTAATAACGCATTTGGGATCCTAAGCTTTATAAATAGAGGCACAGGGCACAAAAGCCAGAAAGTTATGCCAAACCTATATAAAACAGTAGTTCAGACTCAACCGCTGTATTATGTCCAATTCTAGGCACATTTAGGAAGAACGCAAAGACAGAAGAGATTTACGAGAATGGTTCCAGGGATGAGGGATTATAGTTACATGGATAGAGTGGAGAAACTGGGGTTGCTCTTCTTAGAGCAGAGAAGGCTAACAGGAGATTTGATCGAGATGTTTAAAATCATGATTGGTTTAAAGTACATGTAGCAAAACTATTTCCAATGGTTGATGGGTTGATATTGAGAGGGCATAAATTAAAGGTGATTGACAAAAGAACTAGGGGAAACATGAAAAAAAACTTTATTAAACAATGTGATTAGGTTTAGAATGCACTAACTGATAAGGTGGTGGAAATAGATTCAATAATAGCTTTCAAACGGGAAATTGGATAAATGCTTGAAGGAGAAAACAATCACAGGAATACGGGGAAATAGCAGAGGAGCAGGACTAACAGTATTGCTCTTTGAAAGTCAGCACAGACTTGATGATACAAATGGCCTCCTGCTGTGCTATAAAAATAGAGCTGCAAAAAGGAAATACGAGAACAAATTTCCAAGGGATATCAAGGGCAAGGGGACAAGGGGAAGAGTAAAAAGTGTGGGAATGCAATAGTTATAGGGGATTCAATTGTAAGGGGAATAGAAAGGCGTTTCTGTGGCCACAAATGAGACTCCAGGATGGTATGTAGCCTCCCTGGTGCGAGGGTCAAGGATGTCTCAGTGCGGTTACAGGACATTCTGAAGGGGGAGGGTGAACAGCCAGTGGTCGTGGTACACATTGGTACAAACGACGTAGGTAAAAAAAGGGATGAGGTCCTAAAAGCAGAATATAGGGAGCTAGGAAGTAAGTTGAAAAGTAGGACCTCAAAGGTAGTGATCTCAGGATTACTACCAGTGCCACGTGCTAGTCAGAGTAGAAATAGCAGGATATATCGGATGAATACGTGGCTGAAGAGATAGTGTGAGGGGGAGGGTTTCAGATTCCTGGGATATTGGGACCGGTTCTGGGGGAGGTAGGACCAGTACAAACTGGATGGGTTACACCTGGGCAGCACTGGGACTGATGTCCTAGGGGGAGTATTTGCTAGAGTGGTTGGGGAGGGTTTAAACTAAAATGGCAGGGGAATGGGAACCTTTGCAAGGAGTCAGAGGAGGGGGGATCAAGGACAAGAACAAAAGACAGAAAGGGGAATAAGAATAGTGATAGGCAGAGAAATCAAGGGCCAGAATCAAACAGGGCCACAGTGAAAAATAGTCAGAAGGGGACAGGTAATGTTAAAAAGACAAGCCTTAAGGCTTTGTGCCTTAACGCACGGAGCAATTGCAATAAAGTGGATGAATTATTCACACAAATAGATGTAAATGGGTATGATATAGTCGGGATTATGGAGACATGGCTACAGGGTGACCAGGGATGGGAAATGAACATCCAGGAGTATTCAGTATTTAGGAACGACAGACAAAAAGTAAAAGGTGGTGGACTTGCATTGCTGGTTAAAGAGGAAGTTAACGCAATAGTAAGGAAGGATATCCGACAATGTGGAATCTGAATGGGTAGAGCTGAGAAGCACTAAAGGGCAAAAAACGTTAGTGGGGGTTGTATATAGACCCCCAAAATGTAGTGGTGATGTTGGGAATGGCATTAAACAGGAAATTAGAGACGCATGTGAAAAAGGAACATCTGTAATTATGGGTGACTTTCATCTGCATATAGATTGGGCAAATCAAGTCAGTCACAATACTGCAGAGTAGGAATTCATGGAGTGCATACGGGATGGTTTTCTGGACCAATATGTTGAGGAACCAACTGGAGAACAGGCCATCCTAGACTGGGTATTGTGTAATGAGAGAGGAATAATTGACAATCTAGTTGTGCAAGACCCCTTGGGGATGAGTGACCATAATCTGATAGAATTCTTCATCAAGATGGAGAGTGATGTAGTTGATGCTGAGACTAAAGTCCTGAATCTTAATAAAGGAAACTACAAAGGTATGAGGCGCGAGTTGGCTATGATGGATTGGGAAATGTTACTTAAAGGGATGACAGTGGATAAGCAATGGCAAACATCCAAAAAGCGCATGGATGAACTGCAACAATTATTCATTCCCGTCTGGCGCAAAAGTAAAACGGGAAAGGTAGCCAAACCATGGCTTACAAGGGAAATTAGAGATGGCATTAGATCCAAGGAAGAGGCAGACAGATTTGTCAGAAAAAACAACAGACCTGAGAATTGGGAGCAGTTTAGAATTCAGCAAAGGAGGACCAAGGGATGGATTAAGGAGGAGAAAATAGAGTACGAAAGTAAGCTTGCGGGGAACATAAAAACTGACAAAGCAGGACATAAATAACATCGCAGAAATGTTGGCGAACACAGGATTTAGTGAGAGGAAGGAACTGAAGGAAATCAGTATTCGTAGAGAAATGGTCTTGGGGAAATTGATGGGATTGAAAGCCAATAAATCCCCAGGGCCTGACAATCTACATCCCAGTGTACTTAAGGAAGTGGCCCTAGAAATAGTGGATGCATTGGTGGTCATCGTTCAAGATTCTATAGACTCTGGAACAGTTCCTACAGATTGGAGGGTAGCTAATGTAACCCCACTCTTTAAAAAGGGAGGTAGAGAGAAAACAGGGAATGAAAGACCAGTCCCCCTGACGTTGGTAGTGGGGAAAATTTTAGAATCCATTATCAAAGATTTTATAGCAGAGCACTTGGAGAACAGTGGTAGAACAGAGTCAGCATGGATTTACAAAAGGGAAATCATGCTTGACAAATCTACGAGACTTCTTCAAGGATGCAACTAGTAGAGCTGATGAGGGACAGCCAGTGGATGTGGTTTATTTGGACTTTCAGAAGGTTTTCGATAAAGTTCCACCTAAGAGGTTAGCGTGTAAAATTAAAGCGCATGGGATTGGGGGTAGTGTATTGCGATGGATAGAAAATTGGTTGGCAGACAGGAAACAAAGAGTAGGAACAAACGAGACTTTTTCCGAATGGCAGGCAGTGACTAGTGGAGTATGGCAGGGATCGGTGCTCGGACCCCAGCTATTCACAATATATATTAATGATTTAGACAAGGGAAGTAAATGTAATATCTCCAAATTTGCAGATGACACAAAACTGGGTGGGAAGGTGAGTTGTGAGGAGGATGCAGAGAGGCTTCAGGGTGATTTGGACAAGTTGAGTGAGTGGGGAAATGCATGGCAGATGCAGTATAATGTGGATAAATGTGAGGTTATCCACTTTGGCAGCAAAAACAGGCAGGCAGACTATTATTTGAATGGCGATAAACTGAGAGAGGGGAATATGCAACGAGACCTGGGTGTTCTCGTACACCAGTCAATGAAGGTAAGCATGCAGGTGCAACAGGCGGTAAAAAGGGCAAATGGTATGTTGGCCTTCGTAGCGAGAAGATTCGAGTACAGAAGCAGGGATGTCTTGCTGCAATTATACAGGGCCTTGGTGAGGCCACACCTGGAATATTGTGTGCAGTTTTGGTCTCCTTATCTGAGGAAGGATGTCCTTGCTATCGAGGGAGTGCAGCGAAGGTTTACCAGACTGATTCCTGGGATGGCGGCACAGACGTATGAGGAGAGATTAAGTCGGTTAGGATTATATTCGCTGGAGTTCAGAAGAGTGAGCGGGGATCTCATAGAAACCTATAAAATTCTAACAGGACTTGACAGGGTAGATGCAGGAAGGATGTTCCCGATGGTGGGGGAGTCCAGAACCAGTGGTCATAGTCTAAGGATATGGGGTAAACCTTTCAGGACTGAGATGAGGAGAAATTTCTTCACCCAGTGGGTGGTGAGAACAAAGAGCAAAGAACAGTACAGCACAGGAACAGGCCTTTTGGCCCTCCAAGCCTGCGCCGATCTTGATGCCTGCCTAAACTGAAACCTTCTGCACTTCCGGGGTCCATAATCCCTCTATTCCCATCCTATTCATGTAGTTGTCAGGATGCCTCTTAAACGTCTCGATGGTACCTGCTTCCACCACCTCCCCCGGCAACAGGTTCTAGGCACTCACCACCCTCTGTGCAAAGAACTTGCCTCGCACATCCCCTCTAAACTTTGCCCCTCTCACCTTAAACCTATGTCCCCTAGTAACTGACTCTTCCACTCTGGGAAAAAGCTTCTGACTATCCACTCTGTCCATGCCGCTTATAATTTTGTAAACCTCTATCATGTCGCCCCTCCACCTCCGTCGTTCCAGTGAAAACAATCCGAGTCTATCCAATCTCTCCTCATAGCTAATGCCCTCCAGACCAGGCAACATCCTGGTAAACCTCTTCTGTACCCTCTCCAAAGCCTCCACGTCCTTCTGGTAGTGTAGCGACCAGAATTACACACAATATTCTAAGTGTGGCCTAACTGAAGTTCTGTACAGCTGCAGCATGACTTGCCAATTTTTATACTCTATGCACCGACCGATGAAGGCAAGCATGCCGTATGCCTTCTTGACTACCTTATCCACCTGCATTGTCACTTTCAGTGACCTGTGGGCCTGTACGCCCAGATCTCTCTGCCTGTCAATACTCCTAAGGGTTCTGCCATTTACTGTATACTTCCCAACTGCATTGACTTCCAAAATGCATTACCTCACATTTGTCCAGATTAAACTCCATCTGCCATTTCTCTGCCCAAGTCTCCAACCGATCTATATCCTGCTGTATCCTCTGACAATCCTCATCACTGTCCACAACTCAAACCAACCTTTGTGTCGTCCGCAAACTTACTAATCAGACCAGATACATTTTCCTCCAAATCATTTATATATACTACAAACAGCAAAGGTCCCAACACTGATCCCTGCGGAACACCACTAGTCACATCCCTCCATTCAGAAAAGCACCCTTCCACTGCTACCCTCTGTCTTCTGTGACCGAGCCAGTTCTGTATCCATCTTGCTTGCTCCCCTCTGATCTCATGAGACTTCACTTTTTGTACCAGTCTGCCATGAGGGACCTTGTCAAAGGCTTTACTGAAGTCCATATAGATAACATCCACTGCCCTTCCTTCATCAATCATCTTCGTCACTTCCTCAAAAAACTCAATCAAATTAGTGAGACACGCCCTCCCCTTCACAAAACCATGCTGCCTCTTGCTAATAAGTTCATTTGTTTCCAAATAGGAGTAAATCCTGTCCCGAAGAATCCTCTCTAATAATTTCCCTACCACTGACGTAAGGCTCACCGGCCTATAATTTCCTGGATTATCCTTGCTACCCTTCTTAAACAAAGGAACAACATTGGCTATTCTCCAGTCCTCTGGGACCTCACCTGTAGCCAATGAGGATGCAAAGATTTCTTTCAAGGCCCCAGCAATTTCTTCCCTTGCCTCCCTCAGTATTCTGGGGTAGATCCCATCAGGCCCTGGGGACTTATCTATCTTAATGCTTTGCAAGACACCCAACACCTCCTCCTTTTTGATAATGAGATGACTGAGACTATCTACACTCCCTTCCCTAGGCTCATCATCCACCAAGTCCTTCTCCTTGGTGAATACTGATGCAAAGTACTCATTTAGTACCTCGCCCATTTCCTCTGGCTCCACACATAGATTCCCTTCTGTGTCCTTGAGTGGGCCAACCCTTTCCCTGGTTACCCTCTTGCTCTTTATATACGTATAAAAAGCCTTGGGATTTTCCTTAATCCTGTTTGCCAATGACTTTTCATAACCCCTTTTAGCCCTCCTGACTCCTTGCTTAAGTTCCTTCCGACTGTCTTTATATTCCTCAAGGGATTCGTCTGTTCCTAGCCTTCCAGCCCTTACGAATGCTTCCTTTTTCTTTTTCATGAGGTTCACAATATCCTGCGTTACCCAAGGTTCCCAAAACTTGCCAAACTTATCCTTCTTCCTCACAGGAACATTCTGGTCCTGGGTTCTAATTAACTGACGTTTGAAAGACTCCCACGTCAGATGTTGATTTACCACCAAATAGCCGCCCCCAATCTAAATTCTTCAGTTCCTGCCTAATATTGTTATAATTAGCCTTCCCCCAATTTAGAACCTTCACCCGAGGACTACTCTTATCCTTATCCACAAGTACCTTAAAACTTATGGAATTATGGTCACTGTTCCTGAAATGCTCCTCTACTGAAACTTTGACCACCTGGCCGGGCTCATTCCCCAGGACCAGGTCCAGTATGGCCCCATCCCTAGTTGGACTATTTACGTACTGTTTCAAGAAGCCCTCCTGGATGCTCCTTACAAATTCTGCCCCATGCAAGCCTTTTGCACTAAGTGAGTCCCAGTCAATATAGGGGAAGTTAAAATCACCCACCACTGCAACCCTGTTGCCTTTACATCTTTCCAAAATCTGTCTACATATCTGCTCCTCTACCTCCCGCTGGCTGTGGAATGTGCTCCCACAGAAAGCAGATGAGGCCAAAACATTGTATGTTTTCAAGAAGGAATTAGATCTATCTCTTGAGGCGAAAGGGATCAAAAGATATGGGGGGAAAGTGGGAACAGGTTACTGAGTTGGATGATCAGCCATGATCATAATGAATGGCAGAGCAGGCTCGAAGGGCTGAATGGCCTACTCCTGATCCTATTTTCTATGTTTCTATGACAATATTAATGACAAAGGAAGACGCGATACAGTAACAGGAAATTAGGAAATGGCAGACCTATTAAAGAGCTACTGTGCATTGGTCTTCACACTAAAGGATTAGGATAAAGTACTAGAAGGAAAGCTGAAACAAAATCAATGGGAAGAACCGACTAGATTCAATATAAGTAAAGAAATGATGACGGAAAAAATAATGAGATTAAAGATAGATTAATCTCCAGGACCTGATGCTTTCCACGCTAAAGTATTAAAGGAAGTAGATGAAGAAATTGTTGATATGTTAGTCATGATCTTCCAAAATTCTCCTGATTCAGCAGTTGTCTCCTTGTCCCCTTGGATTGGAAAACTGACAATGTCACTCCATTATTTAATGAGGGTAGGAGAGAGAAAGTAGGAAGTTATATTAGTTTAACACGTGTTGTTGGGAAGTTACTCGAATCTGTTATTAAGGTCAGAGTGACTGAGCGCTTGGAAAAAATATCAGCTGAGCAGAGTGAGTCAGCATGGATTATTAAAGGTCATACCAACAAACCTAGTTCAATTTTCTGAGGACAAACATGGTAGATAAGGGAGTGCCTATTGATGTTACTTATATGGATGCCCATAAGGCATTCAATGAGGTTTCACATATGAGACTTAACATAAATAAGAGCGCATGGAATTGAAGGCAACCTATTTATTGGTTTGGATAGGGAATTGTCTAGGAGGTAGGAGGCAGAGAATAGGGATAATGTGTATGTACTCAAATTGGCTATTGCTATCCCCCTGGGATCTTTACTGGGGCCTCAGCTTTTCACTATATTTACAACTGACTTTCATGAAGGAATAGAGAATTGTTTATCTAATGAAATGTTATCTGATGAAACTAAGTTAGGTGCCACAGGGATAGTGTAGACAGGAGCAGAAATTTGCAAAGGGACATTGATAGATTAAGTGAGTGGCAACTGGGAAAACTGGCAGATGGAGCTCAATGTGGGAAAGTGGGAGGTCATCCACTTTGGATCTAAGATTAGATAATTTTCTAAATGACAAGGAACTAGAAACTGTGGCTAGGCAAAGAAATTTAGGGGTCCATATACAGAAATCACTAAAAGCTAGTGGACAGTTACAAAAATAATTAAAAGGGCCTTCACCACAAGAGGGCTAAAATACAAAGGGGCAAAAGTTATGTTACAGCTGTATAGAGTTCTGGTTAAAGCCCATTTAGAGTACTGTGTTCAGTTTTGGACACCATACCTCAGGAAGGATATACTGGCCACGGAGGGACAGATTCACCAGAACTATACAAGAGCTGAAAGGGCTAAATTATGAGGATCAATTGCATAGACAAGCCTTTTATTCCCTCGAATATAGAAGATACAAGGGTGATCTAATTTAGGTGTTTAAGATGAATAAAGGAATTGATAGGGCAGATCGATAGAAACTATTTCCTCTGGTGGTGGTGCCCAGAGCAAGGGGCAAAACATAAAATTAGAGTTAGGGCATATAGCGGTGATGTCAGGAACAGTTTTTCACACAAAAGGCAGCGGAGATCTGAACTCTCCCCTAAAAAGCTGGTGAGGCTAAGGCAACTGAAAATTTAAAAACTGAGATTGATAGATTCTTGTTACCCAATAATATTAAGGGTTATGGAACCAAAACGAGTAAATGGAGTTAAGATACAGATTAGCCATAATCTAATTGAGCATGGTGTTGAATGGCCTACTCATGTTTCTAAGTTCCTATTTACATTTGGGAATTTAAATTTGTCCTTCAGAAGTCTTCATTTTCTTATATTAATGAAAAGAAACATGAGTCTAGAAACTACTGTTGTTAATGCTTTTGAACACTTAATAAATCGGCCTGAATTCTGCTCTTGTTGGCAGGTTTGCAGCGGAATGTTGATCACACCCATTCATGTGAAACAGTCACTGACCAACCATAATTTCCTCATTAGCAATGCAGGGCGGTTTGGAAGCCAAAACAAAAAACAACCTTTATTGGCTTACCACCACTGGGAGACAGGAGTATGCAACTGGCTAAAGGGCAGCATCTCTTCTCAGTGATAAAGATGGAAAGTGTTGTTCCTCCTGAGTAGGTAGATTCAAGGGCTTCTATTTTAACCGTCCTCACCCAACAAGATGGTGTGTGCTTAAGATCAGGCCAAGCCAGCTTACTGACCTGATGTCACCCCATTCAAATGCAATGCCACCTTCACCAATTTTAAAGTTTGATGAGGCTCCCGAGACAGGCGAACGGGGGCCAAATTTAAATTCACAAGTTGATGATGTAATCAATGCCTCAACATGCTTTTAACGACGAGTCAGTGGTGAGTCTTCCCGGTGTCAAACCCGCCATGTGAACCGTGACGAGAGGTGTCTATTGCCAGATGAGGCCAAGGTAAAGTTTGAAAAATTGCTCCTATGTAAATTTCTAGTCTTCAAGGACATTCCTTTTAAAGGATCAAGGACCCTTCATCTCCCATCATGGTAGCATACATGAATTCAGATGGGGTAAGTTTCCATGATACTCACAGGCTTTGTAATGTTGTCTTCTCTCCTCTAAACAACAAAACTTGTATTTATATAGCACCTTTAATGGAAAAAAATGTCCTACTAAATCACCCTGATAACACTAAATAACACCCCACTGGAAGTGGTTTACGAATTCTGCTATCTTGGGTCCATGGTGATGGACAATCTGTCCCTTGATGCAGAGCTTGATGCATGCATGGGGAAAGCAGCTCCACCTTTGGCCGACTCGCAAAATGCACATGGGATAACACCAAGCTGACCCTTAGGACCAAGCTGCTGGTTTCTAAGGCCTGTGTTCCCAGTTCCTTGCAATATGGCTGTGAAACATGGGTGACTTACAGCTACCAGGAAAAGAAGCTCAATAATTTCCATCTTCATTGTCTGCGGTGCATTAGGGGTATATCCTAGCAGGACAAAATTACAAATGTGGCAGTCCTCTCAAAAACAGAGTGCCCAACTGTGTTGGCACTAATCAGACACAGGCAGTTTTGGTGGATCGGTAACGACCGGAGGATAGAAGACCGTCGCATACCCAAGGGCCTTCTGTATGGTGAAGTAGCGAGAGCAGATGATCAGTGGGGCACCCAACGCTTCTCTTCAAGGATGCTTGCAAGCATGACATGACCCTAAATGTTGACTATCACACCTGCGAGTCACCAACTGGTGAAAGAGGGAAATGGTGACATGTCCTGTGGACTTGTGTACCCTACCACAATAACCAGCTGCTACAGCAGCTTGGCAACAGGCGCCAACATCAAAATCAACAACTTCCAGCATCATTTGGCAGCTTCACATGCAGCACTTGTGGCAGAACCTGCCTCTCAAGGATTAGCCTTCACCGTCATCAGCAAAGATGCACCAAGAGAGACACACCACCTAAATGGATTGTTTTCTGCGTGTCCATCATTTTTTGTAGATGGAACGATGTCAACCAAGGTGCTTCACAGAAGCATTATAAAACAAAATTTGACATGAGCCACATAAGAAGATACTGGGACAGGAGGTTTTGCTAGTGCTGTTGGTAATGGTTTAAACTAGTTTGGCAGGGGTATGGGAACCTGAGAGTAGATTCAGAAGCAAGAGAAGAAAAATTGGAAGTGAAAGGCAGAAAATTATTCAGTGAGTTTGGAAGGCAGAGAAGACAAAGGCTAGAAAATAGACAACAAAGGAGTTTGGCAGCATTAAATAGTCTGTACCTCAATGCAAGAAGTCCAGGGAATAAGGCAGATGAGCTGAGAGCACAGATTAGCATGTGGGAGTATGATATTTTAGCTAGTATCAAGACATGGCTGAAGGAACATTCCTGGTTAGAGTTTTCAGACAAGATAGAGAGGGGGCTAAAAAAGAAAGGAGAGTAGTAATGTTGATTAAATAAACAATTATAGCTGAGAGTAAGGTAGAAGGATCATCAAATGAGACCATATGGGTTGAACTGAAGAACAAAAAATGGGCTATCATATTACTGGAGGCACAGTGACGCAGTGGTTAGCACTGCAACCTTACAACTCCAGCAACCTGGGTTTGATTCTGGTTACTGCCTGTGCAGTGTTTGCAAGTTCTCCCTGTGACTGTGTGGGTTTCTGCTGGGTGCTCTAGTTTCTTCTCACAGCCAAAGACTTGCAGGGTGATAGGTAAATTGGCCATTGTAAATTGCCCCTAGTGTAGGTAGGTGGTAGGGGAATTGTGGGGATGTGGTAGGATATATGGGATTAATGTAGGATTAGTATAAATGGGTTGTTGATGGTCAGCACAGACTCAGTGGGCATAAGGGCCTATTTCAGTGCTGTATGACTCTATCTACTGGGAGTACACTATAGACACATGAACAGTCAAAAGGAGATAGAAGAGCAAATATGTAGGGAAATCTCTGAAAAGTGCAAAAACAATAGGGCAGTTGTAGTGGGGAATATCAACTATCCCAATATTAATTGGAATAGGATTAGTGTGAAAGGCACAGAGGGAGCAGAATTCTTAAAATGCATTCAGAAGAAAATTTTTAGCCAGTACCTAGCAAGCCCAACAAGAGAAGGGGCAGTTCTGGACTTAATTTTAGGGAATGAATCTGGGCAGGTGGAAGGAATCTCTGCTGGGGTGCCCTTTGGTGGAACTGATCGTAATTCAGTTAGATTTAGGGCAGTAATGGAAAAGGACAAAGATAGACCAAAAATAAAAGTTCTTAATTGGGAAAAGCTAATTTTACTAAACTGAGATGTGATTTAGCTAAAGTGGACTGGAAACAGCTACTTGAAGGTAAATCAGTGTCAGATCAGTGGGAGACATTCAAGGAAGAGATAGAAAAGGGTCCAGAGCAAGTATGTTCCCTTAAAGAAAAAGGGTGGGACTAACGAATCCAGTGGCCCCTGGATGTCAAGGGGCTTAAAGGAGAGGATAAAAAGAAGAATGGCGGCACAGTAGTGCAGTGGTTAGCACCACAGCCTCACAGCTCCAGCAACCTGAGTTTGGTTCTAGGCACTGCCTGTGTGGAGTTTGCAAGTTCTCCCTGTGACCATATGGGTTTCTTCCGGGTGCTCTGGTTTCCTCCCACATGCCAAAGGCTTGCGGATTGATAGGTAAATTGGCCATTGTAAAAAAAAAAATTGCTCCTAGGTGGTAGGAGAATTGAGGGAAGGTGGGTATGTGAGAGGGAAAAACAGGAGGTAGGAGAATTGAAGGAAGGTGGGGATGTGAGAGGGAAAAACAGGATTAATGTAGGATTAGTATAAATGGGTGGTTGATGGTCAGCAAGGACTCAGTGGGCCGAAGGGCCTGTTTCAGTGCTGTATCTCTCTATGACTCGAAGAGGGAAGCTTATTATAGATACTGAGGACTCAATATTGCAGAAAACCTAGAGGAGTATAAAAAGTGTGATGTGAAATTAAAAAGGAAATTAGGAAAGCAAATAGTGCATGAAAAAAATAGGGGCAAGGAAGACACAAAGATTTATTTTCTAAATTGATAAAGAGCAAGAGAGTAACTAAAAGAGTAGGGCCTACTGGGGACCATAAGAGTAACCTGTGTGTGGACCAAGAGTGGTGGCAATCTGGAACTCACTGCATGAAAGGGTGATAGAGGCAGAAACAACTCTCATAATATTTAAAAAGTACTTGGATACACACCTGAAGTGTCATAACCTACAAGGCGATGGAGCAAGAGCTGAAAGTGGGATTTGGCTGGATGGCTACATGTTGGCCACGCGGACACGATGGGCTGAATAGCTTCCTTCCGTGTTGTAAACTTTTTATTCTATGATGCTAAAAATTTCTATGACTCAATGAAAAAAATTTCAAAGAACAAAGAACAGTACAGCACAGGAACAGGCCATTCGGCCCTCCAAGCCTGCACAGATCTTGATGCCTGCCTAAACTAAAACCTACTGCACTTCCAGGGACCGTATCCCTCCATTCCCATCCTATTCATGTATTTGGCAAGATGCCTCTTAAACGTCGCGATCGTACCTGCTTCCACCACCTCCCTCGGCAGCAAGGTCCAGGCACTCACCACCCTCTGTGTAAAGAATTTGCCTCGCACATCCCCTCTAAACTTTGCCCCTCACACGTTACACCTATGTCCCCTAGTAACTGACTCTTCCAGACTGGGAAAAAGCTTCTGACGATCCACTCTGTCCATGCCACTCAAAACTTTGTAAACCTCCATCATGTCGCCCCTCCACCTCCGTCGTTCCAGTGAAAACAATCCGAGTTTATCCAACCTCTCCTCATAGCTAATGCCCTCCAGACCAGGCAACATCCTGGTAAATCTCTTCTGTACCCTCTCCAAAGCCTCCACATCCTTCTGTTAGTGTGGGGACCAGAATTGCACGCAATATTCTAAGTGTGGCCTAACTAAAGTTCTGTACAGCTGCAGCATGACTTGCCAATTTTTATACTCTATGCCCCGACCGATGAAGGCAAGCATGCCGTATGCCCTCTTGACTACCTTATCCACCTGCGTTGCCACTTTCAGTGACCTGTGGACCTGAACGCCCAGATCTCTCTGCCTGTCAATACCCCGAAGGGTTCTGCCATTTACTGTATACTTCCCACCTGCATTAGATCTTCCAAAATGCATTACCTCACATTTGTTCGGATTAAACTCCATCTGCCATTTCTCCGCCCAAGTCTCCAACCGATCTATATCCTGCTGTATCCTCTGACAATCCTCATCACTATCCGCAACTCTACCAACCTTTGTGTCGTTCACAAACTTACTAATCAGACCAGATACATTTTCCTCCAAATCATTTATATATACTACAAACAGCAAAGGTCCCAGCACTGATCCCTGCGGAACACCACTAATCAAAGCCCTCCATTCAGAAAAGCACCCTTCCCCTGCTACCGTCTGACTTCTATGACCGAGCCAGTTCTGTATCCATCTTGCTAGCTCACCTCTGATCCCGTGTGACTTCACTTTTTGTACCAGTCTGCCATGAGGGACCATGTCAAAGGCTTTACTTAAGTCCATATAGACAACATCCACTGCCCTTCCTTCATCAATCATCTTCGTCACTTCCTCACAAAACTCAATCAAATTAGTGAGACACGACCTCCCCTTCACAAAACCATGCTGCCTCTCACTAATAAGTTCATTTGTTTCCAAATGGGAGTAAATCCTGTCCCGAAGAATCCCGTCTAATAATTTCCCTACCACTGACGTCAGGCTCACCGGCCTATAATTTCCTGGATTATCCTTGCTACCCTTCTTAAACAGAGGAACAACATTGGCTGTTCTCCAGTCTTCTGGGACCTCACCTGTAGCCAATGAGGATACAAAGATTTCTGTCAAGGCCCCAGTAATTTCTTCCTTTGCCTCCCTCAGTATTCTGGGATAGATCCCATCAGGCCCTGGGGACTTATCTACCTTAATGCTTTGCAAGACACCCAACACCTCTTCCTTATGGATAACGACGTGACCCAGACTATCTACACTCCCTTCCCTAGACTTATCATCCACCAAGTCCTTCTCTTTGGTGAATACTGGTGCAAAGTACTCATTTAATACCTTGCCCATTTCCTCTGGCTCCACACATAGATTCCCTCCTCTGTCCTTGAGTGGGCCAACCCTTTCCCCAGTTACCCTCTTGCTCTTTATATACGTATAAAAAGCCTTGGGATTTTCCTTAATCCTGTTTGCCAATGACTTTTCATGACCCCTTTTAGCCCTCCTGATTCCTTGCTTAAGTTCTTTCCTATTGTCTTTATATTCCTCAAGGGCTTTGTCTGTTCCCAGCCTTCTAGCTTTTACGAATGCTTCCTTTTTCTTTTTGACTAGGCTCACAATATCTGGCATTATCCAAGGTTTGCATCTGTTTGGTTCCATTCTTATCTACCTAGTCATTGTCAGAGATCACCTGCAATGTCATCTCTTCCCACTCCTGCACTGTTACCTCTGGTATCTATCTATCTTTAGACCCCACCTATTTCTCATTTACATTCTGTCACTTGGCAATGTCAGTTTCCATATGTATGCTGAAGGACTGCTTGTCCGATATCCAGTACTCGATGAGCAGAAACTTTGTCCAATTAAATATTGGGAAGACTAAAGTCTTTGTTCCCTACCACAAACTCTGTTCCATAGCTATTGAATCATCCCTCTGCCTGGAAACTGTCTGAGGCTGAACCAGAATGTTTGTAAACTTGATGTCATGTTTGACCCTGAGATCAGCTTCCAATCACTTATTTGTGCCATCACTAAGACCACCTACTTCCACCACCAGTACATTGCCTGCTCTGCCTGTGCCTCAGCTCATCAGCTGCTGGAACCCTCATCCAAGCCTTTTTTAACTCTATACTTGACTATTCCTAAGGACTGCTGGCTGACCTCCCACATTCTACCCACTATAAACTAGAGATCATCTAAAACTCTGCTGCCCAAGTCTTAACTCACACTAAATCCTGTTCACCCATCACCCCTCATTGGCTCTCGGTTAAGCAATGCCTCAATTTTAAAATTCTTATCCCAGTTTTCAAATCCATCCACGACCTCACTCCTTCCTACCTCTGTCATCACCTTCAACTCCACAACCCTCCAAGATATTTAAGCTCCTCTAATTCTGGCCTCTTGCGCATCCCCAATATTAATTGCTCCATTGGCTGACAAAAGAAATTAGGGATAGTATTAGATCCAAGGAGAGGAAATATAAAATGGCCAGAGCAAGCAGCAAATCTGAGTATTGGGAGCAGTTTAGAATTCAGCAAAGGAGGACAAAGGGATTGATTAAGAAGAGGAAAATGGAGTATGAGAGTAAGCTTGCAGAGAACATAAAAACTGACTGTAAAAGCTTCTATAGATATGTGAAGAGAAAAAGATTAGTGAAGACAAATGTGGGTCCCTTACAGTCAGAAACAGGGAACTTATAATGGGGAACAAAGAAATGGCAGACCAATTAAATACATACTTTGGTTCTGTCTTCACAAAGGAGGACACAAATTACCTCCCAGAAATGTTGGGGAATATAGGGTCTAGTGAGAAGGAGGAACTGTATGAAATCAGTATTAGTCAGGAAATGGTGTTAGGGAAATTGATAGGATTGAAGGCCGATAAATCCCCAGGGCCTGATAATCTACATCCCAGAATACTTAAGGAAGTGGCCCTAGACATAGTAGATGCATTGCTGGTCATTTTTCAAAATTCTATAGACTCTGGAACTGTTTCAACGGATTGGAGGGTAGCTAATGTAACCCCACTATTTAAAAAAGTGGGTAGAGAGAAAACAGGGAATTATAGATCAGTTAGCCTGACATCAGTAGTGGGGAAAATGCTAGAGTCCATTATAAAACATGTAATAGCAGAGCACTTGGAAAACAATGACAGTATCAGACAAAGTCAACATGGATTTACGAAAGGGAAATCATGCTTGACAAATCTACTGGAATTTTTTGAGGATGTAACTCGTAGAATAGATAAGGGAGAACCAGTGGATGTGTGTATTTGGACTTTCAGAAGGCTTTCGATAAGGTCCCACATAAGAGATTATCGTGCACAATTAAAGCACATGGAGGTAAGGTACTGACATAGATAGAGAACTGGCTGGCAGACAGGAAATAAAGAGTAGGAATAAATGGGTGTTTCTCTGAGGGGCAGGCAGTATAAAAGGAGCAGAGAAGCAAGGCCCGAGATCAGAAGCAGCAATGGCGGCAGTGAGAGGAGCCAGGGAGCTGACGACCATGTGTGCAGGAAGTGTATCCAGCTGCAGCAACTGGCTACCCACATTACGGAGCTGCAGCTGCAGGTGGATTCACTGTGGAGCATTCTCAATGCTGAAGACATCGTGGATAGCACTATTAGCAAGGTGGTCACACTGCAGGTAATGGCTGCACAGGCAGAAAAGGGATGGGTGACCACCAGGCGGAGTAATAGCTACAGGCAGGTAGTGAAGGAGTCCCCTGTGGCCATCACCCTCTCAAACATATATACTGCTTTGGATAATGTTGGGGGGGGATGGCCTCCCAGGGGAAAGCAGCAACAGCCAAGTCCGTGGCACCACGGATGGCTCTGCTGCACGGCAGGGAAAGAAAAGGAGTGGAAGAGCTATAGTGATAGGAGATTCTATCATAAGGGGTACAGATAGGCGTTTCTGCGGCCGCAAACATGACTCCAGGATGGTATATTACCTCCCTGATGCTACGGTCAAGGATGTCACGGAGCGGCTGCAGGACATTCTGAAGGGGAAGGATGAACAGTCAGAGGTCGTGGTACACAATGGTACCAAAGACATAGGTAAAAAGAGGGATGAGGCCCTGAACAAGAATTTAGGGAGCTAGGAAGCAGATTAAAAAACAGGACCTCAAAGGTTGTAATCTCTGGATTACTCCCAGTGCCACGTGCTAGTGAGTATTGGAATAGGAGGATAGAGCAGATGAATGCGTGGCTGAAGAGATGGTGCAGGAGGGAGGGCTTTAGTTTCCTGGATCACTGGGTCTGTTCCTGGTAAAGGTGGGACCTGTATAAGTTGGACGGGTTGCATCTAAACTGGAACGGGACGACCATCCTTGCTGGGAGGTTTGCTAGTGCTGTTGGGGGGGGATTTAAACTAATTTGGCAGGAGAATGGGATACAGAGTGGAGGTACAGTAAGGGGTGATGCTCAGTCAAATATAGAAAAGAAACTGAGTCAGTGTGGAAGGTAGAGCAAATACAGATCTGTTAAGGCACAAGTGAAAAATGCAAGGCTGGATTGCATCTATTTTAATGCAAGGAATCTTACTAGTAAGACAGATGAATTGAGGGTGTTGATTAGCACGTGGGATTATGATATTGTTGCTATCACAGAGACAGGGTTGAGGGAGGGGCAGGACTGGCAGCTTAATATTACAGGGTATAGAATCTTCAGGCGTGACAGGGGAGGGGATAAAAGAGGAGGTGGTATTGCATTGTTGATCAAGGAGTCAATTACTGCAGTAAGGAGGGATGATATCTTAGAAGGTTCTTTAAATGAGGCCGTATGGGTAGAACCTAAAAACAAAAAGGGGGCAATCACTTGGCTGGGAGTGTACCACAGGCCTCCAAACAGTCAGGAGAGATAGAGGAGTAGATATGTAGACAAATCTCAGAAGAGGTGTAAAAATAATAGGGTAATAATAGTAGGGGATTTCAACTTCCCCAATATTAACTGGGATAGTCTTAGTGCAAAAGACTTAAAGGGGGCGGAATTATTAAATTGTATACAGGAGAGCTTTTTGAGCCAGTACGTAGAAAGTCATACAAGAGAAGGGGCAATACCAGATCTAATCCTAGGGAATGAAGCTGGACAAGTGGGAGAAGTGTAGGTGGGAGAGCATTTCGGGGATAGTGACCATAACTTTGTAAGATTTAAGGTAGCTATGGAAGAGGACAAAGACAGGATGGAAATAAAGGTACTGAATTGGGGGGAAAGGCCGATTTCAATATAATAAAACAGGATCTGGCCAGAGTGGACTGGGAGCAGCTACTTGTAGGAAAGTCTACATCAGACCAGTGGGAGTCATTCAAAGAGGAAATTGTGAGAGTTCAGTGCCAACATGTACCCGTTAAGGTGAAGGGCAGAACCAACAAGTCCAGGGAACTGTGGATGTCAAGGGATATAGAGGATTGGATCAGGAAACAAAAGGAGGCTGATGGCAGATTCAGAGCGCTGAAAACTGCGGCAGCACTAGAGAAGTCTAGAAAGTGTAGGGGTGTACTGAAAAGTAATTAGGAGAGCAAAGAGGGGACATGAGAAAAAAAAAACACTGGCGGGCAAGATAAAGGAAAATCCTAAGGCATTTTATAAGTATATTAAGGGCAAGAGGATAACCAGGGAAAGAGTCGGGCCCATTAGAGACCAAAGTGGCAATCTGTGTGTGGAGCCGGAGGACATAGGTGATGTTTTAAATGATTACTTTGCATCTGTGTTCACTATAGAGAAGGACGATGCAGGTGTGGCGATCAGGGAGGGGGGATTGTGATATACTTGAACATATTAGCATTGATATTTTAGCGGGCTTACAAGTGGATAAATCTCCAGGTCCAGATGAGATGTATCCCAGACTGTTATGTGAGGCAAGGGTGGAGATAATAGGGGCTCTGACACAAATTTTCAAACCCTCTCTGGCCACAGGAGAGGTACCAGAGGACTGAAGGACAGTGAATGTGGTGCCATTATTCAAGAAGGGTAGCAAGAATAAATCAGGTAATTACAGGCTAGTGAGTTTAACATCAGTGGTTGGGAAAATATTGGAAAAAATTCTGAGGGACCGGATTAATCTCCACTTGGAGAGGCAGGGATTAATCGAGCATGGCTTTGGCAGGAGGAGATCGTGTCTAACTAACTTGATTGAATTTTTCGAGGTGGTGACTAGATGTGTAGATGAGGGTAAAGCAGTTGATGTAGTTTACATGGACTTCAGTAAGGCTTTTGATAAGGTCCCGCATGGGAGATTGGTTAAGGAGGTAACAGCCCATGGGATCCAGGGAAATTTGGCAAATTGGATCCAAAATTGGCTTAGTAGCAGGAGGTAGAGGGTGAAGGTTGAGGGTTGTTTTTGCAAGTGGAAGCCTGTGACCAGTGGTGTACCACAGGGATGGGTGCTGGGACCCTTGCTGTCTGTAGTGTACTTTAATGATTGAGACGTGAATATGGGGGGCATGATCAGTAAGTTCGCAGATGACACGAAAATTGGTGGTGTCGTAAATAGTGAGGGGGAAAGCCTTAGATTACAGGATGATATAGATGGGCTGGTAAGATGGGCCTAGCAGTGGCAAATGGAATTTAATCCTGAGAAGTGTGAGGTGATGCATTTTGGGAGGACTAACAAGACAAGGGAATATACAATGGATGGTACGACCCTCGGAAGTACAGAAGGTCAGAGGGATCAGTGTACTTGTCCATAGATCACTGAAGGCAGCAGCACAGGTAGATAAGATGGTTAGCAAGGCATATGGGATACTTGCCTTTATCAGCTGAGGCATAGAATATAAGAACAGGGAGGTTATGATGGAGCTGTATAAAATGCTAGCTCGGCCACAGCTGGAGTACTGTGTACAGTTCTGGTCACCACACTATAGGAAGGATGTGATTGCACTGGAGAGGGTGCAGAGGAGATTCACCAGGATGTTGCCTGGGCTGGAGCGTTTCAGCTATGAAGAGAGACTGAAAAGGCTGGGGTTGTTTTCCTTAGAGCAGAGAAGACTAAGGGGGGACATGATTGAGGTATACAAAATTATGAGGGGCATTGATAGGTTCGATAGGAAGAAACTGTTTCCCTTCGCGGAGGGGTCAATAACCAGGGGGCATAGATTTAAGTTAAGGGGCAGGAGGTTTAGAGGGGATTTGAGGAACAATTTTTTCACCCAGAGGGTGGTTGGAATCGGGAACACACTGCCTGAAGGGGTGCTAGAGGCAGGAACCCTCACAACATTCAAGAAGTATTTAGATGAGCACTTGAAACACCATAACATACAAGGCTACAGGCCAAGTGCTGGAAAATAGGATTAGAATAGTTAGGTGCTTGATGGTCGGAATGGACACGATGGGCTGAAGGGACAGTTTCTGTGCTGTATAACTCTATGACTCGATGACTAGTGGGGTATCACAGGGATCAGTGTTCGGTCCCCAGCTATTCACAATATATATTAATGATATAGATAAGGGAATTAAATGTAATATATCCAAGTTTGCAGATGACATGGAGCAATGAGGAGGATGCAGAGAAGCTCCAGTGTGATTTGGACAGGTTGAGTGAGTGGGTAAATACATGGCAGATGCAGTATAATGTGGATAAATATGAGGTTATCCACTTTTGTGGCAAAAACAGAAAGGCAGATTATTACCTGAATGGTGATAGATTGGGAAAGGGGGATGTGCGGCGAAACCTGGGTATCCTTGCACACCAGTCGCTGAAAGTAAGCATGCAGGTGCAGCAGGCAGTTAAGAAGGCAAATGGTATATTGGCCTTCATAGCAAGAGGATTTGAGTACAGGAGCAAGGATGTCTTGCTGTAATTCTATAACGCCTTGGTGAGACCACATCTGGAGTATTATGTGCAGTTTTGTTCTCCTTATCTGAGGAAGGATTTTTTAGATTAGATTAGAGATACAGCACTGAAACAGGCCCTTCGGCCCACCGAGTCTGTGCCGAACATCAACCACCCATTTATACTAATCCTACACTAATCCCATATTCCTACCAAACATCCCCACCTGTCCCTATATTTCCCTACCACCTACCTACACTAGTGACAATTTATAATGGCCAATTTACCTATCAACCTGCAAGTCTTTTGGCTTATGGGAGGAAACCGGAGCACCCGGAGAAAACCCACGCAGACACAGGGAGAACTTGCAAACTCCACACAGGCAGTACCCGGAATTGAACCCGGGTCCCTGGAGCTGTGAGGCTGCGGTGCTAACCACTGCGCCACTGTGCCGCCCCGTTCTTGCCATGGAGGGAGTGCAGCGAAGATTCACCAGACTGATTCCTGGGATGGCAGGACTGAAGTATGAGGAGAGATTGAGTCGATTAGGCTTGTATTCGCTAGAGTTTAGAAGAATGAGAGCAGATCTCATAGAAAACTACAAAATTCTAACAGGACTGGAGGGACTCGATGCAGAAAGGATGTTCCTAATGGCAGTGGAGTTCAAGACCAGGGGTCACAGTCTAAGGATGAGGGGTAAGCCATTTAGGACTGAGATGAGGAGAGATTTCTTCACGCAGAGTATGGTGAACCTGTGGAATTCTCTACCACGGAAAGCAGTTGAGGACAAATCATTAAATATATTCAAGAAAGCGTTGGATATAGTTCTTGGGGCTAATGGGTTCAAGGGATACGGGGAGAAAGCGGGAACAGGTTACTGAGTTTGGATGATCAGCCATGATCGTATTGAATCACGGAGCAGGCTCGAAGGGCCGAATGGTCTACTCCTGCTCCTATTTTTCTATATTTCTATTTTTCTACCATTGTTGCTGAACCTTCGGCTGCCTAGGCCCTAAACTCTAGAATTCCCTCCCGAAACCTCTCTGTTTCTCTACGGCGATTTCCTCCTTGAAAACGAGGGCGGCACAGTGGCGCAGTGGTTAGCACCGCAGCCTCACAGCTCCAGGGACCCGGGTTCGATTCCGGGTACTGCCTGTGTGGAGTTTGCAAGTTCTCCCTGTGTCTGCGTGGGTTTTCTCCGGGTGCTCCGGTTTCCTCCCACAAGCCAAAAGACTTGCAGGTTGATAGGTAAAATTGGCCATTATAAATTGTCACTAGTATAGGTAGGTGGTAGGGAAATATAGGGACAGGTGGGGATGTTTGGTAGGAATATGGGATTAGTGTAGGATTAGTATAAATGGGTGGTTGATGTTCGGCACAGACTCGGTGGGCCGAAGGGCCTGTTTCAGTGCTGTATCTCTAATCTAAACGCCTCTTAAAACCTGCCTCTTTGACCAAAATTTTGGTCATCTGCCGTAATATCTCCGTATCAGTGTCATATTTTGTTTTATAAGGCTCCTGTGAACTGCTTTGGGACATTTTATTATATTAAAGGTGCTATAGAAATATAATTTGTTGATTTGTTGTATATTGCCTCTCAGCATTATTCCTACGAAAATGCATCCCTTCGCCTATTTCTACGTTAAATTTCATCTGCCATATGTCTGCTCATTTCACTAGTCTAAGTCCTCCTTGCTGTTTGCTACATTTCTGAGTATTTAGCCATCTGCTGACTTCAAAATTTTGCCACCATGCCCAAGTTCTGGTCATTAGTGTATACAAAAGAAAAGTATCCTGAATACCAAACCCTGTCAGACACCACACTATACAGCCCTCCAGTCTAAAAAAGACCAACCATTTACAACTACTCTCTGCTTTCTGACCCTTAGCCAGTTTTATGTCAACGCTGCTCAGTCATTCCTATGGGTTTCAATTTTGCTGACAAGTCTATTATGTGGCAGTTTATCAAGTGCTTTTGATGGTCCACATGCACAATATCAACCACACTACCTTCATCAAACCTCTCAAAAAATTATAGAATCATAAAGCACAGAGAAGCAATTCGGCCCATCGTGCCTGTGCTGGCTCTTTGAAAAAGCTGTCCAATTTAGTCCCACATTTCACCATATCCCTGCAAATAGTTCTTTTCAAGTACATGTCCAACTATCTTTTAAAAGTTTTTATGCAATCTGCTTTCACCATCCTTTCAGGGAGTGTGTTCCAGGATATACAAATGCTTGCATGAAATAATTTTTCCTCATTTCCCCTATAGTTCTTTTGCCAATTATTTTAAATCTCTGACCTCTGGTTACCAACCCAGTTGCCACAAGAAACAGTTTCTCCCTTCTTGTTCTATCAAAACCCTTTACAATTTTGAACACCTCTATTAGGTTGCCCCTTATCCTTCTCTGCTCCAAGGAGAACAGACCTAGTTTCTCCAATCCCTCCATATAAAAGAAGTCTCTGATCCCTAGTACCATTCTAGTAAATCTCTTCTGTCTCCTCTCCCAAGGTCTTACCATCCTTCTGAAAGGGTGGCATCCTGAAATGTACGCTCGACACAAGCTGAGGCCTAACCAGTTATTTGTAAAGGTTAAGCATGACTTCCTTGTGTTTATATTCAATACCCCTATTTGCAAGGTCATGTATCCCATATTCTTTTTTAATTGCCTTATCAACTTGCCTGCCACCTTCAAAGATTTGTGAATATACACTCCCAGCTCCCTCTGCTCCTGCACCTCTCTCAAAGTACTATCATTTCGATTATACTATCTCCCTATATTGCTTCTCCAAAAGTGCATCACTTCACACACATCTGCTTTAAATTGCATCTTCTCATTTCATCATTGCTCAGTAACTCACCTCCTGACTCTCCAAAGTCTATCCACCATCAACAAAGCACAAGTTAGGAATGTGATGGAATACTTTCCACTTGCCTGGATGAGCGCAGCTCCAACAATACTCAAGAAGCTTGACACCATCCAGGATGACATAGCCTAGAGGCCTGCTACCCGAGCCGAACCCGACGACATATGTCGGGTTCGGGTCGGGTCGGGCCCATCTTCTGGGGCCGGATTTCGGGCTCGGGTTGGTTGGGCCCAGTCCAGGTCAGGCAGGGTCGGGTCGGGCCAGACACACACGGTAAGTGCTCTGCAGGTAAGTATTGAAATTAAAAAAACTTACCTGAGCTGTGAGTCCGGGACAAAACTGAGTCTGCGCAGTGCGCGATGACATCACTATGATGTCATTGCGCATGCGCTGCAGCTCGGTGGAGCTTCCCAGCGGGAAGATGGTCGGGTTGGGCTCGGGTCGGGTCGGGTCGAGTAGTGGCGGGTTCGGGTCGGATTGGGCTTGGGGCAAAATCGGAGGGACTCGGGCCGGGTTGGGCTCGGGTCCACTGTGGTTCAGTCGGGTTCGGGTCAGGTTCTTTTTCCCGACCTAAAGCAGGCCTCTAACTAAGCCTACTTGATTTCCATCCCATTCACCACCTTAAAAATAGAATCCCTCCACCACTGGACAGCAGCATGCACCAGCTACAAGTGCACTGGAGCAACGCAACAAGGGTCCTTCAATAACACCTTCATAACCCGCAAAACTGTACCATCTAGAAGAACAAGGGCAGAACATGCATGAGAACACCACCACCTGCAAGTTCTGCTCCAAGTTACACAACATCCTGATTCGGAAATATATTGCTGTTCCTTTACTACTGCTGCGTCAAAATCCTGAAGTTCCCTACATTATGGCACTGTGGATGTACATACACCACATGGACAGCAGTGCTTCAAGAATGTGGCTCACCACCATGTTTTCAAGGGCAAGTATGGATGGTCAATAAATACTGGCCTTGCCAGAAAAACCCATATCCTGTGAATGAATAAAAAAAATCAGTCTACGTCCTTCTAAAGTTTTGGTCTCCTTATTTAAGGAAGGATGTAAACGTGTTGGAGAAAACGTTTCAGAGGAGGTTTACTAATATGATACCTGGAATGATCTGGTTGTTTTCGGAGGAAAGGTTGGACAGACTGGGCTTATTTTCACTGGAGTTTAGAAGAGTGAGGGGAGACTTGATTAAAGTTTATCAGATCCTGAAAAGTCTTGACAAGGTGGATGTGGAAAGGATATTTCCTCTTGTGGGTGAGTCCAGAACCAGGGAACACTGTTTTAAAATTAGGGGTTGCCCTTTTAGGACAGAGATGAGAAGAATTTTTTTCTCTCTGAGGGTTGTGTGACTTTGGAACTCTCTGCCTCAGAAGGTGGTGGAGGTGGGGTCATTGAATACTTCTGCTCCTAATTTGAATGTTCATATATATGTTCGTAAGTCAGCAACTATCTTCACTGTTTACTATGTTGCCAAGTTTAGTATCAATCGCAAACTTCAAAACTGTACTCCCTATACTGAAGTCCAGGTTATTTATGCCTGACAAAAAAAGTAATGGCTCTGATCCCCATTGCATACCTCTCTCCAGTCAGAAAAACATCCGTTCACTAATCTCTGTCTCCTATCCATTAGCCAATTATGTATCCAAGTTATCATTGTTCCTTTAATACCACAGTGTTCTATTTTCTAAATAAGTTTGTTATGTCATATTATGTGGTACTTTATCAAATACCTTTTGAAAGTCCATATATACACATCTGCTGCACTACCTTCATCAAACCACTCTGTTACTTCATCAAAGAACTCAATAAAGTTAGTCAAACATAATTTGCCTTTCACAATTACTTGGCAGCTGATGCCGATTAGTCCCCACTTCTCTGAATTATTCTTTTCTTTGACAACGGTCTCTAGTAGTTTTCGAATCATAGAATCATAGAAAGTTTAAGGCACAGAAAGAGACCAATTTCCCACCACTGACTTTGCACTGATTGGTCCCTTTTTTTGAACACTCCTCTGGCAGCATTCCCATGTCCAAGGATGATTGGATCATTGCGGTCAGATCTTTTGCTATCTCCATGCTAACTTCCCTCAGCAACCTAGGATGCATTCCATCTGGCTTGCGTGACTTATTAACTTTAAGTGATGCCAATCTACTGAGCACTGCCGTTCTATCTATTTTTAATCTTTCCAATGTCCCTACTCCCCCCTCCTGTGTTGCAATATTAACTTCACCTTTTCTTTTTAAAATCCTCAAGTTTTAAAACTATCTTCCGTGTTTTCAAATCCCTCCATGGCCTCGCTCCTCTCTATCTCTGTAATCTCCTTCAGCCCCACGACTCTCTGAGATATCTGCGCTGCTCCGATTCAGGTCTTGAGAATCTTTGATTTAAATCGCTTCACCATTGGTGGCCATGCCTTCAGCTGCCTTGGCTTTGGAATTCCATCCTTAAACCTCTCTGCCTCTCTATCTCGCTTTACTACACTCTTTAAAATCTAACTATTTGACCAATCTTTTGGTCATCAGCCATAATATCTCCTTATGGGTTCGGTGTCATATTTTATTTTATTTATTTATTTATTTAGAGATACAGCACTGAAACAGGCCCTTCGGCCCACCGAGTCTGTGCCAACCAACAACCACCCATTTATACTAATCCTACATTAACCCCATATTCTCTACCACATCCCCACCATTTTCCTACCACCTACCTACACTAGGGGCAATTTATAATGGCCAATTTACCTATCAACCTGCAAGTCTTTGGCTGTGGGAGGAAACCAGAGCACCCTGCAGAAACCCACGCAGACACAGGGAGAACTTGCAAACTTCGCACAGGCAGTACCCAGAACTGAACCCGGGTCGCTGGAGCTGTGAGGCTGTTTTGTTTTG
The DNA here is from genome assembly GCF_036365525.1 of Heterodontus francisci. NCBI lineage: Eukaryota > Metazoa > Chordata > Chondrichthyes > Heterodontiformes > Heterodontidae > Heterodontus > Heterodontus francisci. The sequence goes on from NC_090371.1 coordinate 229,538,525, forward strand.
TTTTTGTTTTATAATACTCTTGTGAAATGCTTTGAAATGTTTTATTGTGTTAAAGGTGCCATATAAATACAATTAAAAACAGAAAATGCTGGAAATACTCAGCAGATCTGACAGCATTTGTGGAGACAGAAACCAAGTTAACGCTTCAGGTCGATGGCCTTTCATCAAAATCTGACGCTGCCAGACCTACTGAGCATTTCCTGCATTTTCTGTTTTTACTTCAGTTTTCCAGCATCTGCAGTATTTTGCTTTCGTATACTAATACAAGTGATTGTTGTTCTTAACTTGTGGAGACCCTCTCTGTTAGTTTGTCAAAGAAATCAATCAAACATGACCTGCCTTTAACAAATCCATGCTGGATAGTGTTTATTAACCCATATTTTTTCAAATGCTAATTCATTTTGTCCCATTTTATTGTCTGTGAAAGGTTTCCCACCCATTAGATTGACTGGCCTGTAGCTGCTGGGTTTATCCCTGTCCTCTTTTTTGAATATGGGTATAACATTAGCAATCCTCCAGTCCTCTGACACTGCTTCCATATCTAAAAAGGATTGGAAAATTGTGGCCACTATCTCCACTTTTGCTTCCCCCAGCAGCCTAGGATGCATCCCATCTGGATGGGGTGACTGTTCTACTTAGAGAAATGCCAATCTTTTAAGTACATCCTCTTTATTTTTATCTCATGCAATTTCTGTATTCCTCCTTTACTGTGACATTCACAGCAGCCTCTTTTGTGAAGACAAATGCGTTTAGTACCTGAGCCAGGCCCCTGCCTCCTCAAGAAGTTACCTTTATGGTACCTTTTTGGCACCACTTTTCTTTGACTACTCTACTATTTACATGTTTTAGAGAAAACTTTTGGTTTCCCTTTTATGTTACCAGCTAATCTATTCTCATACACCCTACTTGCCTCTTTTTTATCCTTTTCCAGTTTGCCTCAGTACTTTCTTTATTCAGTTTGGTTCTCTATAGTATTTTGAGTCTGATATTGATCATAAACCTCCTTTTGCTATTTTATTTTGATCTCACTGGGCTAGAAATTGGATTACCTCCATTTTTGGACATGACTCCTGATGGAGGTTAAAAGCATGTAATGTAGATCCTCCCACCTCATTGCCACGATTGCAGCACGACCCCGAGCGGCTCCCTCAATGAACTAGGCTCCGCAGCGTTACCAACAGCCTCTGTGCACCGCAAGGGGCTGAATAGCTTTGCGAGCAATCATTGAATCCAGGCAGCCTTCTTTTTATAAAGGCACAGTCCCTATAAAAGGGAAGCTGTATAAATGGAGTGAAGGCTGCTAATCATTATAAAAGACTCAGGCTGAAGGGAGATGTTACAAGTACCAGGGAGAGGGACCCCAATTCAGTGACACCACCCAGGGGGGACTGGGCACCAAGTGGAGGCCAGCAGGCATGCCATGTTTCTGCTGGGGGGCAGGAGGTCTTTGAGGCACACCCTCAAAAGTGAATGGGAGCAAGTGGCAAGCCGGTTAATGCCCAGCAAAATGTCCTGATGATATTCGACAGTGCCGAAACAAATTTAATGATCTCACTCAGGTGGTTAAGGTGATGAATGCATCAGCACATCAGATCTCAACCCACCGCATCACCCAATGCTCACACTACTCAATGCCCCACAGCCCCGTCACTCAGCTATAACAATATCTGATACTTAGGACTCATTTCTAACTCCTGTCACAGACCCACACACGTCTTCTAATAATGCCAGCTGCACATGCACCACTCCATGCCTCCACAAACCTACAGCTTTGCAGCTACGGCAGGTACATTATCCATCCACACTGACACGCGCTCCGTGCCATTCTACCCTCTCTCTTGCAGGAGAAGGTGGCCCACAACCAAAGGGAAAGCCAGAGGACTGGCATAGGACCACTATACTTGGATCCCCTTAGCATCCTCAAAGAGACAAATAATCGGGAAAGATGCCTCAAAGCCAATGGCACCTGGTGCGGCTGAGGCTGTAGAGGATGATGGTAAGTTGCTGCCTTCTCAACTCACTCCTCACCCTCATCCTGAAAGATGCCATGAAATGTAAACCACAGATAGTCTGACCGTGGACCTTCTGCTTTCCTCTCCATCCCTCCCCTTCCCTCACTCCAACCTTAGCTTTTGTGCATTCAGATAGTCAAGAACTGGCACCTGGTCACCTCCACAGAGCCATGAGGAACAGGAAGCGCAACATCACAAGAATGAGGAGGAGGCACCATCACTTGACCATACACTCACTGCCACCAGCTTACATACTGGCTCTGCATGAACTTTAGAGGGTAGTGTAGAATCGGAATCCATACGTGGTGAGTCATTGGGCAACAGTGGGCTGCAGTCAGGCCAGGGGGATCGGTCAGCTCGAGTGTGAACTCCCCAGTGGTGAAGGTTGCACACCAGTTCTGCTACAGGGGACTCAGATGACAACCTCGTTGAGGTGGACTACAGAAAAACATTGATTACAATGCACACTGAAATGCTTGGTGAAATGACAGGTGTGCCAGATAACCTTCAGTTACTGGCTCGGAGTCTGACTCCAACGTGACAGAGGCTAACCTTTCCACTGTGGAAGTGGTGGGCACCTTCATGGCAGCACTGGTAGACCGACCCATGTTGGAGTGTCTAGTGGCCTTTGCTTCAGCTTCCACTCCATTACATGCAGAGGCCTCCCAATGTCTCACTACTACATTAAAAGCTCAGATGGAGTTAATGATATCCATGGTTGATGCCAGGCAGGCTCAGACTCCTGCCATCATAGTGCAGATTGCAGTGCTTAGAGGGGTATGCAGGCTCTTAAAGGAGTTCAACAATCTATGCTCCAACAAATTATGAGGATTGCTGAGATGCATCCTGTGGGTGTGGCAAAAGCATCGTGGAACATGAACTTGCTGTCCTCTCTCAGGATGACAGCATTCATGCTCCCACCTCTGCCACTCTGCTGATGTCCTTGCTGTTGCCTCCCAGCCAGCCAGCCCTGACTGCTTCCACCCATGCCAAGGCGGTGCAGTTTGAAACTGGGTCATCTAGACCCAGAGCTGCTCGAGGGTGTCCTGCAAGACCATCTGCAGTCTTCACAGTCAGAATCAGCAGTCTTCCACCTGCCATGCTGCAGCCACTGGGGCAGAGCTGTGTAGGAGCACTAGGCTAAGCAAGGACACCTGTAAAAAAGCACTAACGGTATGCACAAGGGTGATTAGTTTTTTTTTGCATTACTGATGGGTTGCTGGATAACGTTGTTGAGTGAAGGATGTTGCTGTTGACTATTATTGATTAATGTCGGCCAAGGGGACTTTGTGATGGGGAGTCTGATATGGTTGTAGGTTGGGTCTATGTTTGGATGGGCAAAGTCTCACATACAGACCCTCTTGCTCCGTGCATTTAGTTGCACAGAGTGGATGTGGTCTCCTCCATGACTCCTCCTCTTCCTTCTCCTCTTCCTCTCGAGATGGCCTCTGGATCCCAGGAGATAGGGGTGGGCCCGCAGAATGGTTAGGTTGTGGAAGATGCAACACACCACCACAAACATGATGTAGAGATCCCTTGAGCAATCTAACCAGCAAAACCCATTGTTTGAGGAGGTCGATAGCTTGCTTTATGTTGTTGTAGGTTGCTCCTTGGCTCCCATTGAAGGCCCCCTGACCTCGTATGGCGGGATGTTGGAAAGGGGTCATCAGCCACTTCTCACCAAGAAGTCAATCGCTTGGAGACCCAAAGACGGTAGGTAGTAAGGATTGGCGCAGCATAAATGCATCATATGCACTGCCAGGAGAGCATGTACTCCCTGGTGTGGTCATACCCCAACTGTACATTCAGAGGAGGTAGTCTTTACTGTTCCTGTATTGCTTCCTGTTGACATGAGGGCCCACAGAACAATATGCATGCAGTAGATAACACCCTGCACCATCAGGAGGTCCGTTATCCTAGCAACTCCATGTGCATTCTCATCCTGCTGTTCCGTCCTCAAGGTGAAGAGGATGAAGTCCCCGCTCCTCGTGTACATTGTCTCTGTGACCTCCCTGTTGTATCTATCCAACAGTAAACTGCGAGATGTCACTGATGTCACCTGCTCCTTCCCAGTGCAGAATGTTCGGGCAACAATGACCTTCACGGTCACTTGGTGGTCTGTCTTTGTCCTGCTTTGAAGCTCCAGGTTGGTGTGAAGGATATTGCAGAACTCCGTGATGACTCCTTGGTAAAGCATAACCTCCTCAGGCACTGCTCCTGGCTCATGACTAAGTAACAGTGGTGCTCAATGAATACCCTTTGTGGATAGGGACTTCTATTGACAGCCATCCTTTTCCTCCCTCCTTACAAAGTTTCCTCTCTCTGCCTACTTCTCTCCATGTCCTGGTAGTGTTGTAGGCCAAGAGGTACCGCAACAACTGCCTGCATACCTATTCAAGGCACTTGTCTCTACTCCCTTAATATGTGCAACTCATATCTCAAAATAACTCAAGAAACTCAAAACAGTGCTTCCACAAACTCTGCTTGAGCAGAAGTAGCTCAAAAACACCTTACCTGCAACTTGCTGAGTAGCCCTTTACATAGCTCCAGTACAGAACCCATCTTGCTTCAAAATGCTTGTTGTTTCAAGAGTGATTAACAAAGACACTGCCTGTACATGTGTTGACCAGATTTGGGATCTGGCAGTTCCTCAGCTAGTTTGGCTGAATGACGTAATGATAACATCGATTCACACCACCCAGCACACTCTGTGGACGCACCTCTGTAGTGACTTTGCACAGGCCATGCAGGAAGCGGTCAATGGTGCACCAAGAAATCAGAATTAGACCTCCAATGGGTGCCACACAATGCAGTTTTGCACCCTATGGGCAGGATTTAGTGGAGCCAGCAGGGATCCTGGCAGTGGGCCAAAAAGGCAGTGGTTGGAACCTCATCTTGGCCATTCGAAGCCACACCCAACTCTATTTAATGGCTCCAGGCCAATTAACAGCCCGGTGCTGGAATCCCCACCCCTTTAAAGACAGGGATCGCACCTCCAGGAGCTGCCAGACAATCAGAGAGCCAGCAGCTCAGTAGTATCGGCAGCGCCACTGGGAGTGGTAGCCACTGCCAGAATTCAGGAGGCCTGAGACCTAGGCCCAGCACTGGAGACCCGGACCCCAGGTAAATGAGGTGGGGTCACCGGGGCCAGTCCAGCAGGCATTGGCGAGGAGTGGGGGGAGGGTGGGCTTTGAGTGCAGAAGGAGGGGGTTTCCAGGAGGTGGGTGGTTTTCCACCGGGGGTCCTCTGTGGGCCACAGATTGCCCTCAGAAGAGAGTCCCCTCCCACTGCACCCCCATCCCCAAGCCCACAGGGAGATCATTTTGTTTCACTGAGCAACTTCCCCATATGGCAGAGGCCCCATCCCCACCAGCACTTGTGGTGGCAGGAAGAGGCCCTTAAGTGGCTGATGATAGGCCTCTTTTGGGCCTCAATTGGCCTCTGGGTGGGAAGGTCATCTCCAGCCTATCCTGCCCCCGACTAGTTCTGGTGCAATGGTAAGGCGACAGGTCCGTCACAATTCTATGGGCACCCCTACTTCCGAACCTGCCTCTGGGGTGGCCAGTTAAATCCAACCCTATATCTTCAGTCATTCAGGAAACTCTAGTCTTGGATGCCCTTTCTTTCGCTGCAATGACAGTGTATGAATCTATATCCAAGTTACCTCATTTTGGAAGGCTTCCCATTGCTCATTTGCCTGTTTTACCTGACAATCTTTGCTTCCAATCCACCTGGGCCAGATCCCTTTTCAACTCACTGAAATTTGCCCTCCTATCATAGAATCATAGCATTGTTACAGCACAGAAGGAGGCCATTTGGCCTGGCTCTCTGCAAGAGCTAGTCCCACTCCCCTGCCCTTTCTCCATAGCCCTGCAAATATTTTCTCTTCAAGTGCTTATCCAATTCCTTTTTTAAAGAATTTGCCTTCACCACACTCTCAGGCAGTCCATTCCAGATCTAAACACTTGCTACGTAAAATAAGTTTCTCCTTATGTCGCCTTTTGTTCTTTTGCCAATCATCTTGAATGTGTCCTTTGGTTCTTGACTCTTCTGCCAATGAAGACAGTTGCTCTTTATCTACTCAGTCTAGATCCCTCATGATTTTGAACATCTCTCTCAATTTCCTCTCAATCTTCTCTTAGAGCAACCAATTTATCTTCTCCAATTTATCCACGTAACTGAAGTCCCTCATCCCTGGAACCATTCTCATAGGTCTTTTCAGTATCTTCTCGAAAACCTTTACATTCTTGCTGAAGTGTGTTGCCCAGAATTGAGCACAGTACTCCAGCTGAGTCTGAACCAGCGTTTTATAAAGGTTCATCATAATTTCTTTGCTTTTGTACACTATGCCTCCATTTATAAAGTCAAGGATCTTGTATGCCTTTTTAATCATTTTCTCAACCTGCCCTGCCACCTTCAAAGAATTGTGCACAGATACATCCAGGTCTCTTTGTTCCTGCATTCCCTTCAGGATTGCCTCTCTTCAAACTTCCTCCCAAAATGTATAACTTCACACTTCTCGGTGTTAAATTTCATCTGGCATATGTCCACCCATTCTACAAGCCTGTCTCTGTTCTTTTGAAGCCTATCACAATCCTCCTCATAGTTGACAATATTTCCAAGTTTTATGTCATTTGAAAATTTGAAATTGTGCCCTGTATACCCAGGTCTAGGTCATTAATTAATATATATTAGGAAAAGTAGTGGTCCTAGCACCAGCGTCAGGGGAACCTTACTGTATAACTTCCTCCAGTTCAGAAAACAACCATACACCACTACTCACTGTTTCCAGTCACACAGCCAACTTCATATCCATGCTGCCAAGGTCCATTTTATTCCACGGGTTTCAACTTTGCTGACCAGCCTGTTATGTGGCACTATATCAAACACCTTTTGGAAGTCCAAGTACACCACATCAACCACATTACCCTCATCAAATCTCTCTGTTACGTCATCAAAAGATCAATCAACTTAGTTTAACACAATTTGCCTTTAACAAACCTGTACTGGCTTTCCTTAATTAATCCACAAAAGCCCAAGCGACTGTTAATTTTGTCCTGGATTATTGTTTCTAAAAGCTTTCCTACCATGGAGATTAAACTGACTGGCCTGTAGGTGATCAGTTTATCCTTATACCCTTTTTTGAACAAGCATGTAACATTTATAATTCTCCAGTCCTCTGGCACTATCGCTGTATCTAAGGAAGATTGGAAGTTTATGGTCAGTGGCTCTGCAATTTTCACCCTTACTTCCCTCAGCATTCTTGGGTGCATCCCATCTGATCCTGGTGATATATCAATTTTAAGTACAGACAACTTTTCTAAATATCTTCACTTTACCAATTTTGTGCCCATCCAGTATCTCCGCTACCTCCTCTGTCACTGACTTTTGCAGCATCTTGTTCCTTGGTAAAGACAGGTAAAGCACTAATTTTGTACCTCAGCCATGCCCTCTGCCTCCATGCATAGATCTCCTTTTTGTTCCCAATTGGCCTACCCCTCCTCTTACTACTTATATGCCTATCAGAGACTGAAATTCACTTTTATGTTGGCTGCCAGTCTCTTCTCCTACTTTCTCTTTACCTCTCATTTCCTTTTTCACTTCATTTCTGAACTTTCTCAGTTGTATTATCAACCTGACATCTGTCATACACAGCGTTTTTCTGCTTCATCTTATACTCTATCTCTGTCATCATCCAGGGAGCTCTGGCTTGGGTTGCCCTTCCATTTCCCCTCATGGGAATGTACCTGACTTCATCCAAACCATCTCCTCTTTAAAGGCAGCTAATTTTTCTATCAGTTTTGCCTGCCAGTCTTTGATTCCAATTTATCTGGGACAGATTTATTCTCACCCCATTGAAATTGGCTCTCCTCCAGTTTTCTATTTTCACATTTGATTGTTCATGGTGCTTTTTCATAACTATAAATCTAAAGGTCAAGAAAGTTCTCTTACACACATTTCAGTAAATTTTCCCTCTTTTTGATAATTGAAGTCCTCCTTTATCACTACTCAATAGTTTTTACATGTCACTGAAATCTGCCTGCAAATTTGCACCTCTATCTCCTTTCCACTATTTGGCAGCATAATAGCTCCTCGATCATTCCTTAATTCTAACCAAATAGATTCTCTCTTTGAACCCTCAAGAACTTCATCCCTTTCCAGTGCTGTAGCAGTATCTTTGATCAATATTGCCACCATCCTTTTTTTTCCTTCCCTACCTTTCCTGAATACTTTGTAGCCTGGAGTATTAAAATCCCATTCCTCTCATTGTTTGAGTCAGATCTCTATTATTTCCACTGTATCCTAATTCCGTGTGACAAATAGTGCCTGCAGCTCGCCAACCTTATTTACCATGCTCCTTGCATGGCATATGCACTCCAAACCCTTCCTAGTTTGTCTTCTATTCCCCATCTGATCCCTTCTGATGCTGAACGACTCTTCATTTTAATGCTATTTGTCTCTTCCACTTCTCTGAACAACTTATTTCTTCTCTCTAATGCTTCATCCTAATGCCCCTTCCTGTGTAAAATTAGTTTTAACACTCCACCACTACACCAGTTAACCTTCCCAAAAATACATTTGTCTCAGTCCTGTTGAGTTGCAGCTCATCCATCTTGTGCAGGTCCCTCCTGCTACAGAACTGGTTCCAATGCATCAAGAATCTGAAACACTCTCTCCTGCACCTATGCATTGACCTGCTTATCTTACTGTTTCTATACTCACTCGAACATGGCACTGGAAGTCATGCAGAGGCTACTATTTTGTGGTCCTGCTCCTTAACTTCCTCCCTAGCTCCTGAAATTCTGTGGCTACAGGACCTCAAACCTTTTCCTTTCAATGTTGTTGGTTTCAACATGGACCCCAATATCTGGCTGTTCCCCTTTCCCCCACATACAGTTCTGTATCCTTTCCATCATCTCCATCACAGACGCAGCACACCATGCGAAACTCATGTTGGCACTTACAGAATCACATATCTATCCCCCGACTATTGAATCCCCTATGACCACAGCATTTTTATACCTTGCTGTGTCCCCTGTGCAGTCCTTTGCAGCATGGTGCCATGCTGTGGACTGCACTCCTTCAAGATTTGAGAGCATCACATTCCCGGAGGATTCCTGAAATGCCTTTTCTTTGTTTCTTAATTTTTCAGTGAAAGTTCAGTTTGGTACTTATATCTCCTCTCATCTTCCTTACCTTGAGATAACATTTTGTTACATCAATTAATAATGAATTTCTTCCTTACTCACTTTCCTTTGCACCTTCTTGCCCACCTCTTTAGGCTTTCATCACTGGAACTGTCACATTCATGTTCTACAGCCGTAATAGGGAACACCAATCTGATTAACAGGCACAATGATAACCTCCTACTTTAAGCAGCTTGGCAATTCCTGTTATGATATGAAATTTTCACACTTATACTATAAAGTACAACTGATACTAGATATTTTTAACTTACATGCTGTGGGATCTCTTTCACACTGTGTGCGGTACTGTTTTGAATGATATTTAAATTACAGACTAAGAATGTGAGACTGTACTGGGAATTGATAATTTATCAAAAGAACATGATCTAAATTGCTGTTGAGTGAACATTAATCCCTCGTAGAGGAGCACATTCTAAAAATGTAATTTAAACTTCATAAGAGATACTGCACAATACTTTAAAGGGACCACACGTTGTACCCTGTGTGTAGCAATGGAATACACAAGTTCTGTTTTAAAATTGGAATCTTGATTCAATTAAAGCACACTATGCCACTTCATGGGGTAGATGTTAACTATTGGCTGGCTGACTGGCTCTGGGTCACCACAATATCGGGTGGCCGGGCCCGTGCACTTGGCTGAAAGAAGGTACCATTCCTGCTCCTACCAACCCCATGAAGATAAACACAGATTTTACTTACATTTGGGATCCTCTTTGTCTGGACCACCATCTAGAACTGAACAGTGTGTACATGGTGCAAACTTTTCCCAGTACTCACCCCAGTGACAATCAGAGTGCTATGCATATCACAGGACCTCAACTTGCATTTCAATTGCCTATATCGGTGGGAAACATAGACATAGAAACACAGAAAATAGGAGCAGGAGTAGGCCATTCAGCCTTCGAGCCTGCTCCGCCATTCATTATGATCATGGCTGATCATCCAACTCAGTAACCTGTTCCTGCTTTCTTCCCATACCCTTTGAACCCTTTAGACCCAAGAGCTATATCTAACTCCTTCTTGAAAACATACAATGTTTTGGCCTCAAATGCTTTCTGTGGTAGCAAATTCCACAGACTCACCACTCTCTGGGTGAAGAAAGTTCTCCTCATCTCAGTCCTGAAGGGTTTATCCCGTATCCTTAGACTATGACCCCTGATTCTGGTCTCCCCCACCATCGGGAACATCCTTCCTGCATCTACCCTGTCAAGTCCTGTTAGAATTTTAGAGGTTTCTATGAGATCCCCCCTCACTCATCTGAACTCCAGCAAATATAATCCTAACCGACTTAATCTCTCCTCATACGTCAGTCCCGCCATCCCAGGAATCAGTCTGGTAAACCTTCACTGCACTCCCTCTATAGGAAGAACATCCTTCCTCAGATAAGGAGACCAAAACTGCACACAATATTCCAGGTGTGGCTTCACCAAGCCCTGTAGAATTGCAGCAAGACATCCCTGCTCCTGTACTTGAATCCTCTCGCTATGAAGGCCAACATACCATTTGCCCTTTTTACCGCCTGTTGCATCTGCATGCTTACCTTCAGCGAATGCTGTACGAGAACACCCAGGTCTTGCTGCACATTCCCCTCTCTCAGTTTATAGCCATTCAGATAATAATCTGCCTTCCTGTTTTTGCTACCAAAGTGGATAACCTCACATTTATCCACATTATACTGCATCTGCCATGCATTAGCCCATTCACTCAACTTATCCAAATCACCCTGAAGCCTCTCTGCATCCTCCTCACAACTCACCCTCCCACCCAGTTTTGTGTCATCTGCAAATTTGGAGATATTACATTTAGTTCCCTCATCTAAATCATTAATGTATATTGTGAATAGCTGGGGTCCTAGCACCGATCCCTGCGGTATCCCACTAGTCACTGCCTGCCATTCGGAAAAAGACCCATTTATCCCTACTCTTTGTTTCCTGTCCGCCAACCAATTTTCTATCCATCGCAATACACTATCCCCAATCCCATGCACTTTAATTTTACATACTAATCTCTTATGTGGGACTTTGTCGAAAGGAGTGTGGGGTGCTCCAGTTATCCACCGACAGGCCCAGAGGAGCTCTGCTGCAGCCACTGAGCAGTAAGAGTCATTCCCTCAATGCTTTTTCAGTGCTACCGTCACATTTCCACCAAGTCGGAGGCCTTGAAATCTAACCCTGTGATTTAGTGACTTCTTTATCTTATGTTATAGAATACAGTTTTTGCACCTTCATGCAATAATCCTTTCAGTAATCTCTAGGAAGAGCGAGTCCCACCAATTATGTAGCAAAATTAATGGACTGCTAAAACAAAAATTGAAAATCCTCAGGTAGAGATCTCTTGTCAATCTTGTCAAGGCTGAAATTGATGCATCCTCATTTCTAGCTGATCCCAACTAATATTTTGTTATATCAATAATAATAGCTTCCTTCATTTCTCACTCCTGTATGCACCCAAGTCTTTCTCTGCTACTTTTCATCATTGGTTTGAGGATTCCTTTGCAACATAGTTGGGCATAAAGCCACCAAGTTTTTGGACTCCCTTCCATAGTACTGAGATCATTTTATCTGATAGCTTTTGGCACAGGCAGAATCAAAGTGTGCTGGCTTTTCTACTTGCTCCCTTTGTATTTACTTCTCATTGGTGGAGGAGGAGGAGGATGCTTCCTGGCATTAATCAGCTTTGAGATACATCCAGAACACAAGCCATTAAATTGTTCTTTATATAATAATTTTTTTTTTATTCCAACAAGTCAATGCATTGTTAACAATAAAGGCAAACTGAAAAAGGCAGTGCTACCAAAACAGATGGGATCACAAGTCAGTGATAAGATATGAGGACCTTGTTTTTACAACCTACTTTCACTTATCTGGCAGAGTTCTGTTGTGGGTGTGCATATTATATTGAAGTTTTATCTTTTACAGAGCATAGTAACTTCTAGGAAATGTTAACTAGGACTGGATTTCGAGCAGGCAGGTAGGCTGCGCGACAAGCATCAAATCCACCCACCCCAACCTCCGCCATCATCCATTGGAGGGCTGGAGTACTTTAACTCCTGGTCCTAGTTTATATCTCACTGATGGCCGCTCACTCAATTGCTTCAGAAACAGGCCTCCAGGAGTCTATTTAGCGTGTGAATGTACCAGTAAAACAGAGGTTGCATTCACTTCTGGCAGACTTGTTTGTGAACAAAAAAGTCACAAGGCTGCCCCTAAGTTATTTGACACCTTCCTTGAGATATTAGTGAAAGAGGTAAGGACAAGAACAGTGTTCAGTTTTCCCAATGGGAAGAAAAGTCCCAAGAGATACATACATCAGGCATGGAGAAAGGTGGCAGAGATGATGGGGAGCAATTCACATCCCTGCACCCATTATGCGACTGTTTAACAGACATAAAAGGAGCACAATGATGATGAATTTAGCACAATGAAATGGCCAATGTCCAATCTGTATGTGCAATCTGACAATGGAGCAAGGGAGAGTACAGCTTTTCATTTCTCCAGTTCTCTCAACAACACCTGGCAACAGTCCTTCCTCCTTTCCCCCAGCATTCTGAACAGTTCCCTCCCCTGCATCATACCTTTCAGCATCAGTCAAAAAGACACATTATTCCACCTCTCATCTCAATCCAAACATATACTCACCTCTTGCTTGCTGCACTCACAACTGCCGCAAAGCACAAAGAGCATTCTGTTCTCACGTAGCAGAAATTGCAAAACAATGAACTCCTCTCAGGATTCCTTCCTCACTTCACACTTCATCCACTTGTTTTCTATTCAATACCTCCCCAGCCCACTTGCATTTTGCTTTTTCTGCCTCTCAATAGATGTGCACTTTTCTTTTCAGTATCCCCCCCCCCCCCCCCCCACCGCAACTAACTGTCAACCTCTCTGCAGAAGAAAACGGCTCACACACAAAGCAGTTTAAGGTTGGGAGAGACTGCATATAATCATGATCCTCACCCAGATGGAGCAGAAAGTGCTGAAAATCAGTGGCCCTTCAAAAGTGATAGCTTATCTGAGCAGGATCTCTGCCTATTGTTTGTACCTTTTCATGCACCTCACAAATTCATACATTCAGTCAGCTTGACAATTTCAAGCTGCATTGTGAAGTCTTTCATCTGCTATATCCAGCTGCTGTTTGAGTCATGCTTACTCTTGACTCTTTTCTCTTTCCTCTAGGTCCTTCCCAGCAGCAACAGCTTTTAGAGATACCTTGGAGGAGGACAATATTCTTGTGGATGTACTGTCAAGCACACCATCCCTCCCAAACACCACCACAGTGACTGGCACTCCATGTGCATTAAAGAGTGAGGTAGAGGGGTCTGCACTTGGTTAAGCATCTGGCTTGAGTGAGCAGGAGCAAGTTGTGGTGGCAAGACAGCACAAGTGCTGGTTTGGCAGAGGGCAAGCTGACCAAGAAAAAGACAATGATTTCAGGGACCAGCAATAAGAAGAACACTGCTTGTGTTGTACAAGCAATTTGTGTTGTACAAGCAATTTTATTAGGTATTTGAAGGCCTGCCAAGGAGTTTCTGGACCATGGCTTATAGTATGGAGGACTCCACTTCCAACAAGCGTGGTATCCTATGGCATGGTAGCAACACTCCGCATTCTATCTTAGAGCTTACGGCCACCTCCAAGGTATCTCTAGGCTCTCACAACAGGAGTCTGTGTTACCAGCTTTTGTAGCTTTGGTAGAAGTTCAGAAGGCTGCCATCCAGACCGAGGGCTCCCAATATCTGCTTCATCATTGAGAAGCTGGTAGAACATATATTGAGGAACTTTTAAGGTGCTACTCATCTACAGTCTACTCTGCCACAGATGTGGGAGTGCTGAGCCGCAGCCCCATGGGAGTTCTGGTGGTGCAACTGTAAACAAAAGTAGCAATGAAGTGCAAAATCGTATTTAACGCCACTGTGAGAAAATGGCTCCCCAGCGACACCTCAGAGGACAGATGCCATTCCACTTCATTCATACGGCCAGGGGTTTAGCTCTGTCAGATCTATGGAAGCCCCTGATCCTGTATAATGAACAGGTGTTCTACTAAAGTTGTGACTTTGATCGACAGATTGGAGCGTCCCCAAGGGTCAGCACTGAGATCACTGCTTTTTTTGCTATATATAAATTGTTTGGATCTTGGAATACAGAGTAGAATCTCAAAATCTGCTGATGACACCAAACTTCAAAGTGAGAGGGGAAAAGTTTAGGGGGGATATGCGTGGAAAGTTCTTTACACGGAGAGTGGTGGGTGCCTGGAACGCGTTGCCAGCGGAGGTGGTAGACGCGGGCACGATAGTGTCTTTTAAGATGTATCTAGACAGATACATGAATGGGCAGGAAGCAAAGAGATACAGACCCTTAGAAAATAGGCAACATGTTTAGATAGAGGATCTGGATCGGCGCAGGCTTGGAGGGCCTGTGCTGTAATTTTCTTTGTTCTTTGTCGGTGTGGCAAACAGTGAGGATGATATGCACTGCCTACAACAGGACATAGATAGGCTCGCAGAATGGGCAGAAAGGTGGCAGATGGAATTTAACACTGACAAATGTGAGGTGATGCATTTTGACAGAAGGAATAGGGAGAGGCAATATACACTTAATGGCACAGTTCTAAAGAGTGTGCAGGAACAGAGGGACCTGGGGATGCATGTGCGTAACTCTTTGAGGTGGTTAGTAAAGCATGTGGAATCTTGGGCTTCATAAATAGAGGCATTGAGTACAAAAGCAGGGAAGTTATGCTGAACCTTTATAAAGCTCTGTTTAGGCCCCAGCTGGAGTATTGCATCCAGTTCTGGTCACCACACTTCAGGAAGGATGTGAGGCTCCTTGAGAGGGTGCAGAGATTTACCAGAATAGTTCCAGGGTTGGAGGATTTTAGTTACAAGCTTAGGTTGGAAAAGCTGGGTTTGTTCTCCTTAGAACAAAGGAGATTGAGAGGCGATTTGATAGAGGTGTACAAGATTATGACAGGCTTAGATAAGTTAGACAAGGAAACAATGTTGTCATTAACAAATGGTACAAGAACTAGGGGACATTGAATGTTTTTGGGCAAAACATGCAGAGGGAATATGAGGAAGAACATTTTTACACAGCAGGTGGTAATGACCTGGAGCTCGCTGCCCAAAAGGGTGGTGGAAGCGGAGATGATCAACGACTTCAAGAGGAAGCTGGACGGCCACCTGAGAGAAATAGACTTGCAGGGCTACAGGGACTCGAGCCAGGGGAGTGGAACTCACTGCATAGCTCCTGTAGGACGTGCATAGCTGCCGGTATGGGCTTGATGGGCTGAATGGCCTCCTTCTGTGCCGTAAGTGACTATGACTCTATGAGAGCTCAATAGGCCACTAGCCCTCTCCCCTCTCCATCTCACTGACAAAATGGGAGGGCTCTCTTTATATCTCTCTTCCATCAAACAAAGTAAGGGATCTGTGCTTGATTAGTGAGTGACAGGAAGCCTGGAACAATTAGCTTTGACAAGCTTGGCTTGAAATGCATTCCTATATTTACGAAGGTATCAAATTTTCTATAATGAGAATAGAAAATTGGATGTTCTCACTGTGGAAATGGTACACTGTTCGCTCATGTACTTTATGTAAAATAAACCAGTTGCTAGTTTGAAATCGTGCCTCGTCTTGATAGACCATCTTCTGCAAAGAAAGGAGATTGTGCATGTATATATTTGAGTTGCTGGTATCTGGATCAAGGGTTTCTGGCCTGAATGTTACCGGCCTCTGGGTGACAGTAGCGGAGACAGATGGCTGGTAAAATAGCGGGGTGCCACATTGGGATGGCTCTTGGATGCAGTCCCGCCACCAAGGAGGTTTCCCAGCAGCAGGTAGGAATGGATCAGCTGCCCGCTCCATAGAGGTGGGCAGCCGGTTTGCATAATCAATGGCCCTATTAGGGGCCATTACATATAAACATAGAAAAAAGTAGCAGGAGTAGGCCACTCGGCCCTTCGAGCTTGCTCCGCCATTCATTATGATCATGGCTGATCATCCAACTCAGTAACCTGTTCCCACTTTTGCTCCATACCCTCTGATCCCTTTAGACCCAAGAGCTATATCTAACTCCTTCTTGAAAACATACAATGTTTTGGCCTCAACTGCTTTCTGTGGTAGCGAATTCCATAGGCTCACCACTCTCTGGGTGAAGAAATTTCTCCTCATCTCAGTCATGAAGGGTTTACCCCGTTTCCTTAGACTATGACCCCTGGTTCTGGACTCCCCCACCAACGGGAACATCCTTCCTGCATCTACCCTGTCAAGTCCTGTTGGAATTTTAGAGGTTTCTATGAGGTCCCCCCTCACTCTTCTGAACTTAAGTGGGGTCGCTGGCTTTTGCCTGTGGCAGGCAGCACCCTGCAACATGGGGAGGCAATCAGCTTCATGGAGGCGGCCTCCCAGCAGCAGCCTTGGCGGGCGGTGGGGGGCCATCAGAGCCAGACCTTCTGTACCTCAAAGAGGGGACCATGGGCAGGAAAGGCAGCCCCTGCGGCCGCAACAATCACCCAGAGGGGTTTCCCCTCCGATTGGCAGGGCCTTCGGTCTTTGGCCATCCAGAATTTTAAATAGCACTTACCTCTTCAAGGTCTCCTAGCTGCCTCAGCAGCGCCCACCTCTCCCAATGGGACCTCTCCCAATGGGACTGGGATTCAGAGCTGTTGGCCCCCTGAATGGGCCGGCAGCATCAGCAGCCCGCCAGCCGTTCTTAATTGGATGGCCGGCCCGGAGACATCCAATTAGAAGGCCGCCTCTGGTAAAATTGTCGAGCCGGTCCCGCTGCCGGCAAGTGTGGGCTCGGGACTCCCATTTAGTCCCGACATTGGGGTTCCGAAGCCTCTGGTAAAAATCAGCCCTCTGAGTCACAATATTGGCTAACTAGACAGTAAAAGGTGCCCTGCGGGTAATGAGGTCTGCTTGCAGGATTGATCGGTGATGTTGAACAAGACAATATTTAGTGCAAAAACCCAAATATTACAACACTTACCCACCACCTAACAGACAGTAATTATTTGAGCTATTAGGTCCATGTATGACAGAAATTTTACAAATGTGATACTTTCTCATGCATTGCAAGCACTCTCTAAATATAGAAGCTTTAATTATAAAGACATATATAAATTCTGAAGTTCTCCTGAAATATTCAAGAAAGTAAATCCTAGTTTTACTTATTATTAAATCATCTGGCAGCCTACTGTGTGTCACTATATGTTACAATGCCCCCGCATTAAAAATAGAAAATAGCAAGCGGGGACTAAAATTTCTTAAATTTATGCATAATGTAAAGCATAATATGGTCTGTGTTGTTAAGGGGATTTTAACTCTTTCCGATGAGCAGCATTGGAACAGGGAAGCAGTTAAAAAGAAGTAGCCCAATTTCATGGAACATAGAACATAGAACATTACAGCACAATACAGGCCCTTCGGCCCACGATGTTGTGCCGACCCTTTAACCTACTCTAAGATCAAAACTACCTACATACCCTTCATTCTACTATCATCTATGTACCTATCCAAGAGTCGCTTAAATGTCCCTAATGTATCTGCTTCTACTACCACCGCTGGCAGTGCATTCCACGCACCCACCACTCTCTGTGTAAAGAACTTACCTCTGACATCTCCCCGAAACCTTCCTCCAATCACCTTAAAATTATGCCCCCTGGTGATAGCCCTTTCCCTGCTCCATTTGCGTGAATGTGCAATTTAACGCTGCTGATTTTTGCAGCTAATGAAACTCCTGCCAGAATCTGATGGGAGATTCATTAACAAATGCAAATTAAGGTCCCATAATGCACATGGGCCCTCACAGAATTTTAACCAGCTGCTGAGCAACTGTAGCATTATCGCAACTCCTGAATGAATAACTGTTATCTTATATAAATATGCAATGTGTTTCCATTGTTTATATACAGACCTCAATTGAGTAGTTACTGTTTAGCCAGGAAATGGTGCGTCAGCATCCAACCTGTTTAGGTTCATGTGCGATAGTGTCAGAAACATTGGTTGTAATGGTATTGATACATTATGATGGTATTTTCATCAAAACTTATAGCACAGCAGGAGGTCATTTGGCCCATCATGTCTGTGCTGGTTCTTTGAAAGAGCAGTTGTGCTTAGCTCCACATCCTGGCTTTTTCAATATGAATTTTGCTCAAGTAAACTGGTGTTTTTTAAAAATTGATTTTTGGGTTGTGGGTATCACTGGCAAAGTCGCCATTTATTTCTCATCCCCTATTGTCCTGAGAAGGTATTAGCAGACCTTCAATAGTGCATCTGATACAAGTAAGTGACTCACTATGAGTCAACTGTGTTGATATACAAGTGGAATCACACATGGAACAGACTGGGTACAGTTGGCAAATTCCCTTACCAAAAGGACATTGGTGAAGCAGTTGGACTTTTATGGCAATCCAACAGCTTCATGGCCACTTTTTGCTGATAGTAGATTTTTAATTCCAAATTTTGAATACTGAATTCAAATCCTCAAATTGCCACGGTTGGATTTATACAGAAGATCTCTAGGCCAATGGATTTAAGTCCAGTAACATAACCACTACGCTGCTGTACTCATAGATATGTAAATATTTATTTGGAAGGTTATCGAGATTGTTAGTTCAAACACAATGTTTAATCTTTACCTATTTCCAGCTCTATGTCTTTTTGTAAGCATTTATTCAAGAATTCATTGAACACAGACAATTCTAACTCTGCACCTTTGTGAACATCTCCTTTCACTCCACTCACTTCCTCCAAATAAATGATGTTGCTATGGGAACCCATATGGCTCCTAGCTATAATAAAAGCAAAATACTGCGGATGATGGAAATCTGAAATAAAAACAATGTGCTGGAAATACTCAGCAGGTCTGGCAACACCTGTGCAGAGAAAAGTAGAGTGAACATTTCAGGTCTGTGACCTTTCATCAGAACTGGCAAAGGTTAGAAATGTAATAGGTTTTAAGTAAATAAAGCAGGGGTGGCGAGGAAGAGAACAAAAGGGAAGGTGTGCGATAAGGCAGAGGGCAGGAGAGATTAAATGGCATGAGACAAAGGCAAAGAGAGTGCTAATAGTGTGGTGAAAGACAAAGCATTAGTCCGAGAGAGAGTGTTAATGACAGAATAACGAACAGCTCTGTCCAAAAGCACAAACATGAAAAACCATTGGAGATTGGAGAAGATGGGGCTGTTTTCCTTGGAGAAGAGAAGGCTGAGAGGTGATTTCATAGAGGTATTCAAAATCATGAGGAGTCTGGACAGAGTAGATAGAGAGAAACTGTTCACACTTGTGAAAGGATCGAGAACGAGAGGGCACAGATTTAAAGTAATTGGTAAGAGAAGCAAAAGTGACATGAAGAAAAACTTTCATGCAGCAGGTGGTTAAAGTCTGGAATGCGCTGCCTGAGAGTGTGGTGGAGGCAAGTTCATTTGAAGCATTCAAAGAGGAATTAGACTGTTATATGACAAGGAAGAATGTGCAGGGTTACGGGGAGAAGGTAAGGGAATGGCACTAAGTGAATTGCTCTTTCGGAGAGCTGGTGTGGACACGATGGGCCAAATGGCCTCCTTCTGCACTGTAACAATTCTGTGATTCTGTGATACTAAGTGAGCCCTCAGATCTAAATTTGATTCAGGTTCCAGGCTTAAAACGTGTTACATCTCTAACTTTTTCCAGTTCTAACTAAAGATCATTGACCTGAAACGTTGGGCAGATTTTTTCTAGCCCTCTGACGTCAGGGGTCGTGGTGGGGGGGCCTGGAAAATTCTTCTGGGAGAGGCCCACCATGACTCTCGATGCCAGGAAGGCCCCACTGCAAATGATATTACAAATAAAGGATAATTACCTACTTGGTAGCGACAGCCGTCCCATGCCGATATTTCAGCCATTGGCTGGAACTCCCGTGCCTTCGGAACTCCATTTGGAGTTCAGAGGCGTGACACTGATGGGGAGGGGGGAGGAGTGAAAATTTCAGGGCGGATGGGGGGAAGCAGGGAAAACCACTCCAATTGGGTGTGGGGATGGTGGGAAGGGTTTGAGGGTCAAAGGTGCTGAAGTTAGGGGGTGAAAGGTCTTCATTTAACAAATTGGTTTTACGGGGGGTGGGGGGGGTGGGTTGTTTTATTTCTTGACAACTCAGTTGGGGGTGTTAGAAATGGGACTGAAAGTATCAGTAACACTTTATTTCTCCTTTCAGGGCGGCAGCACCTTTAAAAATTGAAATATAGCTGAAGGGCTTGATGCCCTTTAAAAATGACACCGGCGCCTGCCCAATCATCGGGGCGGCTGCTCTGCCCCCTCCATTTAAATGAGCCCCCGCGCAAAATATCAGGGGGCTCAGCGACGGCGCATCCATGCAGGAAGACCGCCTAGATCAGTGTGCTTCGCCGCGATTTGGGGCACGCTCATAACATTCAGCCTGATAAGTCTGTTTCTCTCACCACAGATGTTGCCTGACCTACTGAGTATTTCTAGTGTATTCTGCTTTTATTTCTGCATTATAATGTGTTACTCTGCTGATATCAGCAACATGCATTGTTGATTACCTGATAGATTGGTACATGACTGGGCACGAACCAAATTTGTCATGGTGACTCTCATCAAAAACTGTTCACAAGAATTGGTTTACTTGTTCATTTGCTGTTGGTAAACCCCTGTTGCATCTATTATTTATGGAACTCATATTTGATATGAGTCTGTACAGCAAATCCCAAGTCGAATTATTTGTAGTCATGAGCCTCACTTAACAACTGATCAATATGACTTTGAAAGAATCTCCAAGCAACATGAGTCACTGCGCAACCTATTCGACTTAGATCAAAACCAGGAATAATTTCCTTTGGAATAATTCTTGCCTAAGCAACATCATTGCACATATAAAAGTAATAAGGTAATAAGGCAAGATAGAAAGTGAAAGAGAAAACTTGCCTCTGGATTTTCTACCATGCACAAAAGCCTTTCCGAGCATCTGCCAGGTCGGTTTGTACAAGTCCTCCAAATCCAGTTGCCACCTTTCTGGTTCCAAGTACTTGATCAGCTCTTCAACTGTGTCAAAGCTTGAGACAGCCTCATTTAAGCCATCTAAAGATAAAGGAGATGGTGGCACGACAGTTGGGCTTTCAAAGTGGACCTGTATTGAAATCAAATTGAACACAGTGATTAGAAGTATATGGTTCTGCCGTCTTAGCTTGATGCTGTCAAAATAAGGAGACTTTAAAAGTGTACATTACATACATCTGTGTTTTTACAACAAAGGCATGGTCAACGAGTTGATGGAGTTTGGAACATAATCGACTTGAGTTTCAAGACTCCTTTAGTACAAATCAAACCAAGTACAATCCATTGAACAAGAGTCTTCCCTTTCTCTAACAATCTGCCAACTCCACTATTATTTCTACTGTTGTTGATCAAGAGTTTCCATTTTGGACACAAATCAGCAAGCCCGGCACAAATAGCTGGCGTTCAACTTCCCGCTCAAAATTATTTACATAATCACAAATGTAAAATCTTCCATGAATCAGTGCAGAGGGCAATGTTTTGGAACATATTTGTTCTTCTTGCATTAAAATGTTCCTTAATATATTTAAGAGTGGTAACCTGGTGCAATTTTATTAATGCAGCTGGAAATGGCTTTGTCATAAAAAATAGTTATTTTTAATACGAGTGTGTAGTCCATCACCTGTGAGTTACCCAATTTTAAGTAAATGAAAACTACTTAAAAACGAACTGTACAGACCCATTTGCTAGTTTCATTGGTGTACAGAAGTCAGTTTCTTGGTAAAAATAAATATTTTTTAATATTTCTACATTTTTAAAAGGTTCCTACTGGAGTCCTTGCACCTACAAAAACCTTAATTTTCAGAGTCTTACGTAAGGACTGCAAATGGGCACAATTATCAGAAACTTGCCATGATGATTTATTCAATCTGGGGTGTGGCCAGTTTTGTGTGCAAGGCCACTTCCACAACGATATCTTTTAAATCAGCACAAAAGATCACAGAAACGCAATTTGTGCTGAACATAATTTGTACTTGAAATTCATCGATCTCATGTGCTGGTTTGGCCGAATTTGAGCAAATAGCACAACCTAACAACAAAACTACCCCACTATCTCAAGGACCAATTATATTCTAAGGCCTAATAACTAATCCCTACTGCCGCCTTTCCACCAACCCTACCCCCACCTAACAAAATAATAGCCGATATCTTGTATTCCTATGGTTCCGTTGAAGGTGACATTTCACACTTCTGTACAAAAAAAGCATATTGCCTAATAGGCAATCTTCTTCTCACCTCTTGTTTCCAACTAATTTCTCGATTGTAATTTTTTATATCTCTAGTTTATCAGTATTGTTATGGTCTATGATTCTCTGAGCCTCATCTCTTGCTTCTCTAAGCTTTTAGAAATAACATTCCACAAATTTTTCCATCTCCTGGCATCATCACTGCGTTGAAATCAAGCTTCGTCACACCTTCTCATATTCTGAAACAGGCTGCCGAAGTATTCAAATTGGGCTCCTGTGCCAGTTTCAGGATTTCTATTGCAATTACTCTGTCCATTTGTACAGACAGCTGCAGGCCACTTTAAAAGCAGTCAAGGAAAGTTTTAATCTATTTTTGGTGATGCCAGGAAGAATACAGGTATGAGCACTCCTCCTATGTACACAAAAATCTCTGACTGTTTGCCAGCCCATTCAAAGGCTCCCTATCCCTTCCCCCAACCATGAACTCTATGAACAAGACCCAATCTTCTGGCCAAAAATGCATGGGAGCCGGCCAATTTCCCAACCTCTCACAACTGCAGAGCCACCATGGGTGGCCACAGCTAACTGATAGCAATCAAATAAGGCCTGAACTGAAAGTAGTTCATGCCTCAAGGTATCAGCATCTGGTGGGCAGCATGGCTGCTCTGCTGTCTTTGGGTAGAATCTTACCACTTCTTACATTTTTCTGCTGTTGGGAACAAAAGCTGGCCTTGACGCCAATGGTGTCGGCTGGCTGCACATTTCAGAGGCTGCCTCCATGTTCGCCATGGGTTCTTGACATGGGAAGCCCTATCACAGGGTGTGAAGCTATGAACAGCAGGCAGCCCCACTGGGAGAGTTGGGTGCTGCTGATGCATGTAGGGGACAGCGAGGCCATCTCAAGATGCAGGCATTCTCTGAAGACTTCTGCAAATTTAAAAATAAAGAATGGCCACAGCTGTGAGGCCATCATTGAAGGGTGGAAACCGCTCCACAGGACTGCTTGTAGCCATCACCCCCTGATCCTGCCTCCATGAAAATTGCCCAGAGGTGAGACCATGACGGGAGACCATCACGCCAGCCAGTAGCGGGAAATTGTGGGCTTGTCTGCCTCCGGTCCCGACTCCGCAGCTGACTGAAAATTCACCCCTTTGTGTTCATCTTGGGCAGAGGTTGTAAGCGGAAAGGGTAATTTATTTATTTATTTTTCATTTAGAGATACAGCACTGAAACAGGCCCTTCGGCCCACCGAGTCTGTGCCGACCAACAACCACCCATTTATACTAACCCTACAGTAATCCCATATTCCCTATCACCTCCCTACACTAGGGGCAATTTACAACGGCCAATTTACCTATCACTTGCAAGTCTTTTTCTTTTGGATGTGGGAGGAAACCGGAGCACTCGGCGAAAACCCACGCAGACACAGGGAGAACTTGCAAACTCCGTACAGGGAGTACCCAGAATCGAACCCAGGTCCCTGGAGCTGTGAGGCTGCGGTGCTAACCACTGCGCCACTGTGCCACCCCGGAGGGAGATATGATCCTCTCTCAGGTTCTTATCTCCAAAAGTTTTCTTTTCTTTTACAGCCTTCAGGCATTTAAAACCTAACTTTGATATCTACTAATCATTGATCTGCCTCATTAATCTTTTCTTCAGCTGTGGTGGTGTCCTGTACAGTGGATTAAATCCTTGATCTAGATTTCTCAACAATAATAATAGCTTGCATTTATATATCGCCTTTAACATAGCAAAATATCCCAAGGCATTTCACAAGAGCATTATCAAATACGAATTTGACAAATATAATAAAAACAGGTGCATCAGGTCTCAAAAAACCTAATATCTGGTTCTCCCTGAAGACATTCCAAGCTCTGCTTATTGGTGACTTTTACTCTCCGCCTCACAAATGTTACAATCCTGAAAGCATCCTTACTCTTAGGTCATGCCTTGCCTGGGTGACAGTATTTCAGCAACTTCCATTTACTTCAATGGAAAAGAAAATTGAGCATGGTGTAAGGAACGCTGCCGATTCACTATGACTATTTTACACTACCACTGAAGGCAAACATCAGCTCCAATTTTTTTAATAAGATTCAACTTTGGCCCAATCTGACTGAATGCTGAAACAGATCACACAATATTATTCACTAGAATGCTGATCTTTCTTATGAAATAAATACATATTGGGCTGGATTTTACCAGCCCCCCCGACGTCAGGGGTTGTGGCAGTGGCGGGGGAGGGGGGGGGCCTGGAAAATACCTCCGGGAGAGTGCCGCCATGGGCCTCAACGCCGGGAAGGCCCCACCCCATATTACCGGTGGCAGCGAGACCTCATGATGGAACTCCGCCACTCGGATCTGGGGACATTATTAACATATGCTAATTAATTTAAATGAAAGCATAAGTACTTACCTCATCACAACGGCCATCTCACGCCGATATTCCGGCTGGTTGCTGGATCTCCCGCACCTTTGGATCTCCGTTTGGAGATCTGAGGCCGAACACTGGTGGGGAGAAGGGAGGAGTGAAGTTTTCAGGGTAGGGGGAAGCGGTGAAAACTCTTGCTCATGGTTGAGTTGATGGTGGGAAGGGGTTGAGAGTCAAAGTTAATAAAGTTCAGGGGGGAAGGTTCATAATCGGAATAAAAGTTTTTTTGGGGTGAGAGGGCAATTTATAGATTGATTGAGAGGGGTAGGAGAGGGGATTCAAACTGCTATTAAAGTTTTAATTTTATTTTTAGGAAACCAGGACTTTTAAAAATTTAAATGGCCCTGAAGGGCTTGAAGCCCTTTAAAAATGGCACCAGTGCCTACGCTGGACACCATTGCCGGGACGGAGCGTCCGCCCTCTCTCCATCATTCGGGGCAGTCGTTCGCCTCCTCCATTCAAATGAGCCGCTGCACTAAATATTGCGGCGGCTTAGCGGGCAAATCCTATGCGTACCCCCTGCCACTTAAAAAGATCGCCGCCGAAATCAACGGCAAACTGGAAAAATCCAGCCCATTATATTGATTTTGTTTCTATTAATTATATGGCCAGTCACGTAATTT
The DNA here is from genome assembly GCF_036365525.1 of Heterodontus francisci. Lineage (NCBI taxonomy): Eukaryota > Metazoa > Chordata > Chondrichthyes > Heterodontiformes > Heterodontidae > Heterodontus > Heterodontus francisci. The sequence continues at coordinate 229,564,035 of NC_090371.1, forward strand.
CAACAGCTTGTTGGGTCAGAAGCAGAGTTAAAAATTATATAAGATATATAATCAAGATAGTTTATTGCGCTTCATTTAAAATGTGCCATGTGCTAGTGCAGTCTAAGTCTCCTTACTACTGAGATAATGGCATTTGAACTGTGTAGCTGATGTTTTAAATTTACCACTAAAAAAGATCTCCAGTGTGCAATGAAACATATACAAGTGTTAATCATTCTATACTCTATTAAAAAACCATGTCTGGAATTTCTGTGGGGATCTCGGCATCTCCTGATCAATAGAAACCTGGGCAGGAGACATATTTATTCACTTTTGCTGTTTCTCTGAAGGGCAGGCTCATATACCCACATGTAATCCTAGGGAAGAGGTGAACGGGGAGAGAGACAACTTCAGGCCAACAGTGATCCTGGTCCTCTTGGCTACACAGATATCTAACTATGAAACTTTGCTGTAACATTTTTGGAGCAGCCAGCAATGCTTCCTCTTTGGACCAATGCCAGGGCAATGCTTACAGGATGCTCAATAATGATTCTGATGGCTGCTCACACCTCACTGTATCTTTGCTCATCTGCTGCTCATGGCTGTCACAGTGGTGTGTCTTAGGAGCATTCTTCTAGTCCATTTTCTTCTTAAAATAACTCACACACAGTAGGGAAGTTTTACTACAGGACTTTGGTGAGACCACATCTGGAATACTGTGTACAGTTTCGGTCAACTTAATTGAAAAAGGATATAACTGCATTAGAAGCAGTTCACTTGACTCATTCTGGGGATGAAGGGCTTATTTTATGAAGAAAGGTGGAACAGGTTGGGGCTGTACCCGTTGGAGTTTAGAGGAATGAGAGGTGATCTTATTGAAACATATAAGATCCTGAGGGGATTTGATAGAGTGGATACCAGAAGATGTTTCCTTATGTGGGAGAGATCAGAACTAAGGGACACAGTTTAGAATAAGACGTCTCTCTTTTAAGACAGAGATGAGGAATTACTTTTTCTCTCAAAGGGTGGTTAGTCTGTTGAATTCTCTTCTCCAGAAAGCAATGGAGGCTGGGTCATTGAATTTACTCAAGGCTGAGTTAGATAGATTTTTGATAGACAGTGGTAGCATGGATATAAAGTTGGTTGAGTGACAGGAAACAGAGAGTAGAGGTTAACGGTTGTTTCTCAGATAGGAGGAAGGTATATATTGGGGCTCCCCAAGCTTCGGTATTAGGACCACTGCTTCTCTTGATCTATATTAATGACCCAAACTTGGGTGTGTAGGGCACAATTTCAAAATTTGCAGGTGACACAAAAGTTGGAAGTATTATGAACTGTGAGGAGGATAGTAATATACTTCAAGAGGACATAGACAGGCTGGTGGAATGGGCAGACATGTGGCAGATGAAATTTCATGCAGAGAACAGTGAAGTGATAGATTTTGGTTGAAAGAACGATGAAAATCAATGTAAAATAAAGGGTACAATTCTAAAGGGGGTGCAAGAGCAGAGGGACCTGGATATATGTGCACAAATCATTGAAGGTGGCAGGACAGATTGAGAAAACAGTTAATAAAGCATATGGGATCCTGAGCTTTATAAATAGAGGCATAGAATACAAAAGCAAGGAGGTTATGGTGAATCTTTATTAAAAAAAATGGTTTGGCCTCAATTTCTCAACTGGAGTATTGTGTTCAGTTCTGAGCACCACACTTTCAGAAGGATATGAAAGCACTGGATGCAGAAAAGATTTACAAGAATGGTTCCGGGATGAGAGACTTCAGCTATGTGGGTACATTGGCAAAACTGGGCTGTTCTCTTTAGAGAAGAGTAGATTTGATAGAGGTGTTCAAAGTCATGAGGGGTCTGGATAGAATAGATAGGGAAGAACTGATCCCAATGGTGAAAGTGTTGAGAACATTGGGTGGGACTGTGGCACAGTGGTTAGCACCGCAGCCTCACAGCTCCAAGGACCCGGGTTCGATTCTGGGCACTGCCAGTGTGGAATTTGCAAGTTCTCCCTGTGACTGTGTGGGTTTTTGCCGTGTGCTCTGGTTTCCTCTCACAGCCAAAGACTTGTAGGTGCTAGGTAAATTGGCTGTTGTAAATTGCCCCTAGTGTAGGTAGGTGGTAGAGAATATAGGATTACTGTAGGGTTAGTATAAATGGGTGGTTGCTGGTCGGCCCAGACCTGGTGGGCTGAAGGGCCTGTTTCAGTGCTGTAGCTCTAAATAAATAAATAAAAAACCAAAGGACACCGATTTAAGGAGATTGGCAAAAGAACCAGAGGCGACATGAGGAAAAACTTTTTTATGCAGCGAGTGGTGAGGATCTAGAAAGTACTGCCTGAGAGTGTGGTAGAGACAGATAAGATCATGGCTTTCAAATGGGAATTGGATAAGCACCTGAAGAGAAAATTTGCAAGGCTACGGAAAAAGGCAGGGGAGTGGGACTAGCTGAGAAGCTCTTACATAGAGCCAGCATGGACACAATGGGCTGAATGGCCTCCTTCGATGCTGAAACCATTCTATGATTCTGATGTGTCCTGCTTGATGCACTTATGCACTGCAGACTAACTGGTGTTGCTGATGTTCCCTGAAGTATGTTGAGATGGGCCTAAAGTATACAGGTTTAGGGCTGTGATCACTTTTACTGCTGCTGGTGGTGGAGGTTGCCTACTGATCACATTACAGGAAATGGCATAGCTTCAACCTTGCCTCCTTGGTGAAGTGGAGCCTATGAAGATAGTTATTTTCAAACATTCCTAGGTAGGTTTGCCTGAGTCTCGAGTTCTGTCTAATGAGGGTAGTGGAAGCTAACCCCTGACATAACGTGCATCATATCTTTTTCTTCATTTACTTATTTATCATCCCAGAAACACAAAAAGAAAGGTACCCAAAAGTTTCCACTTTCAGATTTTTAGCAATCAAAGTTCTTGCTACAAAAACATTTAACAAAGAGATTAAAGGGACTGTTACGGCCAGGTGAGAAATGTGTCTTTGCTGTCTTTACCTGGTCTTAGTGTAACAGAGTTTAATTTTAAACACACGGTGTTTTGAGCTCCCCTTTGTGTGAATCCTTGTTCACAGTTTTCCAATTATAAGACAAAGAAACCAATTCAAACAGGCTTTCTCAGGTTTAAAGAAGAAAGATAAAATGTTATTAAAACTTAAAACAAACTCTAACATGGTTCATGCCTACGGATATACAACACGCCCACGCTAACATGCACACATGATATACACATGCAGATAGGACAGAAAAGAGAAGAAAAGATAAGGTGGAACAGTTTGAGGCAATATCTTGTTACAGTGCTTTTTAGTTAGTTAGTCCTTTTTGCAAGTAGTCATACATTCGTCGGGGCCCAGTGTTCTTCTTAAACCTTGTTCACATTAAAGACTTTTCTCTCTTTGCATTTCACGTGTTCTCACAAGATTCAGTTCTGTGGGAAGGAGATGGGACAGGTAGACATGAGAAGAGGTAATTCTTGCTTCAGTTCCAGGAGAGATCTTTACTTCATGAGCACACGGCTTTGTCTGTTCAAAATCCTTTGTTGGAAGTTAAAATTCTCTGCAACGGTCAGTTAGTCAGGTGACTAAAACTGGTCTGACCACTTCTTCTGATGTTTTTGGGAAGCAACGACTGGGTCCCCATTGTTCCAACACTGCTAGTACCATGCAAATGTCCTTCCAGTCAGGGCTTGCAATTTTAAGTTTTAATGTTTATGTGGTGAAATAATGTGTGCCTCAGTCTTGGTAGGTGGGGAGGTTTGCCTGACAGGGATGTACAGTAACACAACGATGACTATTGCAGCTTTCAAAAATTCAGTGTTCCGCTAGCAATCAAAGATGCCCCTGTGTAAAATCCAGCAAATCTCCCCTTAGGAACTGACTTGCTGAAAGCTCACTATGAACCTTATGTTCTTCACCCATTCTGCATGACAAGCTGCATGCACATTGCATTCTCCACTGGAAAATTAGGGAATCACTTTAGCGCTCATTTTGGAGTAGAAATGGGTATGTGTTGCACCTGTTTTACAGCCGTAAAATGGTGCAACGCTGGTAAATGAATTAGTGGGATGGCCTATGTCTATTCTGCACATGCATTCAGGCCACAGCTAAATTTGCCAGGCCTATTTTGTAGTCGTAACAGGCGACTGCCTGAAACAGGTGTTAGATCCCTGTTACATGATAATTAGGGGCCGGTTGAATGAGCCCTCTGTCTAATTTGTTTACAGTGAGCAGAGCAGGTGCCGGGCCTGCCCTGCATCCCTTGTGGCTGACAACCAAAGAGTGCAGGATTGCTCCAGCAATTCCACCATTGTTACAATCAACCCTTTCCCTCGTTACCTGCATCAATTCCCTTCCCTGCACTTACCTCAGGGTGTTGTCAGCAAGGCAAGCAGCCTAATATTCAGTATTTACAATGTGCAAGCTGCTTTTGAAGGCAAGACAGCAGACAACAGCTCAAGCTCAACTTCTGGCCAGCCTCAGCCTTCACGGATGGGGTGCATGCTGCTTGTGCAGCAACTGAGTCTGGGGCTGAAAACAAATTTCTACCACATTAACATTCAATTTCCATTCACTGCTATATTTAAGTGTTATTTGAATAACATTGTTTTAAGAGTGATTTGGGCCAGCCACAAGATCATTCCATATATGAACTGCAGGGGCTTCCTCCAAAAGGCATTTTCACACACAGTGCACTGGCAGGACCAAGTCCATCAGCTCAGATATGCCCCATTCTGATGTACATGTGGAATTATACAGAACATTTTACGTTCCAGCTCTTGCTGGTCACTAACCAACAAGCATGATGGTGGGAATGGTATAGTCAGATCCAATAAAATGGATATGCAGGATCACAGGAACAGCATGTCTGTGCCTGGTTTGTGTAGTAAAGTATGGACAAAATCTCGGATATCTGTACTATTTAATAATTTATCCTTTTTTTCCATTTACAGAGACATGTGCCTCTAAACCCAGAATGATTATAATTGGTCCATTTGAATTTTGTTTTGGTTCTCTTCATTTTTCAAGTTTTTTTCAGCAAAATGCTATTGCAGTCCTCAAAGGATTAAGCATATGTTTTTTTACAATCTTAAACCTGACCCCAGCAAGTGCAGTTATAATTGTGACAGGCTTGTGGTTTCTCAGAGATAAAAGCTTTTGCACAAGTTTCAGGTTTTATGTATTTTGTAAAAAGAAAGCTATTGTCCTGAAATTCCAGAGAGCTGGAGTAATTGTATGTGGTTGTGCACTGGAAGGTTGAAGGATATTTGAGAGACACAGAACATTTTAGAATATATTTGCAGCGTGTTTTCTGCCTTCCTTTTAAGTTCAGTTGAATGTGCATGTGCATGTGATGGATTATAATTGTCATCTCATTTCATAAGACTGTCTTTTGGCAAGAATACTGCCTTCATGTTTTTCACTACTCTTATCAGTCCTTCACATAATACAAGATATCAGACAGACACAGTGGATTTCATTTTGTTTCACCTTGTCTCATATAATCAACTTCAGGTTTAGAACTTGTGTTCATTAGAATAATTCTTTCTATATATGTGCATGTATATATATATATATATATATATATATATATATAACTACACATACAACATTTAAAACTTATCTCCAGAACCTATAAACAGCTGCAACATATTTCAACTATACTCTGTGTAAGATTTATGCCAATCTGTTCAAAGCCAAACTCGTACAGTATGCTTCAAAACCTCATTTGGACTTTTCACCTCAGGAATACTTGATCCAGCAAGGGAAAAAGGTAGGAATGCACAGCAGATATGTCCTTAAAGTGAATAAGGAGAAGGGAAGACAGCCAAGGAATAACAGTTGCTATTGTTTTATTATGAACTGGCTAAAATCCATCCAAATTTATGATAAATTATGTCAATCTTTTTATATGGAAAATGGCTTAAAGTGCAGACGGCGCATGCAGACTTTGAACTTGCCAGGAATAACTGACAGCACTTGCTGTGTAGACCTAAGTGCAAAAAAAGGAACTACAGCATTACCATTTTGAATGTAGTTGCCATGGGTGGCTCATTCCTGTTCAGTTTAGGCTGTAAACAAAAAAGCAAATATGAAAAGGTACATATTTTTCCCCTTCTCAAAACTTGCAGCAATCTGCTTATAGTAGCTCATTTATTCTCCCCCTCCCACTCTGCTCAGCCATTCTCCTGCAAGAAGAATGATCGCATGAGCTTCAGACTCTTTAAAAGCTTTCACCACCAGTTTTGCTCTGGAATCTTAGGCAGACATATCCTTTCCTACTAAAGTTGCATATAAGGAAAATCAGTTTTTAATCAAAATCAGTGAGTACTATATGAGGTGCTGTGTCTGATCTGAAATCATTATTTTAAAACTTCAAATAATGAGAGAAATATTCATTGTGAGGATCATTACAGCAGCACACTGTAATAAGACAAACAATATGTTACAGGGGAAGCAGAGATTCCCACCAGCTGCTGATAAGCCCCACCCGTGTTATTCAGCTCCTTGGTTACAGATATATGGCCAAATGGGCTGGGATCTAAGGAATCAGACAGCCTTCTGTATTAGACATTAAGCCAAAAAAAATGGAGATTCTCTGGCAAGATTTTCTGAGTGCCTAAAAATATAACGATACTCATGTGGAGAAATACCAATACCAATAAAACTCTCTCTCCAGGCAGGGCATCACACTAAAAGTTACAGCATCAGGTGGTTTATTTCAGAAATGTAGTGTTCCTTTCAAGAAACTTCTGCCGGTAGTAAATTTCTCAATTTTTCTTTCTCTTTCTCTGCCACTCTTTCTCACTTTCCCTCCTATTTTTTCTCTCGCCCACACTACTTTCTTTTCACTTCTGTCCCTTTTGCTTTCTGTATTGTCTTTCAATCACTTTCACTGGTAATCTTTCTTCCTTCTTTATGTTTCTCTCTATCTTCAGTCAGCTCACTCTGCCTTCAATCTAATTGCTTCCCAGATGGATTAATATACACATAAATTGCAGTGTCATGACAGCAATTCAAAGATCCAGCCAACACAGTTGCTTTAAACTCAAGACATCATCTGGTATACACATCCCTTGTGAAAAACACTTGGATTCTCTCTGATTTCAAATTGGCTCCTTTAAATTTGAATGATCTGAATCCTGAACCATCTGGAATAAAGCATCTTAGACAGATAGCTACTTCACTATAACGTAAGGTAGACGGATTACACGACTGAATGTTGAAAAAAGGAATGTTTCATTTTGTTTGAAGGCACTTAGATATCAATCATAGGGACCTGCATATTTTGTACACACTGCAACCATAGCATTGCGCATCACCAAAATATGGAAAATGTGACACTGCATGCACATACCATTAGTTTTTAAATAGGTGAGATGAAAAGTGTCCCCATCTCCCAGAATCGAACCAAACTTTGATTTCAGGCCAGCTCAGAAATGATGACAAGATAAACTTGCTATAATACATTATGCTGTGTAATTGCTGAACAGTACATCAATCCAAGAAGAAGTACAGATATTGTGTAACAACTTAGAATTAGAAAGAAAAATGCAGACTAATGCAAGTTTTTTGTTACTTTGGGAACTGCCAAATACCAGTGCGTGAGACCCTTGCCTGGAATATTCCTTCAATTATAGCTCTAAATTTGGACAAAAACACTCTCTTTTTGTTGAGTATATCTTCAGGGAAGCCAAAGCACAACTAACCCAACAGCACTTCCCTAACCATCAGAAAATAACACTGTCTGCATGCATGACTGTCTTAATGTGACCTGTACGTGTAATATTGTAGTACTCATTGTGTCAGTGTTATACCCAACATCCATTTCCACTATTTCCCACAGGTTAGATTCCATTCTCTGTTCTTTACAGTTATGGGGCAGGATTTTCCCATGGGCTTTGGGACTCTTGCATTGGGACCAAATGGAGGTTCCTACACTTGCCAGGAGCCAGACTACAGGAGCTATTTTCCTGGAGGCAGCCTCCAAATTGATCCCCTCCGTGTTTCCCTCCAATTAAGGATAGCAGGCGGGCTCCTGATGCTGCCGGCACAATCACAGAGCCAGCAGCCCTAGAGCTTTGGCAGCCTCACCGAGAGAGATGGGTGCTGCTGAGGCAAGTAGGAGAATACAAGGGCACTTCAAAATGGAGGCACCCTTGGAGGGGTGAAAATAGAAAATGTTTAGAGGGGCCAATCAGGCAGATCACTCGAAGCAGAGGGGAAACCTCTCCGGCGGCAGCATTTGGGCCACAGTTGTGGCCTTTGCTACGGCGAACCCCTCTTTGGGGGATGATCCCCTAGCCTGCCACAGGGATGCTGTCTCCATTGAGTTGGCGGTCTCCCCATGCAGTGGGGGGATGCTACTCTGCCGCAGGCAAAATGCTGGCTTATCCTCTAAATTTCCCCTAATTGGGGCCCTAATTATTTAAATTGGCTCCCCCCTATTTTCTTGCCTCCTCTCCAGTCACCCTAGGGCCAAGAAAATTCTGCCCATGATTTCACTGGAAATTTTGACCAGAGGAAACCTTCCTAGTTTACGATATGAGTGCACATGCAACTAGTGGAATTTATCCCTGCAGATCTCAGATTGCATTGTAAAATGAAGATTCAGCTGCAACGTTTCGATATGAAGGGGCAGTTTTCTGATCGGAATGAATAGTTGGAAAATTGTGCAGCGCTTATAATTTGCGCACCTGGCTGACAAAGCTTCCCATCTACAGTGCAAAGTCAGAAAATTGTCTCCAAAATGTATATCAAATACAGGTATAAAATTATATAGCACAGAAGGAGGCTATTTGGCCCATCATACTTGAACCAGTTCGTTGAAGGAGCAATGCAATTCTGTTGTGGCCAAGGAAAAGAGAAACAAGACAAAAAATTGATTGAGGCAAAAAATTTACTTCAAATGTAGATAGCTGTTGTGGCAGGTTTAACAAGAAAAATACATTTAATTTTATATTCACTACAGATAAATGAAGTAATGTTCACTACAAAACTTGCAACTGCCATTGACATAAATTTAGTTTGCATATGCAATAAACGTTCTAAAGTCACAAAGTTTCTTCAGTTCAAATAATGTAGCATTAACATTTGAAAATGTGAACTGCAGCTAGATTGGGCAGCATTAGCTTTTGAGGTAGATAATGGATAACATCGACAATTCTCTTTCAATGAAACTACCTGCACCTTGATTTATTTACTGGAATGACACATTATTATGTGAAGAGCCTTGGGAGCAAGCCGTATTGAAGACAGTGACACAGATGACCCTCAGCATGGACTGACACATCCAGAACAGCACCACCGTAGATGGAAAATGCTCTGAGGCCTGCAGTCTAATTCCCAATACGCTATCAGTCGACAAAGCTCCATGCTAGAGCATGGAGAGATAAAAGTTAACCTGAAAGTGATCAATGCACGGAGTGGACTTCCCAAATAGCAGGGTGCAGGCAAAAACCTGCAAAAAGGCTTATTTGTCTGCAGGAGAGTGGGACCAATGGTATGAACCCGATGGGGCAAATGGCCTTTTTCTGTGCTGTAAATGAAACAAATATTTGTGGGATAAGAGAGTGCAATCGATTATCCATTAAGTGGACAAATTTAAATTTAAACTTTAATATAAATTCCATCCTGCAGTCATAAGAATGCTAGATGCCAAGAACATGCTGGTGTTCCTCAAGGTCGTGTCCTGAGCCCAATCATCTTCAGCTGCTTCATCAATGGCCTTCCCTCCATCATAAGGTCAGAAATGGAGATGTTCGCTGATGATTGCATTCGCGACTCCTCAGATACTGAAGCAGTCCGTGTCCAGATGTAGGAAGACCCGGACAACATCCAGGCTTGGGCTGATAAGTGGCAAGTAACATTCGCGCCACACAAGTGCCAGCAATGACCATCTCAAACAAGAGAGAATCTTACCATCTCCCCTTGACGGTCAATGGCATTCCAATGGCTGAATCCCCCACCATCAACATCCTGGAGTCACCATTGACGAGAAACTGAACTGGACCAGCCACAAGACTCCTGTGGCTATAAGAGCAGGTCAGAGACTGGGAATTCTGTGGTGAGTAACTCACCTCATGTCTCCCCGATGCCTGTCCACCATCTACAAGGCACAAGTCATGAGTGTGAAGGAATACTCTCTACTTGCCTGGATGGGTGCAGCTCCAACAACACTCAAGAAGCTTGACACCATCCAGGACAAAGCAGCCTGCTTCATTGGCACTCCATTTACCACACTCAACATTCACTTCCTCTACCACCGACGCACAGTGGCAGCAGTGTGTACCATCTACAGGATGCACTGCAGCAACTCACCAAAACTCCTTTAACAGCAACTTCCAAACCTGCGACCTCTACCACCTAGAAGTACAAGGGCAGCAGATGCATGGGAACACCACCACCTGCAAGTTGCCCTGCAAGCCACACACCATCTTGACTTGGAATTATATCACCGTTCCTTCACCGTCGTTGAGTCAAAATCCTGGAACTCCCTTCCTAGCAGCACTGTGGGAGTACATACAGCCCAAACACTGCAGTGGTTCAAGAAGGCAGCTGGCAGCTCACCACCACCTTCTCAAGGGCAATTAGGGATGGGCAATAAATGCCCAACGACACCTATATCCCGCAAACAAATAAAGAAAAGGGACTGAAAGATCCTGCCGATTGAGTCAATTCAGTTTAGATTTACAAGATTAGCATACTTAACTTTGTAGGTCCATTATCATTAACCAGCTTTTGTTAGGAGGTCGATCTGGAACAAGAAAAGCCAATTCATGAGGCATCTCTTATGGAAAATATTCAACAACATGGAACCCGGTTTGTATTTATCCTCAAGGACATTTGTTTTCATCACAAAGGCTCCATATGTAAAGATTTGAAGTGCTCTGCCCTATCCAGTTCAAAAGCAGTTGTGAATCGCTCAACCATCATGTGGCTTGTTGAATTCTGCTTGATGGTCTGTGGGGTCAGAAATGATAAGGAGATTTAGGAGAATCTCCTGTTCACTCTTCAACAGAGTGAGTCGGTAAGGAAAAGTCAAAGTAGTCAGGGAAAGTTGACCATATTGGAAGTCAGAAAGAGAGCACTGTTTTTGGTGGATAGAACAAGACAGACTGAATTGGCAATATGATTTTGTCACAAAATCTAAACACCAAATTGCTTTCGAACAGTGAGGATGTGGAGGAGTTATGTTGCAGGAGTAGTAATCATGGGAGCGCACAATGTACCTGACACGGGACACATAGTAGCACATGGTTGAGTATCCACCAGCTTGCATAGTGCACTACTCTGCAAAAGAATAGCAGACTGTGAGGGAAGATGAGCACTAAGTGGAAGTGTTTCCTCCACTGGCAAAGCCATCAAATTTGGTGATCAGGTTATTTTTGGGTCTTGATAGTTTTTGTAGGTTAGTGACGTCCAAATAAACAAGATAAACATCATTACTAAGAAGTTGACCATTTAAGATGACAGTGAGTTCACGAGTGACATTAGTAGTGTATAAATGATAGATGAAGGACATTATCTTTGTGTTAGTTATTTTAGGCATTAGTCTTCTATGAGTTTCATATCATTAGTTAGTGTAATTTCCATGAACCATTAAGCATGTCTCATTAGCGGAAATTGCCTGCCACCATCATAGAAAACTTCTTTTAAAGTATTAAACCTTCTTGATACACAGGGAGAATTTATTGTGATTTGGCCATGGGTGAATTTAATTGTGGGCTAATTTTATATGCAATATATTTGTTCTACCAGCCAAACCAGAGAATGGCACATTTAGAATAATTGGGAACTTGGACAAAAAAATGGACAAAGTCAGAGTTTTTACATTCTATTTGGTTTACATTTCCATTTAACTCTTAAATTTGAAGAAATCCTATATCATTTTGGATCAGCCATTTGATATTTAATACTTCAGCTCATGCCCTGTGGGACCTCTGAATAACTTGGTGTTATAGAAATAATGTAATGAATAGAGTAGCTTTCCCACTTACTAAGGATTTTCTCAATGCTGGGAAATCAAAGTTATCTTGTACAGCTTCCACCAAAAGACATTGGTATTTTGGGACCTTGCTGTGTGCAAATTGACTGTTATGTTTCAACGGTGACTACATTTCAAAAACGCTTCATTGCTTGACATCCACTTTTGGACATTCTTAGATTGTGAAATGTGCTATATAGATTCAAGTTCTTTATTGATTTGTTTCTACTGTGTTAAGAACCTTGGGTTGTTTTAAAATCTGAAAGGCATTATCAGGTTATTGTAACTAGTTGTTGATCAAAAATTACTATGATTTTATAATGTTTATAATTTGAATTAATAGCTATAAAAGAATTACTTCTATCCCACTGTCTTTTTCTTCCTTATTCTCTGTGCTTTGGTTATTTTCCATTATTTCTTATTTACCTTGTATATTTTATCATTTATACTATTCATATAATGAAACTAACATGATTTTCTCTGTTTCCCAACAATCTGCTTTGGAGCTGGGAATCACATCACTTAAAGTCTTTTTCTGATGGGCTGAAAATCAGTTCCAAAGGCCTTTTCCATTCAAAGAACAGACAGAATTTTGAAGTGTGACCTGATACTGGAGTGATAGATCAAACATTCTAAATACTTTGCAGTTAATTCTGCCAAGATCCAGAAGCACAAGACATTGGTCAGGAGCCAAGTTAAATGCATGCAGCAAAGTAAGCCATCTAATTAAAGTGCTGGGGGAGGTGGGGTGGGCTGGTGGGCTGACATTAAATATGCAAATATTAATCTTTAGATACATATTAATGAGTACAAATAGCAGTGCTCTTGTTATAACAATGTTATGATGGAGACTAGATGCTTACTAGAAACCTAATGATCAGATGCCAAACCAGATGAATCTCGGCCATTTCTATCCCTGCCTGGGGCCTCCAGCAGCAGCTTGGCTATATTCTGCTCTAGATGATGGAGGTGGGTTTCTTTTCTGCAACCTTCTGCACCTACTGTCAGTCAGTTTTAAGGGCATGTACTTCCAATCTCATTAAAGGAATATGCCAGGATGAGGTACTGCAATGCTGTTATCTTTTGAGTGTTCTTTCCAAAATTCCACTCCACGTTGTACTTATTTTTCAGTGTAATATCTTTTTAAAGTTAACAGGAATTTAAGGAGTAATTACTTAGTGGGAATAGTATTATATTGATTACGTTGCTGGATTATCTGGACTAATGATCGGGAGATATGAGTTCAAATCCCACCACAGCAGCGGGGGAATTTATATTCAGTGAATTAAACGAATCGGGAATGAAAAAGTTTGTATTAGTAATAGTGACCATGAAACTACTGGATTGTTGCAAAAAACCCATTTGGTACACTAATGTTCCCTTCCTTTAGGGAAGGAAATCTGCTGTCCTTGTGGTTAACTTGTAACTGCCTAGCAAGCCACTCAGTTGTCAAGAAGACAGCTCACCACCACCTTCTCAAGGGCAATTAGGGATGGACAATAAATGCTAATCTTGCCAGTGACATCCTCATTCTGTGAATGAATAAATTAAAATATCACAATTCAAGCGCTCCCAGCAGACAGCAGGATGGTAGGGGACACATCTGGACAGATGTGCACAAGCCATGATCACTTGTGAATTAAAACTTTAATGAATGGAAAATCATGTGCTGTGCACTGAATATTTCACAAGCTGTAATTCCCTTCGATGTTGCCCTTTGCTGGAACCAGCAGATTGTGGAATCACTCCTTTCCGTCTTGAAATTAGACTGTGAGATACCAATGTAAGGACACTTAACACATCCATCTGAAATTCTGTGTTGCCCTATTTTAGGGGCTGCTTTAAACTGCTCTAAATAAATGACCTAACAGTCCTGGTTTAGAGAGAGATTTCAGAGGAACACGTGAAACATTTGTATATTAATATCCCACTACATCATTTCTGAGCCTCAGGGGGAAGTACTAAGCTCCTCCCTGCCAGACAGGAATGAAGTGGGTGAATGCTAAAAATTGGGAGAGTAAATTTATTGTTCTATTCCTGCTTACTTTGTATGGACCACCACCATTTTCCCAGGGGGCACTTCAGTCAGCTGATGCTCCCACTGCGGGAAGTCAGAAACGTTATGCAGACATGAAAATTGTATTTCAGTGCAAAAATATTGCTGGAATTCAAATGTCCCATTGATATGGCTACAAGGTAAATCCTAGTGGGAATGGTGGGAAATTGAGCAGGCAATAGGATTTAAAAAGTTAACAGTCATTTAGATCATAGGCAGCTATGGCTGGTGAGGTTTTTGTAATTCGAGCTTCTTGTGACTTCTAATCCTACTATTTTCTGATAACCTCTTTAGTTTACTTACACTGAAGAAGCTGCCATTATTTATAAGGGGTGATGCACATGCTGCCTTGTACAGGTAGAGGAAAAGGAGGAGGAAGAAGCAGCAGCAGGTCAGACTCAGCAGCATATAGCAGCAGCAGCAGCAGCAGCAGGGTGGCCTCAAAGAGTACAGTGAGTGAGGGGGGGCCTTCTTGTGGAAGGCCTACCCTCTTAACAGGATATCCAGGCTGAGGTTCACCGTTCCCACCTTTCTTAACATGCATGATGAGACTGCAAGTGGTTGCTAACTAATGCAACCTTACACAACAAAACCTACAGCCTGCTGCACTGAGGGGCCATACCATGTCTGTGTCTGGGAAAGTGACCATCTCTCCAAATTTCTTTGCCTCAGGGCCATTCCAGGCAGTCACAGAGGACATAAGATAAGAAAATAAACATATTTATATAGCCGCTTTCATGACCTCAGGACATCCTAAAGCACTTTATAACCAAAGAAATACTTTTGAAGTGTAGTCACTGTTGTAATGTAGGAAACACAGTATCCAATTTGTGCACAGCAAGGTCCCACAAACAGCATTGAGATAAAGACCAGATAGCCTGTTATAGCGATGTTAGTTGAGGTATAAATACTGAACTGGACTCTTGAGATGACACTGCTCGCATCTCACAGTCATTATCCTATAAGTGCATCAAGTAGGTGACAAATCTGTTAGTTGCCAGAGTGAACCATTGCATCTCCTCCCCAATTGATGAAAACACTCAGAACAGAAGAGTCCTGAAATCTGCAGCAATGGCTATCTTCCCTAGGGTGCATGCCACAATTGGCTGCACTCATGTTGCCATCAGGACACAGCACAACCAGCCAGAAGCTTTTATTAACTGCAAGGGTTCACTTGGTGAATTCACAGCTAGGATGTGATTAGACCAAGAGAATGATGCTGGCTTGTACCAGGTACCCAGCTAGCTGCCATGATTCATTCATCCTGCAGCAGTCAAACAACCCACCATGGCAAGAATGAGAGAGGATGGCTGCTTGAGTTTAAGGGCTATGCCCTGCTAGCTTGGTTAATGACACTCCTTTGAAATTCCAGAATGTTTGAGCAGATCAGATACAATGAGAGGCATTGTCATTATTGGGCTCACAATAGGGCTCCTAAAGAAAAGGTATAGGTGCCTTGATAGATCCCGGGGGCCTGCTGCAACATAAACTGGAGACAGTCTCCCACATGTGGTCTTCTGCATCCTCCAGAATATGGCCATCCAGAGGAGATTGCAGCTGCAGGACACAGATGCACAGGACAAATCCTCATCTGATGAGGAGCAACTGGTTATGGACAAGGTTGAAGCACAGGGAGGAGAGGCAGCACTAGGCCTTGCAGCGCGAAATGCAAGAGATGAACTAATTGCACAACAGTTCAGCTCAGTTGTTCAGTCCCCTCCCACTGAACACTAAACAAAGCCCCTATGCACTAACAGTCCTGGAAACTTCAAACACTGCTCCCTAATCTGCCATTCTCTGACCCAAAGGCACTAGAAACCATTGTCAATTTTTACAACACTGACTTATGCATAAGACACTTATCAGTTGCTCTACAAACACATGCAGACCAAAATGCCACAAGTGTTAATGATTTTACTATGCAATAAATCACTAATCACCCAAATGTTAATCCATAGTTCCTTTTTAAAAAGATTTGCTCACTCTACTACTTCTATGAGGTGCTCCCCCACTGGTATCAGCAGTGCTGGTGGTAGGCTGCTGCAAATCATATTGAGATCCAGGAGATGCTTTGGCCAGTGATCTCAGAACTCGAGGCCAAGAGTGCATGGTTGCAGACTCTAGTTCCTCAGCTGTTTCCAGGACTGTCTGACCCAGCTGGCTTTATGGCACCATGGCTGGTGTTGGTTAAGTTGGGGGGGTGGGTGTGGTGTGAGAGTGCGGAGGGTGAAGGAGCAAACATACTGACATCCTGAGGTAGACCAACTCGTACTACTCCTGAAGTGCCACTACCACTCTAATGGGGCTGCGGATTTTCACTTCCACTCATCTGCAGAAGATAAGAGAAGATAAGAGACTGGTCCACCAGTCAATCTATCTGTTGCAACAATCTCTCCAAAATGGAGCAGATACTGGTGCCCAGAGTCTGGATGGCATCCATCTGAGTTTCCATCAAAACTGCAAAGTCTGGTGACACAGATTCCTACTGTGACAGCAAGGGTGCAATGTCCTTGAAGGTAGCCACATGTTCCAAGGTAGAGTGAAAATGCCATGTGACAGAATTCTATTTCTGATGGATGTGGGATGGTTCAGACTTTCCAAAATGATGCTCAAAGTCTTTGGTAAGTCTTCCAATACCTCATACAATCTCTGGTGTGCCTCAAGCATTTTTCTTTCCCTGGCCGGATGTCTGTATCTCCGTCTTGCTCATTAGAACTGCCAAAGCATGTCGCCCTTTGGCAAGTCATTTCCTCTGCTGTCCCTGTCACTAGTACCTGCTGTGTTCATGTGCTGTGTACTACAGCAAATGCAGACCCCTCTAACTCGCTATCTAAAACCTGCCTGACGGTTTGTATCACATGACGATTGTTTCTCAGGAGGGATGATGTCCTCCTAGGTATCTTCTTCAGGATGTTGTTGATTAGGTTTTGCTGCTGAGAAGGATCTAGAGAAAGGAAGAGAGGGGAAAGAGTTAGGATGACAATGAGAGGCTGGATATTGCACATGCAAGGTTTGACCACACTAGGTTGTGATTGTGAAGATGGTTGAAGGTGCAATTGCTTGTGCTTCACATGATAAACAGTCACCCTGCTCAGAGGAGGCCCCAGCCTCACCACCACCATTACTGTGAGCTCTTGCTGTGTAAAGTACTTCAAATGTATCCTGCACCATCTGGATGAAGGCAATAATGTTGGGTGTTCCTAACCCATCCTTTTTTTTTCTCTGTCATATTGTACATTGTTTTCTCCTGCAGAAGGAGGAAAGAGTTATGACTGTACATGTGTATGACTTCTGAATGCAGAAGCTGAAAGGGAGAAGAAGCACGATGCAACGAGTGGGAAATAAATGGCTTGAGTGTGAAGTGAGGATGGAGACATGAGAGGAGGTGCCGGTTCTACAATTGACAGCAGCTGAAAAAAGCATTCTTTTAGTAGATGCAGTGAAGTTAGCAAGCAGCAGTTGAGTGTATGCTAGGAGTGAGCATGAGAGGCGGTACAGTATGCCTAGTAATTGGTGTTGGCAATATGATGTAGGAGTGATGATTGGTCTGAATGCTGGAGAAGGGAGAGAGAGAGTGTGACCGGCTACAATGCAACAGATAGGTAAAGGAGTGGCTACACTCACCTTTGTTGACTTTCTGAGGTCGTTGAATCTCTTGCAGCACTGAATCCAGGTCCCTTGGATGAAACTGCTATTGCTGACCTGATCTGCCACCTCTAACCATGCTTTTCTGCCAGACTGTTGACCACATTCTCATGCATCCCATATCTTTATTACAAAGGCTGCCTAGTTCCACCTCCATAACATCATCTACCTCCAGCCCATCTGTTGCTGAAACCTTCATTCATGTCACTATTCAACTAGTCCAAAGCTCTCTAGGCTGCTCTTCCATTCTCTACCCTCCATGAACTTGAGTTAATTGAAAATGGGAGATAATTCTTTACCTCAATGCTGCACTTGAATAGAATTTTTAATACGACTTTTCAAGTGTTTGCATCTGACTTGGTCTGAAGAGAGCACAGCACTGCAGATAAATGTCAGAAACGTCAGATTTCCTGCTCTGGCACCAGATGAGGTTTAGGGGAAAAATTTTCCCAGAAAAAAAAACCTGCCACTACCACTTCCAGAGCATTTTGTCTTCTGGGACAGACTACTGTTGTCAAGGAAGTTTTTTTTTGGACTTTTTCAACAAAAATTGTTTTGCTGACTCTGTACTTCTTACAGAATGCTAGAAGTCTTGTCCAGTTTGTCATGAAGGCCTTGTTCAATATTATGCCATCTCTCACCTCTTCTTTTGCAAGTTGTCTTATTTAGAGTCAGGCAATTGGAAACAACCAAAAATTCCTGTGATGGCTGAAGTCAGCTCAGCTTCTCCGAAATCCCCAGCCTTTCCTGAGTTGCTGTTTTCCTGCATCAGTGTGGAAATCCAGTTTTCCTTGATCTTACACCTGCTCCATGCCATCTAGAATTAAATGAGGACCCTTACAGTCAATCCAGATCATTCCTTCTAATCCCCTATTTTTTTTCCTGTTCCTCCATCCACTGCTTAATAATGGTGCTGCCCTCTTACCAGTTTCCTCCAGCGTAGACTACAGATGCTGCTGCCACCCAGCCATGGCACAGCAGCATTTACTCATTCGGAATCTTTAAATTAGCACTATAAAATAATCCTGCCCCATTGCTTCTTTTAGCACTCTGTTCTATAAGTCCACTATTGTGTGTGAAAAATCTAAACTGGACCTTGCTATTCGTAAAGCACTACTTCCTCACCTTTTAGAGTCATAGAGTTATACAGCACAGAAACAGGCCCTTCGGCCCATCTTGTCCGTGCTGGCCATCAAGCACCTATCTATTCTAATCCCATTTTCCTGCACTTGGCCCATAGTCTTGTATGCTATGGCATTTTAAGTGCTCATCTAAATACTTCTTGAATATTTTGAGGGCTCCTGCCTCTACCACCCCTTCAGGTTCTCCTGAAATGTCACCTTCCTACCACCGGGGTTATTTCTCAAGCCGATTGAAATGGGCAAATTGGCATGTGTAGAGTACACCATCAATACCAGTAAATCTAACAGTGGTATTACTGGAAAAACAAAGTAAAAAGGTAACTATATTTAATGTGGACAGTATGATACTGAAAAGGAGACTTGATGCAAACTGCACCATTTAATGAAAACCTGAGGTGATCATTTGTCCAGTTTTATCGTTCTTTCTACTAATAAATGATGCTTCCTGGATCAGACTAGCTTTCATTTGCTATTGTTAAGACACATGTCCCAGTTTTCCATTGCAGATACTTGCCCAATAGATACTGTGAGCTCTGTTCTCCCTATGGATGGATGTACCAGATTCC
Source organism: Heterodontus francisci (assembly GCF_036365525.1). NCBI lineage: Eukaryota > Metazoa > Chordata > Chondrichthyes > Heterodontiformes > Heterodontidae > Heterodontus > Heterodontus francisci. The sequence continues at coordinate 229,583,419 of NC_090371.1, forward strand.
ATTCCATTTCCCACTGGGAGTGCCAAGGGACTCATAATGTATCTTCTTCCATGTGGGTGAACATCCACACATTACAGGGATATGGCATCCAGTGTATTTTCCATCATTTCCCTGCTTGTACATTACTGGATTCCAGAGTTGCTACAGCAGTAGGGGGCTTTTAATAGTTAAAGAGCTACCTTAGCCTATGCAATCAAATGCAGAGATTGGAATGCTACCAAGAATCCAGCAAATATATTCAAAAGAGCTCCATTCAGGAAAAATCTGCTTAAGCACAGGTAGAAGCCAGGATTCAACCAAAGCGCAAGAACACTTTGCAAGCTGAGCCATTAAGGAAGCTCTTCCAAGCCCTATTCAATACCAATCTTCTGTTACTCCAGAATTTCCAGCTGCATTCCGTATTCAAATCCATTCAAAAATCTTTCCTGTTTCAAAGAAAAGGTTTAAGACCATGACTGCCATTGATACCACCAGATTCATGTTTGAGGCCCTAGTCAGTTGCTCTGACTGACCTAAATGAATGCCTTGAGCTCCAGTCAAATGCAGATTATTTCCCAGAGGAACATTGTAAACCGTGTTTCACAAAGTATTTTTTTCTTGGGAAGAATCCAGGTCCCAGTGATCCCCACTGATTCCACAATGCCATCATGTCATGCTTTCCCAGGACCTCAAAGCCAAAAAGTTGAAGCGTCATTATTTGAACACTGGTTGTTAGCCATTTAAAATAAATAATGCTTATCAGAAAATCTAGGCTAAGAACTTGAGACACTGTATGCTGGACTTTGAAGGGTCTCCGATGCCAAGAACGGTGGGGGGAGGGGGGAGGCATGAGGATCGCAATGGATGAGGCCTGCCACCGACCCAGACGCTGGCAGGCCCCATCCCGATCTCAGTGGTGGTGGCGAGGCCTCGTGGCAGTCCCCTGCCGTTCAGCGACGGGACCCGCACTGCAATATGCAGATGGGCACTGACCTTTCATTAACATGCAGGCTGCAGCAATTATGACATCAGGTGAGATCTCCCAGTCAGGAAACGAGGGGCAACATCTGTGGGGAGGGAGGGAGGGGGTACTTTTCTCAGTGCGGGAGGGGGAAGCGGGGTCAAACTTTTTGGACTGGTCGAGAGGGTGATGGGAAGGGGTAAAGAACAAACATTTTGAACTCTGGAGGTGGGGGGGGGGGAAGGTCATATATTCACAGCAGGTATTCTGGGGGGGTGGGGGAAGGGCAGCAATGATGTGTAATGCCATTGGGCGGGTGGGAGAGGGCATGGAAAGATTATTTTATTCATTTTTATAAACTTTACAGTCACTGTGTCTTTAAAAATATAAATGGTCATTGAGGGCTGTAAGCCCTTTAAAAATGGCGGCAACGCCTGCGTCTTGGCGCTGGACACCGTTGCCAGGGACGGCTCGCCCGCTCCCTCCACAGCATCGGGGGCGGCCGCGCCCGGCCATGCTAATGAGCCGTTGCGTTTGTAATCGCAACGGCTCCAGGACGTGCGGCCCGTGTGTGCGGAATTTAAAAATGCATCCCATATGTCTCTTGCTGTTTCGCTTTTCTTAGAATCTTCACCTTTTAAAACTTCAGCTTGATGTTACCTATTCACAACTTCCTGTTTCATGTCTTTCACTTTTTCACTCTTCTGGGGTCATCTGCTATGGCTTTTGCTCCTTCACTTTGGTTTCTCAGTTTAAAAGCATCAAAAAATTTATATTTTGTCCAAAGTCTTATGAAACATTTTGAATGAAATTTCTCAGGGCTTGTCCCACTCCATCAAACGTCTGTCAGAGTTATGATGGGCAGAGTGATACCCTCAAGGAAACGAACACCCACTGTTATGCCTAAAAGACATTGACCAGAATTATGTTTTATTAATTTGGTTCAGGCCTGGTCCAATCAAATTATGCCTTTTACCTAGTTATATTTTACCTAGTTTTGCCTAAAAAAAAACTATGAGCTGAATTTTATAGATGCGCCGCACATTGTGACAGCGCGCTTTGAATTCGCAGACTTCAGGCGCCGTTGCCAAGCCCCTGCAATATTTCGCGCGGGGGCTTATTTAAGTGGAGGGGACGGAGCAGCCGTCCCCGATGATGTAGAGGGGGCAGCTGTTCATTCCCTGGCAATGGTGTCTGGCTCTACAGTATTTTTTAAAGGGCTTCAAGCCCTTTAGCAGCATTTAAATGTTTGAAGAGATAGAATGATGAAAATTAAAGTAAGATATGTAGTAACATTCTCACTCCCGTCATCCACACTCCCAAGGAAGAATCGATGGACTCATTGGACATTCCCCCGTAGCCGGATGTCTAACAGCTAAGCATCTGCAAAGCATGAAGGGAAAAATAGCCATCCTTACACAAGGACAAGGACTGTGAAACAGTTGAAGTTGCTGTTTAACAAACCCAGCCTGCTGAATAGGCAGTGTGTGATAAGATGTGCTCCGAATGAGACTGCGAGACTGCTGCGGTTGCGAAGGTTGCTAGACAAGGATAGATAAGAACAAGGCCAGCAGATGTATTTTGTTTTACTTTGCAACTAGTAGCTAAGCAAACAGATGGCCCCAAATCATGGGTGTACGTGACTAAGGACATTCTCGATGCTGGGAGCAACTAGATAAAAAGGGGAGGCTAGGATGCTCCGCAGCGAAGACCTGCAGGAAGAACCATCACGGAAGTGAACCCTGAGTCCAAGATTCAGTGAAGAGAACCCATTGGGAGGGAGACTGATCACCTCACCTCACAACAGGTAGTATTTAAGTCCAAGCCATGGGTCTTGTGATTTATTGTAACAAGTAACAAGTAGTTTAACAAGTGAAATAACGAGTAGCTTAATAAGTGATTTAAGTATCAATAAAAGTGTTTATACGAAGTATCTCGTGCAGGTGTCTTTTGTCCGCCACGTCAGTTGACACCTTAGTTTGAGAGTCAACATTTTGGCATCCCTGGAAAGCATATATCCATTTTTTCAACCCACAAACACGACTGTGGTCAAATGATAGGTGAAGTGGTCATAGACGGCCCCAATCCAAAGCCCCAGAAACAATATGGGTTTCCCAAGCAAGCAGAGAGTGAAATTTTGAAGGTGATAACAAGTCTGTTACAGCAGGGAGTGTTGCGCCCTGTGGCATCAACAGATAACTCACCAATTTGGCCGGTTAGGAAACCTGACGGTTTTTGGCGACTGACGATCAATTACCGTGGATTAAATAAGACCACCCCGCCTACGGTAGCGACCAGCCCCGAGACTATGATGAAGCAAGCTCCACAAGCCCGGTTCTGGATATTAGTAACGGATTTTGGTCCATTCCTTTGAAACAGGAGTGTTAATACAAATTTGCTTTTACATTTCAAGGCCAGCAATACACTTGGACCTGTTTACCTCAAGGGTTTCATAACTCTCCCTCGATCTTCCATCAGAGATTAGCGCAGGGGCTCATTAGTTTTTCTCAACCCGAATGTTTAATTCAATACGTTGATGATCTCCTCCTCCAAACAGACACAAAGGGGGAACATCTCCAGCTCCTCAGTGAATTGTTAGCCCTCCTCACTTCCTTGGGACTCAAAGTTAACCCTAAAATGGCCCAGATTATGAAATCCCAAGTTTGTTGGTGTTTGCTAGTGCTGTCAGTGAGGGTTTAAATTAGAATGGCAGGGGGATGGGAATTTGAGCAGGGAGACAGAGGAGGGGGAAACAAGGATAGAAATGAAAGAAAATAGAAAGGTAAGAAGCAAAAGTGGAAGGCAGAGAAAACAAGGGCGAGAAACAAATGGGGCCATAGTGCAAAATAAAGCTAAGATGTCTAACAATGTTAAAAAGACAAGTCTAAAGGCATTGTGGCTTAATGCGTGGAGCATTTGCAATAAGGTCGATGTATTAACAGCACAAATAGATATAAACAGTTATGATATAGTTGCGATTACAGAGACACGGCTACAGGGTGACCAAGGTTGGGAACTGAACATCCAAGGGTATTTAATATTTAGGAAGGACAGGCAAAAAGCGAAAGGAGGTGGAGTAGTGTTAGTAAAGGAGGAAATCAATGCAATAGTAAGAAAGGATATTGGCTTGGAAAATCATGATGTGGAATCTGTATGGGTGGAGCAAAGAAACACCAAGGGGCAGAAAACATTGGTGGGGGCTGTCTATAGGCCCCCAGACAGTAGTGGAGATGTAAGGGATAGCATTAAACAGGAAAATAGATTGTTCAAATCAAATTAGCAATAATACTGTGGAGGAGGATTTCCTGGACTGTGTACGTGACGGTTTTTTAGACCAATACGCTGAGGGACCAACTAGAGAACAGGTTATCCTAGACTGGGTATTGTGCAATGAGAAAGGTTTAATTAACAATCTTGTTGTGCAGGGTCCCTTGGGGAGGAGCCACCATGACATGATAGAATTCTTCATTAAGATGGAGAGTGAAGTAGTTGAATCGGAAACTAGGGCCCTGAATCTAAATAAAGGAAACTATGAAGCTTTGAGGCGTGAGTTCGCTATGGTAGATTAGGAAACTTTACTAAAAGGGTTGACGGTGGATAGGCAATGGATAATATTTAAAGAACGTGTGCATGAATTACAACAATTATTCATTCCTGTCCGGTGCAAAAATAAAACTGGAAAGGTGGCTCAACCATGGCTTATAAATGAAGTTAGGGATAGTATTAGATCCAAAGAGGAGGCATATAAAATTGCCAGAAAAAGCAGCAAGTCTGAGGACTGGGAGCAGTTTTGAATTCAGCAAAGGAGGACAAAGAGGTTGATTAAGCAGGGGGAAATAGAATATGAGAGTAAACTTGCTGGTAACATAAAACTGACTGTAAAAGCTTCTATAAATATGTGAAGAGAAAAAGATTAGTGAAGACAAATGTAGGCCTTACAGTCAGAAATGGGGGAAATTATAATGGGGAACAAAGAAATGGCAGAACAATACTTTGGTTCTGGCTTCACAAAGGAGTACACAAATAACCTCCAAGAAATGTTAGGGAACCAAAGGTCTAATGAGAGGGAGGAACTGAAGGAAATCAGTATTGGAAAAAAAGTAGTTGCTTGGGAAATTAAAGGCGATATAGGCTAACAAATCCCCAGGGCCTGATAATCTATATCCCAGAGTACTAAAGGAAGTGGCTCTGGAAATAGTGGATGCATTAGCGGTCATCTTCCAAAATTCTATAGACTCTGGAGCAGTTCCTACAGATAGGAGGGTGGCAAATGTAACCCCACTATTTAAAAAGGAGGGAGAGAAAAAACAGGGAATTACAGACCAGTTAGACTTACATCAGCAGTGGGGAAAATACTAGAGTCTATGATCAAGGATGTGATAGCAGAACACCTGGAAAGCAGAAACAGGATTGGACAAAGTCAGCAGGGGTTTACGAAAGGGAAATCATGCTAAACAAATCTACTGGAGTTTTTTGAGAATGTAACTAGTAGAATAGATAAAGGAGAACCAGTGGATGTGGTGTATTTGGATTTTCAGAAGGCTTTTGATAAGGTCCCACATAAGAGGTTAGTGTGCAAAATTAAAGCACATGGGATTGGGGGTAATATACTGACATGGATTGGGAATTGCTTGACTGACAGGAAACAGGGAGTAGGAATAAACGGGGCTTTTTCCGGGTGGCAGGCAGTGACTAGTGGGGTACCGCAGGGATCAGTGCTTGGGTCCCAGCTATTCACAATATATATTAATAACTTGGATGAGGTAACCAAATGTAACATTTCCAAGTTTGCAGATGACACAAAGCTGGGGGGGAATGTGAGCTGTGAGGAGGATGCAAAGAGACTCCAATGTGATCTGGACAAGTTGGGTGAGTGGGCAAATGCATGGCAGATGCAGTATAACCGTGGATAAATGTGAGGTTATCCACTTTGGTGGTAAAAACAGAAAGGCGGATTATTATCTGAATGGTGATAGATTGGGAAAGGGGGAGACCTGGGTGTCCTTTTACACCAGTCGCTGAAAGTATGCATTCAGGTGCAGCAAGCAGTTAGGAAGGCGAATGGTATGTTGGCCTTCATTGCAAGAGGATTCGAGTACAGGAGCAAGGATGTCATACTGCAATTATACAGACCTTTGGTGCGACCTCATCTGGAGTATTGTGTGCAGTTTTGGTCTCCTTATCTGAGGAAGGATGTTATTGCCATGGAGGGAGTGCAAAGAAGATTTACTAGGCTGATTCCTGGGATGGCAGGATTGACAGATGAAGAGAGATTGGGTCGACTAGGCCTATATTCACTAGAGTTTAGAAGAATGAGAGGGGATCGCATAGAAACCTATAAAATTCTAACAGGACTAGACAGGCTAGATGCAGGGAGGATGTTCCTGATGGCTGGGGAGTCCAGAACCAGGGTCACAGTCTCAGGATACGGAGTATGCCATTTAGAACCGAGATGAGATAGGGTGGTGAACCTATGGAATTCTCTACTGCAGAAGGCAGTGGAGGCCAAGTCATTAAGTATATTCAAAAAGGATATAGATATATTTCTTAATGCCAAAGGGATCAAGGGATATGGAGAGTAAGCGGGAACAGGGTACTGAATTAGACGATCAGCCATGATCTTTTTTGAAAGGCAGAGCAGGCCTGAAGGGCCGAATGGCCTACTCCTACTCCTATTTTCTATGTTTCTATGTTTCACACTGCTGATAAGAAGGGAGCTCTAGGTTGTTGACTCAGCAACAGTGAAGGAACGGCAATGGTATGTGACTTGGAGGGGAACTTGCAGGTGGTGGCATTCCCATGCGTCTGCTGCCCTTGTCCTTCTAGGTGGTAGAAGTCCCAGGTTTGGAAGATGCTGTTGAAGGAGACTTGGTGAGTTGCTGCAGTGCATCTTGTAGATGGTACACACTGCTGCCACTGATGGCGGCGATGGTTAAGCGAGTGAATGTTTAAGGTGGATGTGGTGCCGATTGAGCGGGATGCTTTGTCTTGGATGGTGTCGAGCTTCTATAGTGTTGTTGGAGCTGCACTCATCCAGGCAAGTGCAGAGTATTCCATTACATTCCTGACTTGTGCCTTGTAGATGGTGGACAGGCGTTGGCAAGTCAGGAGGTGAGTTACTTGTTGCAGAATTCCCAGCCTCTGACCTACTCTTGTAGCCACAGTATTTATATGGCTGGTCCAGTTAACCTTCTGGTCAATGGTAACCCCCAGGATGTTAATGGTGGGCTATTCAGCGATGGTGGGGTATTCAGCGATGGTAATGCTATTGAATTTCAAGAGGAGATGGTTAGATTCTCTCTTTTTGGAGATGGTCATTGCCTGGCATATGTGTGGCACAAATGTTACTTGCTGCTTATCAGCTCAAGCCTGAATGTTGTCCAGGTCTTGCTGCATGTGGACACAGACTGATTCAGTATCTGAGGATTCTCGAATGCTATTTAACACTGTGCAATCATCAGCAAACATCCCCACATCTGACCTTATGAAGGAGGGAAGGTCATTGATGAAGTATCTGAAGATGGTTGGGGCTAGGACATGACTCTGAGGAGCTGCTGCAGTGATGTCCTGTGGCTTAGTTATTTGGCCACCAGCAACCACAACGATGAGATCACCTCTCATTCTTCAAAACTCCAGAAAATACAGGCCCAGTTTCCCCAATCTCTCTTCATAGGACAGTTCTGCCATCCCGGGAACAAGTCTGGTGAACCTTCATTGCACTCCCTCTATGGTAATAATATCCTTCCTAAGGGAAGGGGACCAAAACTGCACTCCTGTCATAATCTTGTACACCTTTATCTAATCTCCCGTCAATCACCTTTGCTCCAAGGAGAATAAACCTACTTCTCCAACCTAACCTTGTAGCTAAAATCCCCCATCTCTGGACCGTTCTGGTAAATTTCCTCTGCACCCTCTCAAAGACCCTCACATCCTTCCTAAAGTGTGATGACCAGCACTGGATGCAATACTCTTGTTGTGGCCCAGCCAGATATTTATAAAGGTTCAGCATAACCTCCCTGCTTTTGCACTCAACGCCTCCATTTATGAAGCCCAAGGTCCCATATGCTTTGCTAAGTACTCTCTCAATATTTCCTGCCACCTTCTATTCACATCAATTCCCAGGTCCCTCTGTCCCTGCACACTCTTTAAAACTGTGCCATTAAGTCTATATTGCCTTTTGCCAAAATGCATCAACTCACACTTGTCTGTATTAAATTCCATCTACCAATTGTCTGCCCATTCTGCGAGTCTATCTATGTCCTGTATCATCCTCCCTGTCAGCCATACCTCCAAGTTTGGTATCATCGACGAATTTTGCAATTTTACACTGTATTCCAATATCCAAGTCACTTACATATTTAAAACAACAAAAAAAAAGTGGTCCTAGCATTGACCCTTGGGGAACACCGCTGTCTACCATCCTGTAGTCTGAAAAACAACAAATTATTATGGCTCACTGTATTCTGTCCTTAAGCCAAATTTTTATACACTGACCCTCCTATTCCATGAACCTCAATTTTATTAATCAGCCTTCGATGTGGTACTTAATCAAATGCTTCTCTGTTATTTTATCAAAAAATTTAATTAGATTAGTCAAGCAAGAGCTGCCTTTTACAAATCCATGCTGGCGATCCTTAATTAACTCAAACCTCTCCAAGTACCTTTGATTTTTTTCCCTGATTATTGTTTTTAAAACCTTACCCGCCATTGATGTTAATCTGACTGGTCTGTAGTTACTAGGAATGTCCTTACACCGTTCTTAAATAAAGGTTTCACATTTGCCACTTTCCAATCCTCTGGCATCTCCCCCATATCTAGGGAGATTAGAAGTTTGCGACAAACCCTTCTGCTATCTCCACTCTCACTTCCTTTAGTAACATGGGATGCAAACCATCCTGACATTAGCATTTACAAATTTCACACCTTGTAAAAAATATTTTGCTCTTCCATTCTTATGACCAAAGTGAATAGCCTCACACCTCTCAACATTATACTTCATCTGCTACCTTGTTGCTCACTCACTTAACCTGTCTATATCTCTTTGCAGCCTCCCTCTATCCTCCTCGCAGCTTGCATTTCCACCTACCTTTGTATCATGAGCAAACATAGATTACTCTCTGCTTCATTGTCTAATTCATTAATATACATTGTAAATACCTGGGGCCCCAGCACTGATCCTTGCAGTGCGAATCAGCGAGACCAGCAGGACTATAAACAGCGAGGAGAAAGAAGGCAAGAGTACAGTCGGAGCAGAGTGAATCAACAAGACCAGTGGAGCTATGGACAGAGAGGAGAAGGAAGGTAAGAGTACTGTAAGAGCAGCGCGAATCAGCGAGGCCAGCGGGGCTACAAACAGCCAGACCAGTGGGGCTATAATCAGCGAGGCCTGGGGGCTATAATCAGAGAGACCAGTGGGGCTATAATCAGAGAGGCCTGGGGGCTCTAATCAGAGAGACCAGTGGGGCTATAATCAGAGAGGCCTGGGGGCTCTAATCAGAGAGACCAGCGGGGCTACAATCAGAGAGGCCTGGGGGCTATAATCAGAGAGACCAGCAGGGCTACAATCAGAGAGGCCAGGGGGCTCTAAGCAGAGAGACCAGTGGGGCTACAATCAGAGAGGCCTGGGGGCTATAATCAGAGAGACCTGGGGGCTCTAATCAGAGAGACTAGTGGGGCTATAATCAGAGAGACCAGCGGGGCTCTATTCAGAGAGACCAGCGGGGCTATAATCAGAGAGACCAGCGGGGCTATAATCAGAGAGACCAGCGGTGCTATAAACAGAGAGACCAGCGGTGCTATAAACAGAGAGACCAGCGGGGCGATAATCAGAGAGACCAGCGGGGCTATAATCAGAGAGGCCTGCGGGGCTATAATCAGAGAGGCCTGGGGGCTCTAATCAGAGAGACCAGAGGGGCTACAATCAGAGAGGCCTGGGGCCTAAAACAGAGAGACCAGCGGGGCTATAATCAGAGAGGCCTGGGGGCTATAATCAGAGAGACCAGCGGGGCTATAATCAGAGAGACCAGCGGGGCTATAATCAGAGAGGCCAGCGAGGCTATAATCAGAGCGGCCTGGGGACTCTAATCAGAGAGACCAGCGGGGCTATAATCAGAGAGACCTGCGGGGCTATAATCAGAGAGACCAGCGGGGCTATAATCAGAGAGGCCTGCGGGGCTATAATCAGAGAGGCCTGAGGGCTATAATCAGAGAGACCAGCGGGGCTATAATCAGAGAGGCCTGGGGGCTATAATCAGAGAGACCAGCGGGGCTATAATCAGAGAGACCAGCGGGGCTATAATCAGAGAGACCAGCGGGGCTATAATCAGAGAGGCCTGAGGGCTATAATCAGAGAGGCCAACGAGGCGATAATCAGAGCGGCCTGGGGGCTCTAATCAGAGAGACCAGCGGGGCTATAATCAGAGAGACCAGCGGGGCTATAATCAGAGAGGCCTGCGGGGCTATAATCAGAGAGGCCTGGGGGCTATAATCAGAGAGACCAGCGGGGCTCTAATCAGAGAGGCCTGGGGGCTATAATCAGAGAGACCAGCGGGGCTATAATCAGAGAGGCCTGCGGGGCTATAATCAGAGAGGCCTGGGGGGGCTATAATCAGAGAGACCAGCGGGGCTATAATCAGAGAGGCCTGGGGGGCTACACTCAGAGAGGCCTGGGGGGCTATAATCAGAGAGGCCAGGGGGCTATAATCAGAGAGGCCTGGGGGGCTATAATCAGAGAAGCCTGGGGGCTCTAATCAGAGACACCTGCGGGGCTACAATCAGAGAGGCCTGGGGGCTATAATCAGAGAGACCAGCGGAGTTATAATCAGAGAGGCCTGGGGGGGCTATAATCAGAGAGGGCTTCGGGGCTATAATCAGAGAGGCCTGGGGGCTATAATCAGAGAGACCAGCGGGGCTATAATCAGAGAGGCCTGCGGGGCTATAATCAGAGAGGCCTGCGGGGCTATAATCAGAGAGGCCTGGGGGCTATAATCAGAGAGGCCTGGGGGCTATAATCAGAGAGACCTGGGGGCTATAATCAGAGAGGCCTGGTGGCTATAATCAGATAGACCAGCGGGGCTCTAATCAGAGAGGCCTGGGGGCTAAAATCAGAGAGACCAGGGGGGCTATAATCAGAGAGGCCTGCGGGGCTATAATCAGAGAGGCCTGGGGGCTATAATCAGAGAGGCCTGGGGGCTATAATCAGAGAGGCCTGGGGGGCTATAATCAGAGAGACCAGCGGGGCTATCGAGAGGCCTTGGGGGCTATAATCAGAGAGGCCTGGGGGACTATAATCAGAGAGGCCTGGGGGGCTATAATCAGAGAGGCCTGGGGGCTATAATCAGAGAGGCCTGGGGGGCTATAATCAGAGAGGCCTGGGGGCTATAATCAGAGAGGCCTGGGGGCTATAATCAGAGAGACCAGTGGGGCTATAATCAGAGAGACCAGCGGGGCTATAATCAGAGAGAGCAGCGGGGCTATAATCAGAGAGGCCTGGGGGCTCTAATCAGAGAGACCAGCGGGGCTACAAGAGAGGCCTGGGGGCTATAATCAGAGAGACCAGCGGGGCTATAATCAGAGAGGCCTGGGGGCTCTAATCAGAGAGACCAGCGGGGCTACAATCAGAGAGGCCTGGGGGCTATAATCAGAGAGACCAGTGGGGCTCTAATCAGAGAGACCAGTGGGGCTATAATCAAAGAGGCCTGGGGGCTCTAATCAGAGAGACCAGCGGGGCTACAATCAGAGAGGCCTGGGGGCTATAATCAGAGAGACCAGCGGGGCTATAATCAGAGAGGCCTGGGGGCTCAAATCAGAGAGACCAGCGGGGCTACAATCAGAGAGACCTGGGGGCTATAATCAGAGAGACCAGCGGGGCTATAATCAGAGAGGCCTGCGGGGCTATAATCAGAGAGGCCAGCGGGGCTATAATCAGAGAGGCCTGCGGGGCTATAATCAGAGAGGCCTGGGGGTGATAATCAGAGAGGCCTGGGGGCTATAATCAGAGAGGCCTGGGGGCTATAATCAGAGAGGCCTGGGGGGGCTATAATCAGAGAGACCAGCGGGGCTATAATCAGAGAGGCCTGGGGGGCTATAATCAGAGAGGCCTGGGGGGCTATAATCAGAGAGGCCTGGGGGCTATAATCAGAGAGGCCTGGGGGGCTATAATCAGAGAGGCCTGGGGGCTATAATCAGAGAGGCCTGGGGGCGATAATGAGAGAGACCAGTGGGGCTATAATCAGAGAGGCCTGGGGGCTCTAATCAGAGAGACCAGCGGGGCTATAATCACAGAGAACAGCGAGGCTATAATCAGAGAGGCCTGGGGGCTCTAATCAGAGAGACCAGTGGGGCTACAATCAGAGAGGCCTGGGGGATATAATCAGAGAGACCAGAGGGGCGATAATCAGAGAGGCCTGGGGGCTATAATCAGAGAGACCAGTGGGGCTATAATCAGAGAGGCCTGGGGGCTCTAATCAGAGAGACCAGTGGGGCTATAATCAGAGAGGCCTGGGGGCTCTAATCAGAGAGACCAGCGGGGCTACAATCAGAGAGGCCTGGGGGCTATAATCAGAAAACCCATGTGGGGCTATAATCAGAGAGGCCTGGGGGCTCTAATCAGAGAGACCAGCAGGGCTATAATCACAGAGAGCAGCAGGGCTACAATCAGAGAGGCCTGGGGGCTCTAATCAGAGAGACCAGCGGGGCTACAATCAGAGAGGCCTGGGGGCTAGAATCAGAGAGACCAGTGGGGCTACAATCAGAGAGGCCTGGGGGCTCTCATCAGAGAGACCAGTAGGGCTATAATCGGAGAGGCCTGGGGGCTCTAATCAGAGAGACCAGCGGGGCTACAATCAGAGAGGCCTGGGGGCTATAATCAGAGAGACCAGCAGGGCTACAATCAGACAGGCCTGGGGGCTCTAAGCAGAGAGACCAGTGGGGCTACAATCAGAGAGGCCTGGGGGCTGTAATCAGAGAGACCAGCGGGGCTATAATCAGAGAGGCCTGGGGGCTCTATTCAGAGAGACCAGTGGGGCTATAATCAGAGAGACCAGCGGGGCTATAATCAGAGAGACAAGCGGGGCTATAATCAGAGAGACCAGCGGGGCTATAATCAGAGAGACCAGGTGGGCTATAATCAGAGAGACCAGCGGGGCTATAATCAGAGAGACCAGCGGTGCTATAATCAGTGAGACTAGCGGGGCTATAATCAGAGAGACCAGCGGGGCTATAATCAGAGAGACCAGCGGGGCTATAATCAGAGCGACCAGCGGTGCTATAATCAGAGAGAACAGCGGGGCTATAATCAGAGAGACCAGCGGGGCTATAATCAGAGAGACCAGCGGGGCTATAATCAGAGAGGCCTGCGGGGCTATAATCAGACAGGCCTGGGGGCTCTAATCAGAAAGACCAGAGGGGCTACAATCAGAGAGGCCTGGGGGCTATAATCAGAGAGACCAGTGGGGCTATAATCAGAGAGGCCTGCGGGGCTATAATCAGAGAGGCCTGGGGGCTATAATCAGAGAGGCCTGGGGGCTATAATCAGAGAGGCCTGGGGGGGCTATAATCAGAGAGGCCTGCGGGGCTATAATCAGAGAGGCCTGGGGGCTATAATCAGAGAGGCCTGGGGGCTATAATCAGAGAGACCTGGGGGCTATAATCAGAGAGGCCTGGGGGCTATAATCAGAGAGACCAGCGGGGCTCTAATCAGAGAGGCCTGGTGGCTATAATCAGAGAGACCAGCGGGGCTATCATCAGAGAGGCCTGCGGGGCTATAATCAGAGAGGCCTGGGGGCTATAATCAGAGAGACCAGCAGGGCTATAATCAGAGAGGCCTGGGGGGCTATAATCAGAGAGGCCTGGGGGGCTATAATCAGAGAGGCCTGGGGGCTATAATCAGAGAGGCCTGGGGGGCGATAATCAGAGAGGCCTGGGGGCTATAATCAGAGAGGCCTGGGGGCTATAATCAGAGAGACCAGCAGGGCTATAATCAGAGAGGCCTGGGGGGCTATAATCAGAGAGGCCTGGGGGGCTATAATCAGAGAGGCCTGGGGGCTATAATCAGAGAGGCCTGGGGGGCGATAATCAGAGAGGCCTGGGGGCTATAATCAGAGAGGCCTGGGGGCTATAATCAGAGAGACCAGTGGGGCTATAATCAGAGAGGCCTGGGGGCTCTAATCAGAGAGACCAGCGGGGCTATAATCAGAGAGGCCTGGGGGCTATAATCAGAGAGGCCTGGGGGCTATAATCAGAGAGACCAGTGGGGCTATAATCAGAGAGGCCTGGGGGCTCTAATCAGAGAGACCAGCGGGGCTATAATCACAGAGAGCAGCGGGGCTATAATCAGCGAGGCCTGGGGGCTCTAATCAGAGAGACCAGCGGGGCTACAATCAGAGAGGCCTGGGGGCTATAATCAGAGAGACCAGCGGGGCTATAATCAGAGAGGCCTGGGGGCTCTAATCAGAGAGACCAGCGGGGCTACAATCAGAGAGAGCAGCGGGGCTATAATCAGAGAGGCCTGGGGGCTCTAATCAGAGAGACCAGCGGGGCTACAATCAGAGAGGCCTGGGGGCTATAATCAGAGAGACCAGTGGGGCTACAATCAGAGAGGCCTGGGGGCTCTAATCAGAGAGACCAGTGGGGCTATAATCAGAGAGGCCGGGGGGCTCTAATCAGAGAGACCAGCGGGGCTACAATCAGAGAGGCCTGGGGGCTATAATCGGAGAGACCAGCAGGGCTACAATCAGAGAGGCCTGGGGGCTCTAAGCAGAGAGACCAGTGGGGCTACAATCAGAGAGGCCTGGGGGCTATAATCAGAGAGACCAGCGGGGCTATAATCAGAGAGGCCTGGGGGCTCTAATCAGAGAGACCAGTGGGGCTATAATCACAGAGACCAGCGGGGCTATAATCAGAGAGACCAGCGGAGCTAAAATCAGAGAGACCAGCGGGGCTATGATCAGAGAGACCATGTGGGCTATAATCAGAGAGGCCAGCGAGGCTATAATCAGTGAGACCAGCGGGGCTATAATCAGAGAGACCAGCGGGGCTATAATCAGAGAGACCAGCGGGGCTATAATCAGAGAGACCAGCGGGGCTATAATCAGAGAGACCAGCGGGGCTATAATCAGAGAGGCCTGCGGGGTTATAATCAGAGAGGCCTGGGGGCTCTAATCAGAAAGACCAGAGGGGCTACAATCAGAGAGGCCTGGGGGCTATAATCAGAGAGACCAGCGGGGCTATAATCAGAGAGGCCTGCGGGGCTATAATCAGAGAGGCCTGGGGGCTCTAATCAGAGAGACCAGCGGGGCTACAAGAGAGGCCTGGGGGCTATAATCAGAGAGACCAGTGGGGCTATAATCAGAGAGGCCTGGGGGCTCTAATCAGAGAGACCAGTGGGGCTATAATCAAAGAGGCCTGGGGGCTCTAATCAGAGAGACCAGCGGGGCTACAATCAGAGAGGCCTGAGGGCTATAATCAGAGAGACCAGCGGGGCTATAATCAGAGAGGCCTGGGGGCTCTAATCAGAGAGACCATCGGGGCTACAATCAGAGAGGCCAGCGGGGCTATAATCAGAGAGGCCTGCGGGGCTATAATCAGAGAGGCCTGGGGGTGATAATCAGAGAGGCCTGGGGGCTATAATCAGAGAGGCCTGGGGGCGATAATCAGAGAGGCCTGGGGGGGCTATAATCAGAGAGACCAGCGGGGCTATAATCAGAGAGGCCTGGGGGGCTATAATCAGAGAGGCCTGGGGGGCTATAATCAGAGAGGCCTGGGGGCTATAATCAGAGAGGCCTGGGGGGCTATAATCAGAGAGGCCTGGGGGCTATAATCAGAGAGGCCTGGGGGCGATAATGAGAGAGACCAGTGGGGCTATAATCAGAGAGGCCTGGGGGCTCTAATCAGAGAGACCAGCGGGGCTATAATCACAGAGAACAGCGAGGCTATAATCAGAGAGGCCTGGGGGCTCTAATCAGAGAGACCAGCGGGGCTACAATCAGAGACGCCTGGGGGCTATAATCAGAGAGACCAGCGGGGCTATAATCAGAGAGGCCTGGGGGCTCTAATCAGAGAGACCAGCGGGGCTACAATCAGAGAGGCCTGGGGGCTATAATCAGAGAGACCAGTGGGGCTATAATCAGAGAGGCCTGGGGGCTCTAATCAGAGAGACCAGTGGGGCTATAATCAGAGAGGCCTGGGGTCTCTAATCAGAGAGACCAGCGGGGCTGCAATCAGAGAGGCCTGGGGGCTATAATCAGAAAACCCATTTGGGGCTATAATCAGAGAGGCCTGGGGGCTCTAATCAGAGAGACCAGCGGGGCTACAATCAGAGAGGCCTGGGGGCTAGAATCAGAGAGACCAGTGGGGCTACAATCAGAGAGGCCTGGGGGCTCTAATCAGAGAGACCAGTAGGGCTATAATCGGAGAGGCCTGGGGGCTCTAATCAGAGAGACCAGCGGGGCTACAATCAGAGAGGCCTGGGGGCTCTAAGCAGAGAGACCAGTGGGGCTACAATCAGAGAGGCCTGGGGGCTGTAATCAGAGAGACCAGCGGGGCTATAATCAGAGAGGCCTGGGGGCTCTATTCAGAGAGACCAGTGGGGCTATAATCAGAGAGACCAGCGGGGCTATAATCAGAGAGACAAGCGGGGCTATAATCAGAGAGACCAGCGGGGCTATAATCAGAGAGACCAGGTGGGCTATAATCAGAGAGACCAGCAGGGCTATAATCAGAGAGACCAGCGGTGCTATAATCAGTGAGACCAGCGGGGCTATAATCAGAGAGACCAGCGGGGCTATAATCAGAGAGACCAGCGGGGCTATAATCAGAGCGACCAGCGGTGCTATAATCAGAGAGACCAGCGGGACTATAATCAGAGAGACCAGCGGGGCTATAATCAGAGAGACCAGCGGGGCTATAATCAGAGAGGCCTGCGGGGCTATAATCAGAGAGGGCTGGGGGCTCTAATCAGAAAGACCAGAGGGGCTACAATCAGAGAGGCCTGGGGGCTATAATCAGAGAGACCAGCGGGGCTATAATCAGAGAGGCCTGCGGGGCTATAATCAGAGAGGCCTGGGGGCGATAATCAGAGAGGCCTGGGGGCTATAATCAGAGAGGCCTGGGGGGGCTATAATCAGAGAGGCCTGCGGGGCTATAATCAGAGAGGCCTGGGGGCTATAATCAGAGAGGCCTGGGGGCTATAATCAGAGAGACCTGGGGGCTATAATCAGAGAGGCCTGGGGGCTATAATCAGAGAGACCAGCGGGGCCCTAATCAGAGAGGCCTGGGGGCTATAATCAGAGAGACCAGCGGGGCTACAATCAGAGCGGCCTGAGGGCTATAATCAGAGAGACCAGCGGGGCTATAATCAGAGAGGCCTGGGGGCTCTAATCAGAGAGACCATCGGGGCTACAATCAGAGAGGCCAGCGGGGCTATAATCAGAGAGGCCTGCGGGGCTATAATCAGAGAGGCCTGGGGGTGATAATCAGAGAGGCCTGGGGGCTATAATCAGAGAGGCCTGGGGGCTATAATCAGAGAGGCCTGGGGGGGCTATAATCAGAGAGACCAGCGGGGCTATAATCAGAGAGACCAGCGGGGCTATAATCAGAGAGACCAGGTGGGCTATAATCAGAGAGACCAGCGGGGCTATAATCAGAGACACCAGCGGTGCTATAATCAGTGAGACCAGCGGGGCTATAATCAGAGAGACCAGCGGGGCTATAATCAGAGAGACCAGCGGGGCGATAATCAGAGCGACCAGCGGTGCTATAATCAGAGAGACCAGCGGGACTATAATCAGACAGACCAGCGGGGCAATAATCAGAGAGACCAGCGGGGCTATAATCAGAGAGGCCTGCGGGGCTATAATCAGAGAGGCCTGGGGGCTCTAATCAGAAAGACCAGAGGGGCTACAATCAGAGAGGCCTGGGGGCTATAATCAGAGAGACCAGCGGGGCTATAATCAGAGAGGCCTGCGGGGCTATAATCAGAGAGGCCTGGGGGCGATAATCAGAGAGGCCTGGGGGCTATAATCAGAGAGGCCTGGGGGGGCTATAATCAGAGAGGCCTGCGGGGCTATAATCAGAGAGGCCTGGGGGCTATAATCAGAGAGGCCTGGGGGCTATAATCAGAGAGACCTGGGGGCTATAATCAGAGAGGCCTGGGGGCTATAATCAGAGAGACCAGCGGGGCCCTAATCAGAGAGGCCTGGGGGCTATAAAAAGAGAGACCAGCGGGGCTACAATCAGAGATGCCTGAGGGCTATAATCAGAGAGACCAGCGGGGCTATAATCAGAGAGGCCTGGGGGCTCTAATCAGAGAGACCATCGGGGCTACAATCAGAGAGGCCAGCGGGGCTATAATCAGAGAGGCCTGCGGGGCTATAATCAGAGAGGCCTGGGGGTGATAATCAGAGAGGCCTGGGGGCTATAATCAGAGAGGCCTGGGGGCTATAATCAGAGAGGCCTGGGGGCTATAATCAGAGAGGCCTGGGGGGGCTATAATCAGAGAGACCAGCGGGGCTATAAACAGAGAGGCCTGGGGGGCTATAATCAGAGACGCCTGGGGGGCTATAATCAGAGAGGCCTGGGGGGCTATAATCAGAGAGGCCTGGGGGCTATAATCAGAGAGGCCTGGGGGGCTATAATCAGAGAGGCCTGGGGGCTATAATCAGAGAGGCCTGGGGGCGATAATGAGAGAGACCAGTGGGGCTATAATCAGAGAGGCCTGGGGGCTCTAATCAGAGAGACCAGCGGGGCTATAATCACAGAGAACAGCGAGGCTATAATCAGAGAGGCCTGGGGGCTCTAATCAGAGAGACCAGCGGGGCTACAATCAAAGACGCCTGGGGGCTATAATCAGAGAGACCAGCGGGGCTATAATCAGAGAGGCCTGGGGGCTCTAATCAGAGAGACCAGCGGGGCTACAATCAGAGAGGCCTGGGGGCTATAATCAGAGAGACCAGTGGGGCTATAATCAGAGAGGCCTGGGGGCTCTAATCAGAGAGACCAGTGGGGCTATAATCAGAGAGGCCTGGGGGCTCTGATCAGAGAGACCAGCGGGGCTACAATCAGAGAGGCCTGGGGGCTATAATCAGAAAACCCATTTGGGGCTATAATCAGAGAGGCCTGGGGGCTCTAATCAGTGAGACCAGCAGGGCTACAATCACAGAGAGCAGCAGGGCTACAATCAGAGAGGCCTGGGGGCTCTAATCAGAGAGACCAGCGGGGCTACAATCAGAGAGGCCTGGGGGCTAGAATCAGAGAGACCAGTGGGGCTACAATCAGAGAGGCCTGGGGGCTCTAATCAGAGAGACCAGTAGGGCTATAATCGGAGAGGCCTGGGGGCTCTAATCAGAGAGACCAGCGGGGCTACAATC